>NC_058165.1:10972300-11326865 GCF_020080835.1 Cotesia glomerata
AAGTTTCAAATCAGCCAGCTCATCTCCACTTGTTCGCTCGTCTACAGCTCGTGCATCGACCTCACTCAAATCACCTGTTACACCAAATACACCGATTACACCTGGTCCAGACTCTGTGTTTTATTCTCCTATAACATCCCCAGTAATGTTTCAGCTACCTACGAACTGGTCTGAAAAATCGCTTGATGATAAGATAACAGCTTTGATGGAGCAGTTTTTATCAGCGAACATGTCTGTAAATAAGAAACTTGAAGAACTCGGTACACGAATTGCCGACCTCAAAGTATCTCAAGCAACCACTATGAATGAACTATCGGAAGTCAAATCTAATGTAAAATAAATGCTGACTCTATTTCTAAGTTAAATACAGACATTGAAAAATTAAAAAGAAGCAAATGAAGTTGATATGAATATTATGCACACACTAAACTGATAGATCTGAGCAAATCCAATTAGCTCTGAAAGCAAAAGCAACTTCTTCTACATTACCTACATTAGGATGTACAACTGAATTTAGTAATTTCGGGTATTTCTGACTCGGTAGCTAATAAAAATGCTGCCATTAGAGATATCATCAGCTGTTTTAAATGCTTTAGATTTGCCAAATCTGGTCAGTGATATTTTTAAGTACACGAAAATTTAAAAATAGAAACGGTACAATACAAGATAAGACTAAGACTAGGTATCATTCCTTTATTGTCGATTTGAAGTCATCTCGAGTGCGCGACTTCATTATTAGCTCGAAACGAAAGTCAAAAAATCTATTGGCCAAAACCGTGTTTCCGACTTGTGTTGAGCAGAACTCCGGAGGTACTATTTACATCAATGAGTTTTTACTACCAGAGACACATAAGCTGCTACTACAAACCAAAGAGAAAGCTAAATCACAAAATTTTAAGTATGTTTGGGTGACTTCCGGGCAGATCTTTGTTAAAAGAGATGATGGCTCTGAAAAATTTAAAGTAAATTGTGTTTCTGATCTTACTAAACTTGTTTAACATTCAACTGATTCACCTAGTATCCCAACTGTAAATGCCTCATCCCTGAATGTACTAAGTTTAAATATAAATCGTGTTGCTGGTCATATTGCTGAGTTTCTTGATTTAGTTGATAATACAAAACCTGACATTATTGTACTTGTAGAGACTTGGTTAAAGCCTTCACTTGATAACAATATTTTCTCGCTTGAAGATTACTTTATTATACGTAGAGATCGAATCTTAAAGCATACAGAAACTGATCGTTACATTCAAGGAGGTGGTATAGCTTGTCTCATACATAAATCTTTAAAAGCCAAAGTACTTCATATCTCAACTTCTGATCATCTAAATCAGCCGGAATTTTTGATTGGCGATGTAACTTTAATTTCTGGGACTCACCTTTTATTATCATGCATCTATCGAAGACCTAAAGGACTCTTTCTCAATGAGTTCTTTGATATCTATTCCAGACTTGCATCAAATTATAACAACACTATTATAGCTGGTGATTTAAATTGCAACTTGTTACAAGATAGCTATACTTCGAATCATCTAAAAAATTTCATCACTGAATCTTTACTTTATTGTGTACCCTACGGTGCGACTTATCACAAAAACAACTGTGATTCTTGGTTGGATGTTATTTTACTGGATAGTGAAACTAAGTTATCTTCATTTATGAAATCTGAGCCTCCATTTATTGATGGTCATGATTACTTACTCTGTAGATACAAACTAGATAACTTAAAGCCATCTCCAAAGAGATTAACCTACAGAAACTTTAAAAACTGTGATCATCTGGCCTTATCAATTTCGCTGATGAGCGCTTTGAAAATTGATAGCTTTGTGCTTGAAAATTCAAATCCTGACGAGTTATTGAGTATTTTTAGAACTGGGGTTTTGGACTCTTTGGACTTATATGCACCTCTGCTTACAAGAAATGTGACGCGAGTGAGTAATCCTTGGTTTACCAGGGAGTTAAAAATTAAGTGTCAGGAGCGCGATAAAATCTACAAAAAAGCAAAGAGAAACAAGGATCCAAACCTGCTTGTTCTCTTCAGATCTAAAAGAAAAGAGTTGAAAATCCAGCTGAATCAAGCTCGTGAAGATTACCTCAAAACTGCTCTTTTAAATTTGCCTTATGGTTCGACTGTCTGGAGCAAACTCAAACATCTTGGCTTAATCAAATCAAACCCCTCGTCACCGCTTAATTTCTTTGATGCTTGCGAGTTGAATGAATACTATGCAAACATAGTTAGGAAACATCAACCAAGTGATGCAAATTTCTTAGATAATTTACCTATTGACCATACAAAGAAGGTTGACTGCTCATTTCATTGGACAAAGATTGATATAGTTGATATCACCAAGGCATTGCACCTTACACTATCCAAATCAAAAGGTAAAAGTCCTGATGGTCTTGATCTGAGATGGCTGAAAGATCATATCCCCCAAATCTCACTCTTTCTTACAGAATTATTTAATAGATCTCTTGATTGTTGTATCTTCCCTGATATTTGGAAGATTATCTATATAATACCATTAAATAAAATTACACCACCAAGGTCACCGTCAGACACCCGGCCGGTTGCAAATCTGTCGCATTTGGCTAAAGTCTTTGAAAGAATTATTGCTAATCAGGTGACAGCATATTTGGAAGATAATGAGCTATTTGATCCTTTTCAGTCTGGATTTAGAAAACATCACAGCACGCAAACAGCGTTATTGAAACTCACTGATGATATTCGACAGGCAATGGATAACAGCAAACTCACTGTATTAGTATTGTTTGACTTGAGCAAAGCTTTCGACTATGTTGATCCCAAAAATATACTGATTGCGCTATTTGAGCTTGGTTTCTCAATGGAAACAATAAATTGGTTCTTCTCGTACTTGTCGGGTCGATTTCAATCAATATTAAACGATCTTGGGACTCCAATTCAACTACTCAAAACGTCATCTGGTGTTCCGCAGGGATCTGTTCTGGGTCCAATCCTGTTTCTAATAGTCATGAATTCCGTGGCCCAGCGGCTGGTATATTGCAAGCATGGTTTGTTTGCTGATGACAAATATATATACTCTCACTTCTTTTTCTATCAGCTGTAACGTTTGATTCAGTGCAGTTCGCAGGAGAAACCGTAGCTCGGCTAACTTTGCATCCGGTTCGAAGGTTACTCGGTACTTTGCGAGTTCTTCCTTAACCTCTTCCTTGCGCAGGGACCATAGCCACGATCGCGATCCCGATTCCGCCATTGTTCTAATTCTTTTGTTTTTGTCAATTCTAAAAAAAAAATCTACTATTAGTTTTACCCGCTACTCCACGATAATTACGTCACGTCACGTCGAGTCACGTCCCTGTTCGAGCGCCAAAAAATTTGTAACGGGTAAAATTCGTGATAAAAGGGATTTTAACCCCTTTTATTTATCTAAACAGTTAAATTAAACCGAGCCTAGTTTTCATGATCCGAAAGTCCTGGAATAGACCGTACTAGACAATATCAATAAAATCCCCGGCTCGAATTTAGAGCTCGCCGATGTCCAGGGTCAACAGGGGATTGTCCGAATAAATCAGAACTAAACGTAATAGAAGAAACAATAGAAATCGTTTATTTAGTAACAATAATTAAACATTGTGGTGAAAAGAACACCCTCCTATCACCTTTACAAAATGGTAGTCACACTCATTCGTCCAAAACCGCGCTTTCCGGTATTTTTTTGTTTTACCGACTGATGGTAAAACAGGAATCTGCTTACCGACTTTTTAGTTTGATCGTTTTCTGTTTTACCGACTGATGGTAAAACAGGAATCTGCTTACCGACTTTTTAGTATGATCGTTTTCTGTTTTACCGACCGTCTGGGAGTTTCCAAAATTCGCGTTATTCAGTCCGCGGCACTAGTGGGTCAGTTTCCTACTCGGGATTCCCCCGGAGAAACGAGAGGATAGTCTCCAGCTCCCTTCTCCCGCGGTGCTGCCCCCCAGGTCCCCGAAGTCGAGGTATCTAGCCGACTTCCTCGACCTCCTAATCGCCGTTCCCAAAGATCGAGAGGATAGCCTCCAGCTCGATCCCTCCTACTCGACTATGATCACCTGCCGCACCCTGACAGAAGGTCGGAGTACGGGGAGTCCGTTGTACCCCTAAGAGATGAGCTCCACTTACCTTGGTACAGTCGTACTCTGGGTAACTTGAGGTCCTTAGCGTTTTTCCTTCTGGATAGCCTCCACAGGGAAAATCGTCTCAGTGGTACTCGACGTCTCTTCCGCGATAAATTTGGGACTTTATCATTTTTCCAAAAAGTCACTTGCAACGAAACGGAAGGATCGTTTTAGACACCTATCGCCAGATTTGGAAGCTCGATAAACGTCAATTAATTCTAAGTTTTTAATTTTCACTTTGAAAATTAAATATCAAATGCATTCAATCAATTCAACAGATTACTTCAATTTTCAACAGAATACGTTTCCATACAAATTTTTGCCCGGGACTTAGAATAATTTTGGGCGTTCTTACAGCTATTCTACGGCGCACTAAAATAATTTACACAGCGTTCTCCAGGCCAATTCTTATGATTTTGGATTCTCCAAAATTCGAGCCTATCCGGGCGGACATTTAGCGCATACCAAAATTAAACATAAATAATCATTACTTAACAATAATTATAATAAACAATCCTCGTTGTGCCCAAAAAAAACGAAACGCCCGAGGCAAAATAATTTTCCCTCATCGGATTTTATCGGCAAAATTCCGAATTCCGTATCAGTTTATACCAATATATGGTCTTTAATTAAACAATTAAAAAAAATGACAAAAGATATAAATAAACAATAAAATTTCGGCTCTTTAATGCCCTCTCGTGCCGGCTTAGCCGGCAGAATATACCCAATTCGCCGGGTGCGTCACACAAATAACAAAAATAATAAAACATACTTTAAACAAAATTAACTAACGAAACACATTAAATAATACATATAATAATTAACTAAAATCTGGATATAGTGTTGGGTTCCTGGGGTCGCCACGACGGTATCTATGTTGCACAGCTACATGATGCTATCTGGAGGGTCAACTCGGATGCACAATCAGTCGCTGACTGGGCAAGAGACCATGGATTGGAAATCAACCTAGCTAAAACAAAGGCTATGATCTTGGGCTCTAATAGTAAGTTGAAAAAGCTTGAGGACTTGGATCTGCCACCAATAGAAGTAAATGGTGTCATAATACCCTACGTTAACTATACCAAGTGCTCAGGTATTCAGCTAAGCAGAAATCTGTCATGGAACTACCACGTCACTCAGATAGTTAGTAAAGTGAACTCAGCTCTGCATTGTCTCAAAGTAAGGAAAAATATCTTTTCAACTCCTATAAGGAAATTACTAGTATCAGCAACCATCTTACCATTCGTTGACTATTGTTCCGTTGTATTGGTCGACTCAACTTCTGATAACAATTTAAAACTACAACGTGCGATTAACTGCTCTATCAGATTTATTTTTAATCTCAAAAAAGATGAGCACATTACACCTTTCAGACGTGAGCTGGGATGGCTGTCTGTAAAGTATCGCCGAATGTACTACATGAGCTGTTATTTTTACAAGTTACTTCAAGTTGAAAAGCCCAAGTACTTACGAGAGCTATTCATTGAAGACATTGATGTTAGACGTTCTAATATACTAGCAGCTAAAAAACATACTTCCTTCAAGATACCTCATTTTGCTACCACCTATATGGAACACTCATTCTTGATCTCCGTGATTCGTCTGTGGGAAGAACTACCAGAAGAAATCGTAAACTCAAGTAGCAGTGAAGTCTTCAAAAATAAAGTTTTTGACTATTTGCTAAATTTAGACAGTTGATAAATTGAACAATTGATAGATTAAATTTGTTGATTACAGTACTTCTATACTAATTAAAAAATTTAAATTGAGATATTAGTCGAATCAGTTTAGAAAAGTTTAAAATGGTTAAAAGTTTTTGCAATATTATTCTAACATTTAGGTTAAGAACTATGTACTTACATTTAATATTATTATTTTTAAAATGTAAATATTTTGTATTTAAATTGCCATTTGGCCTGTGCCTTGGCATAAATAAATTTATCAATCAATCAATCAATCTCTCTCTCTCTCTCTCTCTCTCTCTGGATGATAAAATTACTCTTCTGATGGAGAAATTTTGTAATTCAGAAGTCACGACCAATGAAAAACTGAACGATTTGAGTGTGAAACTGCTCGAGGTCAAAGAATCACAGAAGCAAACTGCTACAAACCTGACAGAATTAACTACAAATTTTAGAAAAAATACTGAGTCAATTGCTGCTATCAGCTTAGATCTTTTGAATTTGAAAGAAACGCGAAAATCTGATTTGGAGCAAATTTCTAAAAGACTATCTAATATAGAGAAATCAGCACCTGTATCGTCTGTTCCTCAGCAAGTTTTGGGTAGCACTTCTGAACTGGTGATTTCAGGTATTCCTGATGCAGTTGCAAATCATTTAACACCAGGTGATATTTCAGCTGAAGTGTTGAAAAGTCTAGAGTTGCCAAATCTGATTGGTAGTGTCTTGAATGCTCGTAAATTTGAAAATAAAAATAAGCAATTGCGAAATCAGAATACATCTACTACTCACTCTTATATTATCTCATTGATGTCAACTCCTGCTCGTGATTTCATCGTCGATAAGAAGCGCAAGTTAGGAAATCTTTTAGCAAAAAAAGTTTTTCCTGTACAAGTTGATGAGGCTTTTAAAGGTTCTATCTACGTTAATGAATTTTTGCTTCCTGAGACTTATCGATTGCTACTGAAAACCAAAGAAAAGGCGAAAAATAGAAATTTCAAATTTGTCTGGGCTAAATGTGGGCAAATTTTTGTTAAGAAGGATGAGGATTCAGAAAGGCTTATTTTAAATCATGAATCTGATCTCGCAAAGCTTGATTAACATCTAACTGATTCTGCGAATATCTCTATTGAGAATACTTTCTCATTATTAACTGTACTAAGTTTAAATATAAATAGTATTATTGGTCACATCGCTTAGTTCATTGATCTTGGGCTCTAATAGTAAGTTGAAAAAGCTTGAGGACTTGGATCTGCCACCAATAGAAGTAAATGGTGTCATGATACCCTACATTAACTATACTAAGTGCTTAGGTATTCAGCTAAGCAGAAATCTGTCATGGAACTACCACGTCACTCAGATAGTTAGTAAAGTGAACTCAGCTCTGCATTGTCTCAAAGTAAGGAAAAATATCTTTTCAACTCCTATAAGGAAATTACTAGTATCAGCAACCATCTTACCACTCGTTGACTATTGTTCCGTTGTATTGGTCGACTCAACTTCTGATAACAATTTAAAACTACAACGTGCGATTAACTGCTCTATCAGATTTATTTTTAATCTCAAAAAAGATGAGCACATTACACCTTTCAGACGTGAGCTGGGATGGCTGTCTGTAAAGTATCGCCGAATGTACTACATGAGCTGTTATTTTTACAAGTTACTTCAAGTTGAAAAGCCCAAGTACTTACGAGAGCTATTCATTGAAGACATTGATGTTAGACGTTCCAATAGACTAGCAGCTAAAAAACATACTTCCTTCAAGATACCTCATTTTGCTACCACCTATATGGAACACTCATTCTTGATCTCCGTGATTTGTCTGTGGGAAGAACTACCAGAAGAAATCGTAAACTCAAGTAGCAGTGAAGTCATCAAAAATAAAGTTTTTGACTATTTGCTAAATTTAGACAGTTGATAAATTAAACAATTGATAGATTAAATTTGTTGATTACAGTACTTCTATACTAATTAAAAAATTTAAATTGAGATATTAGTCGAATCAGTTTAGAAAAGTTTAAAAATGGTTAAAAGTTTTTGCAATATTATTCTAAAATTTAGGAAAGCAAGCCAGTTCCCTGATAGCCACACTTACTATAAAAATACTTGTAGTATAGGAAGTTTAGTTAAAGTTAACGTTAACTTTACTCCAAAACTTGTACAGTAAAGCTTATATACAATTTGTGTTGAAATTGTATAGTAACTTAACGTCGGAAGATTTTTTAATGAAAAATTACTGTAACTTTAACTGTAAAATTTATAGAAAAATTAATCTTACTTCAAGTTATATTTATTTGGACCTTCAAGTTGATTAGAAAACCATGATTTAAAAAAGTTTTTTGCAAGTTAATTGTCAATCACTTCTTATAAAAAATTAATGAAAAATAATAGGACGATAAATAAAAATTTTAATGCTTTGTAAATAATTTCATAAAAGGTTTCAGAGTATTTTTATATTTAAGAAAATTAAGCATCATATAATGTTAAGTGACTAATTAAAATTTAGCACTTTAGCACCATCTACATTATTTATTTTTTATTAATCATTTATTGATTTATTTATGTTGTCATGACATTTAATTCTGTTCATTTATTTTATTATTTTATTCGTCATAGAGACATAGTTATCAGTTCAGTTGTTATTAAGAAAAGTTAAGAAGACGACACATTTTGTAATTCTTACTTTAAAATAAATAATATTAAAACGAAAACGAAGTTTAAAATTTATCAGGTTATGGGACCAGAGCGCTGTTAATAAAAGTAAAAAGTAAAAAGTAAAAAAAAAAAATGTCGTTGTCGTCAAGTACAATTAAACCTCTCACAAAGGGAAATTATGATACGTGGGCTATGCAAATTGAAGCTGTAATGGTAAAAAATAGTACATGGATGTATGTAAATGGCAAGAAACCAAAACCCGCATTGGTTGAAGATGATGCTGCATCGGCTCAAAGAGTTGAAAGGTGGGAAGAAGAAGATGCTAAAGCTAAGTCAGATTTAATAATTGCTATTGATCCAAGTTTATTACGAATGGTAAAAGGTTTAAATACTTCAAAACAAATTTGGGACAAGTTAAAATCAGAATATGCATCTACGGGACCGGTAAAACGAGCAAGTTTACTCAAACGTGTGATATCTTACAAGATAATAGACAACGGTGATTTTCATACTCAACTGATGGAATTTTTTGACATAATATCTAAGTTGTCAGCTATGGGAGTCGAAATGCATGATGATTTACAGTCAACGTTACTTCTTAATGCATTGCCCTCAAGTTTTGAAATGTTCAGATGTGCTATGGAGTCTCAAAATGAATTGCCTAAACCAGACATACTTAGAGAAAAGGTTATTGAAAAGTATGATGCTCAAAGTCAACGTGACATGGATAATTCAGAGGTTATGTGGGTCAAGCAAAACTTTAAAAATTTTAAACCGTCTCAAAGTAGTGGACCTCAAGGTAATAAAAATCAAGGAAATGGATATCAGAGAGGTGGATATCAAAGAGGTGGATATCAAGGAGGGCAACGCAGAAACGATGGTAATTTAAACAAGCCATTTAAGTATAATTGTTTCATCTGTAATAAAATTGGGCACAAAGCAGCTGATTGTCCAGATAGAGCAAACGATGAAAAGCAAGAATATTCATCAAAAGTTGAAGCTCAAGTCGAAGATGCGTTTCAAGTAACGGAAGAGGCTCTTCATACGAAGCAGGTATCAAATAATAGTCGATGGTGTTTAGATAGTGGCTGTACATCTCATATGTGTAATAATGAAGCAGCATTCATCAATATGACGTCAACAAATGGAAATGTTTTGTTAGCCAGCGATGCACAAACTGAAATTGTAGCAAAAGGAACTGCTCGTGTTTTTACTACAGATGGAAAATCAAATAGGTCGGTAAAACTTAATGATACATTATTGGTAAAAGAATTAAGAACTAATTTGTTATCTGTTGCGAGAATTACGGATCATGGAAATACTGTCAGTTTTTCTAAAACTGGTGCAACTATTTTTGGAAAAGATGGTGAAATAAAACTGTTAGCACAAAGAGTTGGAAACTTATATTATGTCTGTGGCAGTGAAGAGCAAGCAAATGCGGCAATAAATAATAATTCAGCAAGTTTGAAGTTATGGCATCATCGTCTGGGACATTTAAATAAAGAAGATCTGTTAGAAATTTCAAGAAAAGAATTAGCTAGTGGTATGAAGATAAATGAAGAAAAGAAATTGGAGGCATGTGACATATGTTTAAAAGGAAAAATGACTGTATTACCATTTCCTAAGAAGTCTGAACGATGTACAACGAAATTAGAACTAATACACACTGATGTTTGGGGACCGTCAAGAGTAGAATCATTAGGACGTGCTCGATATTTCGTAACATTTATCGATGACAGTACACGATGGTGTGATGTTAAATTTTTACGTCTTAAAAGTGATATTCTTCAAGCTTTTAAAGAATATAAAGCACGTGTTGAAATTCAGACAAATTGTAAGATTAAATATTTGATGTCCGATAATGGAACAGAATATTGTAATAAAGAATTTGATGAATTCCTAAGGAAAAATGGTATTTCTAGACGTCTAACTGTTCCCTATACACCACAGCAAAACGGAGTGGCAGAGCGGAAAAACAGGACATTAATTGAAATGGCGCGATGTCTTTTAATTCAATCTGGATTGAGTCATGGATTTTGGGCTGAGGCAGTAGCTACTTCTAATTATCTAAGAAACAGATGTCCAACATCTAGTTTGGATAATCATTCTCCATTTGAAGTTTGGAATAAAGTAATACCTGATTTAAGTAATCTAAAAGTTTTTGGTGCAAAATCATTTGTTTTAGAAAAACAACTAGGGAAATCAAAGTTTGATCCGCGTTCAAAAGAAGGTATTTTAGTCGGTTATTCAGAAGAATCAAAAGGTTATCGAGTATGGATTCCAATTGAAAGAAAGGTTGTAGTTGCTAGAGATGTACAAATTCTTGAGGATCAATTTTTAAATGAAATAAAAGAAGATAAAATTTTCGATAAAAATGAAGAAAATATTGAATGTGTTCATATGCCTATTCAAAATGAGAATGAAAATGAAGAAATTGAAAATGATGAAATTAATGAAGAAATTTGTACACCAAATCGTATTTCACGTCGAAAACCGGGAAGACCACGGATGGAGATAACAGGTAAAAGAGGAAGACCAAGAAAAATTTACAACACTGGACAAGCAGCAAATATAAACGAAGACCAAGAGGAACATGATGATAATGAAGATATTGAAATGCAAAAAGAACCAAGTGATGATGAAATATTTGTTGATGCAACAGAACATGAAGAAGAAATAATTGAATGAAGAATTAGAAAACCTTGGATTAACTTCAGCAGCTAGTGACACATGTTTTTACTACAATATGAGTGAGGATCAATATACAATTTTGGTTGTATACGTTGATGATATTTTATATATATCAAGAAATAAGACAGATATTGAAAGAATTAAAGCTGGACTTGCAAAAAGATTTGAAATTAAAGATCTTGGTTTAGCACGACATTGTCTGGGAATTGAAATTAATCAAGTTGATGGAAATATTGAGTTAAATCAACAAAGTTATGTAAAAGATCTTTTAAAAAGATTTTACATGGAAGAATGTAACCCAGTACGAACTCCTAGTGAATCTCAAGCTAAGTTACCAGAAGGAAATCAGCATAGAAGAAAAGATGAAGAAAAGCCATTTCGACAGTTGATTGGATCATTAATGTACTTGGCAATTGCTACTCGTCCAGATATCACATTTACTGTCAATAGACTGTCACAATTCAACGAAAAGTACCAAGAAGTTCATTGGTCAGCAGCGAAACGTGTATTGCGCTATTTACAAGGTACCCAGAATTATGGATTAGTGTACAAGAAAGACCAGTTGGGAATCCAAGGATTTTCTGATGCTGACCATGCAAATGATGAAAATGATCGAATTTCATATACAGGATATGTTTTTATGTTGAGTGGAGCTGCAATATCATGGCGTTCGAAGAAACAGCAGTCAGTTGCAATATCATCAACAGAATCAGAGTACGTGGCTTTATCAGAAACATCCCGTGAAGCACTATATCTACGAAATTTGATGTTAGAATTGAAATTAAATGATTTGTCAATGGTGAATCTTGGTACTGACAATCGTGGAGCAAAGTACATTGCAGAAAATGCTACTTGTCACTCACGTACTAAACATATTGCTACAAGATACCATTTTGTTCGTCAATTGGTGAGAAATAATGAAATAAAATTGAGGCATGTTCCATCTAAAATAATGCCTGCTGACATTCTCACGAAACCACTTCCAGGACCTTTACATTATCGTCTTGTTGATGCAATGGGACTAAAAATTTGTCAAAGTGCAAAATTTGAGAAGGGCGTGTTAAGTGACTAATTAAAATTTAGCACTTTAGCACCATCTACATTATTTATTTTTTATTAATCATTTATTGATTTATTTATGTTGTCATGACATTTAATTCTGTTCATTTATTTTATTATTTTATTCGTCATAGAGACATAGTTATCAGTTCAGTTGTTATTAAGAAAAGTTAAGAAGACGACACATTTTGTAATTCTTACTTTAAAATAAATAATATTAAAACGAAAACGAAGTTTAATATTTGGGTCATTCCACGTCAAATCGACCAATAGTTGGACTCGACCTCTTTCGATTTGGATAAATTTTGGTCAGAAGTTTTCTTTTATCCCATAACGAAGTTCTGCCAAAGGAAAAAAACTAAAAAAATTTTTTTCAAAAGTTATGCAAAATCCAAAATTTCACTATTTTCCATATTTTTTAAATTTATGTTTTAAAAATCTCGAAAACTATTGCAATTAAAAAAATTGCTTATGGTAAACTTCAAAGGGGATACTTGGGGCTATTAAAAAAAAAAATTTCCAAAAAAAAATTCTGAAAAATCTCCAATTTGTGAAATTTTGAATTTTTGAAAATTGTCAAAATTGACCGTCGACAATAAATTTTTAGCTCAAATTTTTTTGTGTACTACCTTGTACCAATCTTAAAAGATCCTGAAATTTTTGGAACTGTGTTTTTTGTTTTTTCAAAAATATGAATTTTTGAAATTTGTTAAAAAAAAATTTTTTCTTAAATTTTTTTTTTTTTTTCAATCAGTTTGGCAAATCGCGTAATTTTGATATTTTGAACAGTTGAAATTTCATTTAGTGGCATAATGATGAGAAAAAAAACATTAATGACATTTTTTGGGATCATTTTCAAAATAAAACTCGTAAAAAAAATGATACTGACACCTGTATTATCATTTGATGTTAAAGTAGAAGAAGTTGTGACATCTGTGGCGTGACGTTTGAATCTTTACGTGTAAGATAAAGTTAACCTTTCTGATTTTTATTTCGAAGACAGTCATCATTCTAAGTAAGTGTCTAGAAATAACTCTTTCTTCAAATTCTAAACTTATAACAATTATCTTATCAAGTGTTTAATTTGAGGACATTATCTAGTTAAAATTTTGAGTGCAGAAAAAATAAGAGATTAGTGATGGAAAATAAAAAGTGTTCAATTGGATTATTTAAGAATGAAATATGCTCTGAAGAAAAATTTATTAATTGCAAAGATTTTTCTGACGAAGATCAGATTACTCTGAATTCTAGAAGTGGTACAGACGTTAGTTTTATTTGCTCTCAACATAACAAACAGTATCGTATCAAATATACTTCAAATCAAAAATCTTGTGCTGATCCCTTTAAACTTCATGACAGTATAGTTCGTAAATCTTTGAGACCAGTCAGTTTAAAATTGTTCGAACAGTGTAAGATTAGGTTACCTTCCATTATACCGGGAAGTAAACTATGCATTTCGTGTACTAAAAGAGTCTATAGTGAATTACCAGAACATCAAAATGAAGTTGAAATATTTGAAAAAACTGTGAATGTCGAAGAAAGTCAACTAGTTGAGAGTGTCTCTGAAGATTCCGTTTCCAAATCATCAAAACAAATAGAATCTATTCCAAAATTCCTTCAGCATGATTTTATTGCTCGTCAACAGGCTGAATTTTTCAAACTACGAAAAAGAATCTCGAAGTTGGACAAGTACTTGTTGTTGCTGACTTCTCGGAAAATTACTCATTTTTACTTCAAAACAGTGTCCAAGGAGCTTATTGGAATAATAGTCAAGCGACAATTCATCCATTTGCTTGCTATTATAGATCCATTGATGAAAATGTCGACAATATAGTACCTCTAAATTTGATAATCATTTCAGACAACTTGACGCATAATACAACAGCAGTTTATAGTTTCCAGGAAGTACTGACATCGTTTCTGAAAAATAAAATCCCAGACATTTCTAAAATAATTTATTTTTTGGATGGTGCAGCATCTCAATATAAAAATCGGTACAATTTGCTGAACTTGCTGCATCATGAGGAAGATTTTCAAATACCAGTGGAATGGCATTATTTTGCAACTTCACATGGAAAAGGTCCAAGTGATGGTTTAGGCGGAACATTAAAACGGAAGGTTGACAGAGCCAACCTCCAATCTAAAGCTGACGACCAAATTCAAACACCTGATGAGCTATTCCAATGGGCAAAAGAAAATGTTCACGGAATCAATTGTGACTTTGTTTCAAATGAGCAGATTCAGCGTACTCAAAAAAAACTTAACCAGAGATTTAAAAATGCTCTGCCAGTACAAGGAATCCGAAATTGTCATGCCGCTATTCCCATTTCAAGTGATGTGATGAGAGTAAAAACCTCATCCTCATCTGAGGAAGGAAAGGATTTCCGGTTAAAAAATACAGATATCTACGAGTTCGTTGAAGAACCAGATATTAAAAGCAGGTAAAAATCTGAAATTTCTGTGTTAGTACTTTATCTATTTTAAGTTTGGATTTAAAGATTTAAGTCATATTAACATTTTCAGGTTAAGAAAAAGAAAAGGAGCAACAACAGTAACTGAAGAATTGAAGAAAAAAAAATTTTCGTAACAGAATGTCAAGTAAACTTACACGTAAAAAGCCCTATTAAATAAATTAATAACCAATAATAAACAAATATCATTAATGTTTTTTTTCTCATCATTATGCCACTAAATGAAATTTCAACTGTTCAAAATATCAAAATTACGCGATTTGCCAAACTGATTAAAAAAAAAAAAAATTTAAGAAAAAATTTTTTTTTAACAAATTTCAAAAATTCATATTTTTGAAAAAACAAAAAACACAGTTCCAAAAATTTCAGGATCTTTTAAGATTGGTACAAGGTAGTACACAAAAAATTTGAGCCAAAAATTTTATTGTCGACGGTCAATTTGACAATTTTCAAAAATTTCAAAATTTCACAAATTGGAGATTTTTCAAAATTTTTTTTTGGAAATTTTTTTTTTTTATAGCCCCAAGTATCCCCTTTGAAGTTTACCATAAGCGATTTTTTTAATTGCAATAGTTTTCGAGATTTTTAAAACATAAATTTAAAAAATATGGAAAATAGTGAAATTTTGGATTTTGCATAACTTTTGAAAAAAATTTTTTTAATTTTTTTCTTTTGGCAGAACTTCGTTATAGGATAAAAGAAAACTTCTGACCAAAATTTATCCAAATCGAAAGGGGTCGAGTCCAACTATTGGTCGATTTGACGTGGAATGACCCATTTATCATATAATTTCAGATATTTATTTTTATTAATAAATTATTAAAACATTTTTTAACATTTTTAAAGCTAAAAATGAAAATTAATCTAGCTGACATTTGATAATTTTAAGAATTTTTTTTAACAAGTAACAAATTATGGTAAAAAATAATTAGAAAAATAAATTGACATGTAGAAATTTACAAAAATTAATAATGCAATTTTTTATAAATAATTTTTTGGAACAAATTTATTTGTTAAAAAAAATTAAAAAATAGTCAAGTGACTGCTTACTTTAATGTCATAGCTAAAAACAAAAAACTTTTGAATTTAATTAACTCACACACGTTATATTCATAACTGCAAATACAATTTTACATTTTATCTATATATTATATATATAAAAATAAATTGCTGTGCGTTAGTCTCGCTAAAACTCAAAAACGACTTTAGAAAAATAAAAATTTTTGAAAAACCCGAAAGTTCAGCTAAAAAAACAAAAACAAATGAATTGCTGTGTGTTCATCTCACTAAAACTTAAAAACGGCTGGACCGATTTTCAAAATTGTTTTTTTGTTTTGTTCGTTGCAGTTCAGAGATGATTCAATAGAAAATTTTTTTTCGAAAAATCGACAGTTCAGCTAAAAAAATCATTATCATTAATCATCATCAAATAATAAAAAAATATAAAAATAAATTGCTGTGCGTTAGTCTCGCTAAAGCTCAAAAACGGGTGGATCGATTTCAAAAATTTTCTTTTTGTTATGTTCGCTATAGTTCAGGGATGTTTTCAAAAGAATAAAATTTTTGGATGTTTTCAAAAGAATAAAATTTTTGGATGTTTTCAAAAAAATAAAATTTTTGGATGTTTTCAAAAGAATAAAATTAGAGAGCTTGCCTCGTAACCAATCTACCCGGGTTCGACTCCCCGGTCGAACTATAAAATATTGTTTTTTTTGTTATGTACGTCCCCCACGGAAAAAGTATATATTTTAATTTTAGTATATATTCTGGAATATATTCTGAAATATATACTAGAATATATCCGAGAATATATTCTAAATATATTCCGGATATAGCCCGTTTTGCCCAAGGAATATATTTCAAAAGTATATAATATATTCAGTATATATACGATGGATCAGACCATAGATCTGACGACAGACCAGACTATAGACCAGAGAAAAATTTGGAGTAAAACGGAATACAAGTGAGTGCATGCCCATATATTCCGGAATATATTCCTTGGGCAAAACGGGTTATATTCGGAATATATTTTCGGATATATTCTGGAATATATTTCAGAATATATTCCAGAATATATACTTTTTCCGTGCGGGGTAGTAAAAAATTTTTACTGTGCTTCGTTTTTTTACCGATAAATTACCTACCGATGTAAAAAAGAGACAAATTCTGATAATCTGCCATATCAATAAGTGTTTTGTCCAACTTCACTAAAAGTTCATATTAAGACTTGTACTACAAGATATTGAGAAAAGTTAAAGTGAATTTCCGGCACTAGATTGTGCATAAGTTGGATTGCATTTTAACGTTAACTTTTACGATTGGATAGCTATCAGGGTTATTTTCGTTTCTTCTTTCTAAATAAAATAAAATTTTATTACAATTTCTTCACTAATTAATCGAAAGGAACTTCGTTCCATCCGGGTGTCCCTTGACACCTCTCAAGTTTTTTTTATTCTTCTGAAATTATTTACGGGAGTCTGACATTATTTCTGAGCTTCTGAAAATATTTCTGGGCTTTTGAAATTATTTCTGAGCCTCTGAAATAATTTCTGGGTCTTGCACATTATTTCTGAGCCTCTGAAATTATTAAACAATTGTTTTATCATTGAATTATTGGGGGATTCAGAAAAAGAAAAAAAAGACGAGATCCAGCAATCAAAACCAGTCGGTCACTGAAGTCGACAATGATGGCAAAATTAGTGAAAATGTACAATGTTCAGAAGTACCACCAGAGATCGAGCCAGTCATCGAAAAACCCGCCGTTTTCAATGAGCAAATTCATCGCGGTTTGAGCTCTCATTATTCAATGTTTATGTTCAGGAAATAATGATTGTGTATTATCACATGATGATGAAAAATTTAGCATGTTCTGCTTTCCTTGAATTCAGGAAAAAAATTCTCGAACGGAAAAATTTCTTAGCACCAAAATTTCTACTCGATTCGAAAAAACCAGTTAATTTGAAGAATTTTATCGCTTTCAGAATTCGGAAAATATCTGTTTTTTATAATTACACCGCAATTTTTTGCAGATCAATTGTTTCTTTTTCTCTATATAGCTTGGAACATTCGCTTAGCTCAAAGAGCTTAAAAGCACAAATCTAATTCTTTCATATTTATCAGATTGAAATTGGTTATGAAGGTTCCAATGTCTTCGTGCGGCGTAGACAGTGGGATACAGCGAACAGTCGAGACACTTTCCAGAGCATGGGCGTGTCTTTAGTGAGGGCATTATTTGATGACGAAACTCTGCTCCAGAGTAATTACAAAGGAGGAAAAAGCAAAAGCAACAAAAATGCACCTCAACGCCCAGGTTTAGATCCCAATATTATGACTTCTATCAAAGGTAATATATATTGATGAATCTTATACTATTTTGTACCATAAACTTAGATTCGTGATAGTAAACTCATTTCAAAAGCGTAAAAGAAATTTTTGGTTATTATATTAAAGGGGGGCTCCAATTCTGTCAAAGCATCAAATCACTATGAACAATTTATTTTGACTAATCATTTATTTTTCTATTGTTGAATTTCATCAAAATTTGCATAACTTAAAATCAAAAATTAGTAAAATGGTTCACTCTTCAGGCCATCCATATAACTTTTTACTAATTTTTTACACATGCAGCCATAATTTCCTATATTACGACGATTTCTAGCTATTCGTTCATGGAGAAATTATAATCATAAATGAGGAATCTTATTCGTTTGGCCTAAAATAATTTTCTTCTATTTTTGGGAATTTCTCTAAAATTATTGGGAATTTTCCTAATGTTTTGATAAATAGATTTTAAAACTTATATTTTAGAAGCTGTGAAACGTCAATTCCCCGTGGAGTTTAAGCAGTTTGTGTTCGGTATGGCTATCAACAACATGATGACAAAATTCCGGAGGAAAAACGTAGTTGCTGATGACATGGAGGTATAATCTTCTCAATCATGTTAAGCTACCTTTAATCTTATAGACATTTTTAGGTTCAATATTCTTGGTTATAAGTTATTTAATTTGCGCGTTATGAATAAAAAAAAATTAAGAAAACGGTTGACCCTGAAGGCCATCCCTGCAAATTCCTGCTAATTCCATACCTAGGCGCTTAAAATTGCACATATGAAGTTTTTGAGCTCTTCGAGCACAAAAGAACAATTTATGTGTTATTTTGAGCTCTTCGAGCTCAAAAATATAATTTTCGTATAGTTTTGAGCTCTTCGAGCTCAAAAGTTTGGTATAAATTTCATAGAACACTATTTTTTGAATTTTCAAATCGCAATAACTTTTGAGTGAATCAACCGATTTTCCGAAAAAATACTTTTTTGGATTTTCTTTCGTTTACGATATCTCTCGAACGAATTAACCGATTTTGACCAGCTTCGCGGCGATCGACGTGTTTTTTTGATGTCCAAAGCTGATTAGTTTTTGGAATTGATCGGTAAAGCCGTTTAAAAGTTATTCCATATTTGAAAAAATTTTTTTTCGTGGTTTTTTTAAGATTTCTCAAAATCTACTGGTCCGAATCGGTCCAAATTATATTCAAAATCTAAGTTTAGCCAAGCTTTTTCGAATCACACCAACCGCGATGAAATCAGTTGAACCGTTCAAAAGTTATAAGCGGTTTACATACATACATCCATACATACATGCATACAAACATAGTAACAATATCGCGGGAATAGTCAGTGACGCTTCCTAGGATCTCAAAACGTCGAGATCTGATGAAAACTCGATTTTCGAAAAACGGGGTCAAACTAATAACTTCCAAATTTTCGAAAGTTTTCAATTTTATTCGTGAGAAGTTAATAAATTACAAATTTTTTTTCTGTTTCAGGAAGAACAAGAGGTCTAGTAATTTGCTGATACAAATTTCCTTTTCTTTTCACTTTTTGCTGTTCGATGTGGTTATCAACCAATGTTTCAAGCTGTCGATGATTTCTTGTCATTTTGCTTATAAATTTTGTTTCACCCATTTGTTACTTTTAAATAAATAAAAAAATAATAATTTATAGTTTGATTCAAAAAAACTTTCGACTACTCTAAATATGTACCATTAGAAAGTAGTTATCAATTTCTATCATTTCAGATAATGTTGTTGGACCAGAGGTACTCAATAAAGAAAGATATGACGAGAGCACTGTTTTTTTGAGGTTACGAATAATATTTAGCAATTTCACTATTATTCTTATCAGTAGTTTTCCTCTCGTACGTACGGAAATTGATGCAATGTCGTTTTACTGCCACAAGAAAAGAACTCCTGCGAACGCTACTAAGTCGGCTGAAGTTAGGCTAAAATATTATTTTTTATAAGAAAACTGCTGATTTTACGGACCAATAAATTGTAACTGGGGTTTTTATTCCCGCCGTTCCATAGCAGCCTTAATTTATTAATTAGATGTTAACTATCCATACCATTAGATTATTATTTTAAATGTTAAATTTAGGGCGCCACCAGGTTGTTACAACGCTGTCCTGGAAACCGTAAGAATATGAGAGATAATCTACAGGGCAGAGAGAATTAGGAAATTATTTAGAAATGAATAAAACTAATAATTTCCGGTTACCAATCATTTATTTTACAATAATCACTCTCACACGCATACTATAAATTCCATTGCCAATTTTATCTAAATAATTTCTTAATTAATACCCGTAAAACAGAGGGGAAACCGTAGCTTAATTCACGGGTATGTAGACCACATGACCTCCAATTATTTACCGATATTCCGTATTACCAATGACCAATTTTATTGTAAACTTCTGATATAGAGGGAAAACCGTACCATTTACCAGAAGCTACTCGTCAACTTTCTCAACCTATTACTAAAATTTGGGAAAAACTTCTGATATAGAGGGGAAACCGTACCATTTATCAGAAGCTTCTTGTTAAAGTCTCACTCTCTATCACTCATAACCCAAACCAAATTAATTAAAATAAAATATTAACTTTATCTAACCAAACTAACTAATTTATCCGGTGACTATTTTCAATACAATGGAATTACATGATGCCAGTAAACATGACCTTGTGATTTTAGACGCGCAGTTAAAACGTTCCGCGTAGTGACAAATATACAACCACTTTCTTATAAAAATTTCATCTAACCACCAATAATTAAAATTATGACTTAACCACAAATTAATAATAATTAATTAAATTAATTCATTAAAACTGATTTTAAAATGACGCGTAATTATTTTAACATAAAACTCGCCTCAAGGTCAATTAATATATTCCGGGTGTCGGACCACAGAATTCTCCAGCAATTTTATTTTACCCAATAATCAATTTAATTCACTTAACCCAATAAAAAATAATTAAACCTTGTCCAGAAGAGTAAATAAGACTGGGTGCTAACCACAGTCGAATTTTACCCACGAGACTTGACAATGTACCTTGCAATCGACGAACTACTTCCCGCCAACTTATAGCCACGGCTTTATTCTGCTGCCGCCTCGTCGTTACTCGTACTCTCGGGGATTTTGTACTGCTTCCAACCGCAACAATTATTCCTAGACGAACCAATTGGATTAGTATAATGTAATTTATTAATTAGGAATAATGAATAATTATTAAACATCGCTTGCGTTCCAATTAAGTGAACGTGCGACTGGATATTTACCTGCTTATTCCAACTGCGTCCGGAACGTTCGGTAGTACAACCTCTTCTGTCTTGTTCACCGGCCACTACTCCACTCGTGCTCGATCCGGCCCGTCACCCTTCTCCCTACTACCTAAAATGCCCGAGACCATCGCGCACTGGTATGGTGTCGATAAATTATCGAACTCGCAACGGTTCGAACTAACTACCAGAGGTAACAAAGTACCCTGTTACAAAATATATAGATTTATGTAAATCTGAAAACTAAATACGTATTTCTTAGATATGTATATAATCTTTGATTTATATGTTCATTGTATTGTTTGCTATATACTTTTTCATTATATTTTTAGCATATATTTTCCTATATGTTGAAAAAATATAAAAAATTATATTGAGTGCAATATAAGTAACAATTATAATTCTGTTACATACACTTAACTATAATTTTTCGAATGTATTATTGTTCGGTGAACAAGGCCCAGTAGCGATTAACTCGCTCCTGGGGGACTCCCAAATTCAAGAGACGCACCTGTCCACCACTAGTTCCCGCAAAATCGAACCGCCAATGGAAAATCAGCCTCTCGATCACGCCATGGATCGACCGCTTTATTGGCTGATCGCTCCCGCTAGACATGCGCAATAGCCTTCTTCCCCAAGTCAACGAGGAAGAAGATGAACTATTATTATTATCTTTCGCTTCCACGCTTTAGTTGCAACTAGTCGCCATTAATTCCGCTTTACTTTCGCTTATTGTTAATTAACCGCATTTCGCTATTTTTATAATTTAAATTGCTTAAATCAACCGCTAATAATTCGCTCTAATTTGTTACAGATAAATTGTGTTATTTGTGCATTTATTTCACCGCTTTTACAGTGCCGGCAGAGTGTTCACCCACGTGTCAACCGGCATCGCTTGTGCTACCCACGCTGTATATTATAAATCCGCTTTTATTTAAACAATCCGCTATTTAACATATTGAATATTTAGTGTATTTATTATAAATAAATTTATAGTGTTCATTCTGATAATAATTTACGCGTTTTAATTGAGATATCCAGACCTAAACCTGATCCCCGCTTTTCCGCTCTTTCAACATTTTTCAATTATTGAATGTAAAGAAATTGTAGAATAACAAACATAAAACATATATTACAAACAATATATAAACATATATTAAATCGGCGAAAATAGGTATCCGAACAAAAACAGTTTCACTGTAAAAAAATCGCGCCAAGTCCACGTTCATAAGACTAATAAGAAAAAAAAAATTTGTTTTTTTCTTTACAAAAATATATAAAATAAAAAAATAAAAAAATCCAAGTAACCGATATGATTGTTTATGATTTTTGGAAGTTAAAAAAAATTTTGTTACAAATTTAAAAATTAAAAAAAAAATTTGGAACGTATTTAGTGTGCTCGGTTGCAAAATATTTTACTTTTAATGAAATTCGTAAAATCTATTTACTAGGACCCGGGAAAAAATGAATTTGCCTAATCATATATAAATATATATAATCACTTATATATAATTAGACCTGAAAATTGGCCAGATCTAATCATATATAATTAGATATAATTATATATAATTATTTCTATAAAAATAAAAAAAATTTACCGTGAGCGGGGATCGAACCGGGGACCTGACGCTTCAAAGACTAACACGCTACCCGATTACCTACAAGACTTACTGGAAAAGTAAAGTTTGAAATACCTACAACTAATGAGAATCGAATATATAATCGATTTTTATAAGTTAAATTAATTTATACAGTTCCATTATTTCATCCACAAAAAACTATAGTTTAAAAAATTATTAATCATTGGAGTAGCAGACTCTGAGATAAAAACAGAGAACTTTTTACAGTAATTACAAAATGCATATATAATTATATATGATTCATATATAATTATATATGATTCATATATAATTATATATGATTCATATATAGTTATATATGATTCATATATAATTATATATGATTTCCGTATAGTTACACTGATATTGATAGAAGGATTTGTTTATATTTAATGAGCTCTATTAACTGTTAATAAGTGATTTTTTAACATCATGGGATTTAATATATATTTATTACCAGTTAATAAATTATTTATTAAATACGATTTATTAAATGTTAATAAATATTTGTTAACAGTTAACAAATATTTATTTAAAATCAAAAGCAAAAATAGCAGTTTTCTTTTGACATTTTTTGTAACCCGACAACTGGGATACATAACTGTAACACATGACAATAATTCAAATCACTAAATAAATTAACGTTTAGAATATTTAAAAATTTAAAAGATCATTATGAGCTGTGATAGAATTCGATATGTTACAATAAACGTTATTATAATGTAATATAATTAATGAAAATAATTTATAAAGATGATTTTTGTTTATGAGCATTCTTCATATCATATGACATTGCAAGTGAAACAAATTCACTCAACAAAATATTTATTAAATATAATCATTGAAAAATGCTGCATCTAATTATATATTATTATATATTAATAAATGTAAAGTTATAATTTACATTTGATTAGATATAATCATATATAGATTTATATATAATCATATATAGCCCTAGATAACTCAGGTCTAATCAGATCTAAACATATATAGATTTATATACACTGTAAAAAATCCGGAGTAAATCGGGAATGAATTTCACTCCCATCACTCGGAGTTTCGGAGTGAAGTAATTAATCACTCCGCGTAGGGAGTGAATTTGGAGTTTTTATTTGCGGAGTGATTTCAGAGTGATTTCGGAGTGATGTCGAATTTCACTCCGAAAAACATCGGCGTTCGAAGTTTTTAAAATAAATAAAATAAGGATGAATTTTCATTCTACAAAAAAAATCTCAAAATTATTAATCTTTATATATATATTTCTTCTGTGCATGTGTTTATCACTGAACTCCTCCTAAACGGCTGGACCGATTTTAATGAAATTTTTTGTGTGTCTTCCGGTGGATTCCAGAATGGTTCAGATTCACAATTCAGTCCACGAGAAAATGTTTATTTAATAGATTTTTTATTTATAAACTGTTGTTGACCTTGACTACCCACATGCACTTTTCATATATTTTATAAATATCATATATATAAGATATATGAAAAAATTCATGTGGGTACTCAAATGAAAGGTATCGATGAGTATAAAATCATAATGGACTTATGAAAATGTTAATAATTAATGAATGATAATGTATTTTGTTAACTAATGATGTTTTTAACGATATAAGCTCATTCCGATGTTACACTCATCAAGAGCTTTCATTTGAGTACCCACATCAATTTTTCATATATTTTATATATTTATATATATTATATAGATGTATATATGAAAAATATATCAAAAATGCATGTGTTATATCTTTAAATATAGTTATATCTTTATAAATAGTTATAAATAGTTATATCTTTAAAAATATCATTAGTTGACAAGATACAATGTCATTTCTTAATTATTGAAGTTTTGAAAGATATAAGCTCATCCCGATGTTACACTCATCAAGTTCTTTCATTTGAGTACCCACATGACATTTTTTATATATATGGTATTTGTGAAATATATAAATATATAAAATATATCAAAAATGCATGTGGGTACTCAAATTAAAGCTCTTGATGAGTATAAAATCAGAATGGGCTTATATTTACGAAAATGTTAAATATTGAAGAATGCCTATTGCATATTGTTAACTAATGATGTTTTTAACTATACAAGCTTATTTCTAAAATTTATAAATTTAAGACGTGTGTACATGACAACGTCTGTCGGGCCCGCTAGTATATATATATCTACATATTTTTTTTTGACAATTTTTATTTATAATTAATTTATAAAAAAAAATAAATAAAAACATTATAATAATAATTAAAATGAAATATTATTAAAAATAATAAATTAAATTTTTAATAATTAAATATAAAAAGGGTTTATAAAAATATTTTCTTTACAAAAATTTATTTCTAAATTCATTTATTTTGGGAGTGAATGCGGAGTGAGTTTTATCATTAATAAAAATTAACTCCTTCTCGGAGTAACTATCACTCCCGCTGGGAGTGAATCAATTAAAAATCATTCAGTCTTCATTCACTCCGCGTACACTCCGCAAATTTTTTACAGTGTATATATATATGTGTAACGTATAGTTTGAGACACCCTATTTTTTTTCTTTAATTACGTTAAAAATACAATTGGCAATCGGGGATGAGAGTTTTTTTTTTTTTTTTATATATAAATTTCAAAGTTAAAATTTCGAAGACTGTCTCCAATGTTTAAAGCATTCCTTATAATTCAAGGACATGAGTTCAAAATTTTGATACAATTTCGAGCGAATGTATTGTTTGAGGACTTATGTGCACTTTGAGACCATATATATATTTTCAGGTCTGTGCTGAAAATTTCCACTTATTTTCAAGACATTCTTCGAAATTTATACATATTACTATAGCATAGATTGCTAAAACTTCTGAGGACAGGCCTCAAAATTTTGTTATCATTTTTAATAATGTCTTGAACTTTACACACTTCTTTTAACTTCCTGCTAGAAAAATTGAAAATTTCCAAAAATCGGGATGTTATTGTTTTTACCCCGTTTTTCAAAAATCGAGTTTTCGTCAAATCTCGACGTTTTGAGGTCTTAGGAAGCTTCCCTGACGATTCCCGCGAAAGTGTCTGTATGTATGTACGGATGTGTGTGTGTGTGTGTGTGTGTGTGTGTGTGTGTGTGTGTGTGTGTGTGTGTGTGTGTGTGTGTGTGTGTGTGTGTGTGTGTGTAAACCTCTCATAACTTTTGAACGGCTTGACCGGTTTGATCGCGGTTGGTGCCATTCGAAAGGCTTCGACTAAACTTAGATTTTAAATACAAGTTGGACTGATTTGGGCCGATAGATTTTGAGAAATCTTAGAAAAACTGCGAAAAAATTTTTTTCCAAATGTGGTTTTTTCCGAATAACTTTTAAACGGCTCGACCGATCAATTCCAAAAACTAATCAGCTCTTAATCAATTTGTGTTTAAAAATGTATCATAGAATTTGAAAAACTGCGTCGAATGTCGCCAACCGCCTGAAAATCGGTTCATTCATTCAAAAGTTATTGCGGTTTGAAAATTCAAAAAATAGTGTTTTATTAAACTTCTATCAGACTTTTGAGCTCGGAAAGCTCAAAATTACACAAAAATTATGTTTTTCGAGCTCTTTGAGTTTAAAAACGTAATGTGCGATGTTGAGCGCTTAATTACGAAAGTAGCGGGAAGTTGCAGGGATGGCCTTCAGGGTCAACCGTTTTCCTAATTTTTTTTTTTTTTTTTTAACTGAATTTTTTTTTAAAGTTCATATTGCATGTGTTATTCAACTTTTTTCTTTGGTTTCTTTTACAAGTATCTATCTAAATATGTGTAGTATAATAATTGACTATGCTAAATGTTGAAAAAGTATTTAAGTATAATTTCCACTGGTCAATTCTACAGAAAAAATTTCGTAATCTAGTTAAATAAGTCTGACGTAGTTTTTTTTAAATGATGTTCATTAGAAATATTTAATTCATAATAAAAAAAGTATTTCACCATTACTGACGGTCAATTAACTGGATGATTAATCTTAGTATCAGCTATTTTTTACCTGGTTAATTTTATAAATATTTCCAAGACAGACCTTGTAATTTTTCTAATTTATAATTTTTATCGGGACTGTTCTCAAAATATGCATGGTATAATAATTTACTTAGCTGAATGTTTGCTCATTTTTCATAACGATGAGCTATTTAAACACTCATAAGAAAGTTAACTTGATTTAAGAGTGAATATTTTTCAATAAATTCTTCTTAATTCAATAATTTTTGCTTTTGGTTCACAAAAATTATTTTCTTTAAAATGGTATTCATAGTTCAAAATTTTTTCTCTTGAATCAAGTTAGTTTTTTTATCAGGGTATAATTTGTATTTATAAAATGATTGTCATGGTCTGATCTATGTGACAAAACATTAAGATCTTTATTATTAAGCCATACTAAAGCATACCTTTGCGACCCTGCCTAAGACGTCTAATAATAATTTACTATATCAATATTAATTATAACTGATGATAATCATCTATTTTTATTCCATGACAGTGTGTTAGGAATTATGAAACTAATATATAATTTGAGTTTTTTCATTCAAGGAAATTCAAATGTGTAACATGGCATATTAACCAGTATATTAAAACCATAATTTTGTTCATTTAAGATCAATCCAATATCATAATACTTAAATACTAATATATTTGAATTGTTACTATCTTTGCAAGTGGCCAGCATTAGCAGTCTTTTGACTTTGGTATACATCTGGGTCTCAGCAGTGTGGCTTGATGCAAGCTAAACAAATGACTGCACAGTTTGTATATATTTCTGTACTTATGTGATACTAACAATTTCAAACTCTTCAAATATTAAAAAAAATATTGTATTACAAACAGGTTGATTTCAAATGAAGGAGACTGATGCCTCGATGTAATGGTAAATAATGGTGAATAAGTCATATTTCATTACATTTACATAAACGAAATAATAAAATTAGACAAAATGAGCAGAATCAAAGCTTTGTGAAAATATTATCTATCTTCATTAAATAAAATTAAATAATACCTTAAATTGCTAAGTGAGAGTTAGCAAGTTTTAATAACATCTTAACATGCTTGAATTTTGAAGTATGTAATAAGCAAGAAAGTATACTGCATTAATTATCTTGCATAAGTATCGTTCGATGGTAACTTGTATCGATAGTCGTATTTACCTACCAAGCAGCCTGTGATTATTTTATGCTATTGTAAGTATATAATAGCATTATCATAATAGCATTTATAAATTTGGTTATACCGAGTCATTTTTTGATAAAAGTATCCCTGATAAAAAAACAAAAAAAAATTAGAATATATTGAAGATAACGAATTTTCAATTTTTTTCAATATTTATGATCATTTTTTATACTTTTGTATTTCTTGTTTAGAATAAACATTTTCAATTCTCTTGAGTTTTTTCAATAATAAGCTAAAATGATTATCTAAAATCAAACAATGATAACAAATTTTTATAGTATAAATAGTAATAGTTCTCTCAAGGTCAATTTTTCGTAATAATAATAATTATTATTATTATTATTAATAGTTAATGATTAATAATGATAATGATAATAATAACAATTATTATTAATAGTTAATGATCAATAAAGATAATGATAATTATAGTAATAATAATGAACATGTACTGGCTTTATAGTTTTATACTTTATGAGGCCGAGATTTCTGCCTAAGCTTAAAAATAAATAGTTTTAATGTTTGATATTACGGCGAAAAGAGTGATCGTATGATTTTTAAATAAATGTCGAAAATTTAATTTTCTAGAATAAAATGTCACCTAAGATTTTTTAAGGAATTAATAGTTTTCCCGTAATAACAAAATTAAGATTGATGAAAATTTTAATTTTGAAATTATGGCCTTTTGACTGATTCAAAAAAATCTATAAGGGACATTTTTTTTATAAAGTGAAATTTTAAACAACTTATTTGAAAATTTTTTAGACAGCTAATATTTTCGTAATATTAATAATACTGTAATCAATCATTAGTTATTGATAATTATTTTGATATAAGGGCAAAAATTTTAGTTTCATTAATAATACTACAATTATTTTTCATTATTTCAATTTTATGTAGTGATTCAACTACCACTTAATTATGTTTGCGATTAATCGTTTATTTGTATTTGAAAGAAAAAAATGAAAATTTGTCAACTTTTTTTTAACACTCTATGATTTTTTTTTTGTTTATTTTGCGGACTTTCGATCAATTAACTTGAAAAAATAAATAATTTCGTTATTTAATAATATGATTATCATTTCTATTTTTATTTTAATTATTATTAATATTATTACAATGATTATCTCAATCGTTAATCGTCATAGTTGAAGTTTTTGCAGTAATTTTTGAAGAAATAGTTTGAATAATCTATATTATGGCCAAAAGATTGATCTAATAAAAAAAAAGTTTTTAAAAAAAAAAGTTTTTTAAAGTTTAAGTTTTTTAAAAAATATCAATTATAATTAATATTATCATGTTATCTTCATCATTAATGGTCAAGTCCGAGATTCTTGCTCGACATAACAGCCATAGGATTGATTATATAAATGAAGTTTTCAAACAAATATCGGAAATGTAACCTTCCTGTAATAGAAGATTCTTATAATTTTTTTATGCGATCAATATTTTATCATCATTCCAAACTAAAGATTCATAATGAATGAAATAAATTTGAGCTGATTAAAAAAATTTCAATTTTGGAATTCCGACTTTTCTATTGGTCTTAGAAAAAAATTGTATAAGACATTTTTTTCGAAAGTTAAATTTGGACCAATTTTTATTTCCAAAAATTTTTTAGACGATCAAAATTTTGGCTCTAATATCAATAAATTGCCATTGATTATTGTCTAAAATTTCATTAATTATCTTTCAATCATTTTTCGAAATTTCTTAGAGATTGAGTTGGTAGATTTTTTGTGTGTATTATTTACTAAAAATAGTATTCTGAGTGCTTTCAATAAATTTATAAATGACTCGAGAACCCTCAGAAATTCCGAAAAATTAACACAAGGTCATTTATAGAAAATAAAATAAACTACAAAAAAAATAGTAGTATTTTAACTTTTAGCTTTGAATAAAATTTAAACAAGTAGATTTTTTAAAATTGTATGAGATCTTTGTTATAAACCGTTCAATTATATACAAAAATATTCGTTAATCTTTTTTTAATATTGATTATTTGAATAATTACAAAATTCGAAAATTAAAGAGTGGGATTTCTAAAATTTACTTATATTTAAATTATGACTGAAAATGAAGCCTCTAAATGGATGAATAGATTTGATTTAAATGTGTAAATTTCAAAGTCAGATCAGAAAATATACATTGACAATTAAAGTGCCAGCCTTCAAAATATGTATATCTAGCTGTTTTCTTCAAAAATGTACAAATTTTGAAAATACTCCTAATATAAATTATAGAAAATATAAATTTTAAGGTCAGTCTTAAAAAAATATATAGACAATTTGAGTACCAGACATCAAAATATATACCTATCTGTTTGTCTTAGAAATGTACAAATTTTGAGGACAGTTCTGATTTACATAATAAATTATATAAATTACAAGATCTGTCCCAGAAAAATTAACCAAAATTCAGGTACAGTACTCAAAATATATACTTCCCTCTGAGTATACAAATGTACCTGAAAATAACGTTAGACATAGGATTTTTTTGAGTCCTATCCTCAGAGTCACTAAATGTCCCTAAACCATACGTTCGCTGGAAAAAGTGTCCCTGAAGTACACAATACACATACATATGTATGTATGTATGCGTGCGTGTGTGTGTGTGTGTGTGTTTTTTTTTTTTTTTTTTTTTTTTTTTTCCCTTTTAGGGGGGGGAATCCTTTTTACGGATTCTAGGCATAGTTGTTTGGCCTGGATATGTGGCGACTCGACGCAGCGTCATACTAAAAACTCGACGCTAACGCCCCTACCCACTAAACCCTAAACCCTTTTCTCTTCTATCCTCTGATCCCCCATGGTACCGCCGTAAGGCATTTCTTCGCGGGGGGAGGAATTAGCTGCCGCTCTTCCTTCTGGTGGCTAAGATGTTATTTCTTCCTTCTAGATTCTGTCTTTTGCTCTTTTTCTCTCGATGGAACGCAGCTCTGTAAGCACTTCTGTGACAAAAGTGTTCGTTGCATTCCAGGCAGCTTCTGAAGACAGCATTGCTTCTACGACTGACTCTGGTTGACTTCTCCTCTTCAAGATCCTCTCCAGCTCCTCACGTTGTGGATTAAAACGCGAGCACTCGAAAAAAACGTGCTCCGCATCTTCAGTGACTCCAGGGCAGGACGGGCACTCAGGAGAATCGTCATGCCTAAAGCGGTGAAGATAAGCCCGAAAACAGCCATGTCCTGACAACATCTGCGTTAGGTAGTAGTTGACCTCTCCGTGTTTCCGGTTCAGCCAAATGTCGATCTTTGGTATGAGACGATGCGTCCATCTACCCTTCTCTGCGGCATCCCACTGAGATTGCCATCGTGCGATGCTGTGCTGTCTTTGTTCCGTTCTGAGTTCTTCTGCGCTCAGTGTTGTTGACCTCTTTCGTTGGTAAAGGTTCCTTCTTTCTTCAGCTTGGACTCTGAGAGGTAGAGTCCCAGAAATTACGCACACTGCTTCCTCAGATATTGTGCGGAAGGCGCAAGCTACTCTTAGGGCACTCAGGCGATATACTGGTCCAGCCTTTCTCCATGCTTCTTGTAATTCTAGCGCATCGGCCCAAATGGATATTCCGTACGTAAGCACTGATGTGACTACAGTTGCCAACAATAGTCTCCTGCTCTGCTTTGGGCCTCCGACGTTAGGCATCAATCGTGCGAGGCTTGCCCTTACTACTGACGCTTTGGCACTGACGTGTTCCACTTGCTGTTTAAAGTTGAGACGGGCATCAAGCATCACTCCCAAATATCGGATATAAGGTTGTGATGTGATTTCTTGTTCGCCGACTCTAAGATTGATGGTCTCTAACACTTTCCTGCTGGTAATAAGCACTGCCTCAGTCTTATGTTTCGCCAGTTGAAGATTCATTGTGTCCATCCACTGGTTTACTTGCTGGAATGCTAGATCAAACATGTGGTGAATCTCGTCCAGGTGTTTAGCGACAATCACTACGGCCACGTCGTCCGCATACGCTACAAGTTTAATATTTCTTGGGATCTTTAGCCTTAGAAGCCCGTCATACATGATATTCCACAGCAGTGGGCCAAGAACAGAGCCCTGCGGAACACCTCCGGTGATTTCGTACTCTTTCGGACCGTCCTTTGTGTCATATCTGAGGACTCTATCCGTGAAGTAGCTAGCTACTATTTTACTTAGGTATCCTGGCACGTTCTTCTCTTGAAGAGCTTGCATAATGCAGTCCCAGTTAGCAGAGTTGAAGGCGTTTTTGATGTCTAACGTCGCCACCAGGCAGTACTTCTTCGTACCACCCTTCCATCTGGTTCCTGCAATTGCCTCCTGGGCCGTAGTAACAACCAGATTGATCGCGTCCAGGGTTGATCGTCCTTTTCGGAATCCATACTGGTTGTTTGCCAGGAGTGGATCTGCAACTGCTTCTATTCTTTGATGAATTATGCGTTCGAATATCTTACCGGCTGTATCCAGCATACAAAGTGGACGGTAAGATGACGGCTCTTCTGGTGGCTGTTTTCCTTTAGGGAGTAGAACCAGTCGTTGTTGTTTCCATTTCCGAGGAAATGTCCCTTCCTTGAGGCACGTATTGTAAACTTTCAAGAATAACGTTGGTGCTGCCTTTATGGCTGTTTTCAAGGCAATATTAGGGATTCCGTCTAGTCCCGGCGCTTTGTTATTCCCTACGCGGTTACAAGCCTCCATTAGTTCTTCTTCCGTGACAGATGGAATGTCTTCAGGGTTTAGCTGCCTTAACTGGCCGGTGAATACCGGTTGTTGAGGAAACAGCACAGTAACAATCCTCTCTAGGAGCCGCGGACACGTAGGCGACGGCATTGGCTGGTATTTCAGGTGGGCCGTGACCACCTTGTACGGTTTGCCCCATGGGTCCTTCTCCACTTCTTCGACGAGTTCTTTCCAACAGCGTCTTTTATTATCCTTGATGGCTTTGTTTAGTTCCCGACGGGCCTTTTTATACTCTGCCACCAGTTCTGCAAGGTTAGGTCGACGGAAGCCACGCTGTGATATTCTTCTTTTCCTGAGGCATTCTTTACGAAGAGCGCTGATGTGATCGTTCCACCAGTGCACCGCGGGTCTTCTATTTATGCCTCGTTTTCGTGGCATACTGGCGTCACAAGCTTCGGTCACTCTTTTCATAAGTTCTTTAGTCTGATCTTCTGCGCATCCAGCGGTGATCGGGCCATTATCCAAAGCAGTCGTCAGCGTACCCACGTCGAAAGATTGTACTCTCCACCGAATGTGGTTAGGTAACCTACTAGTTCCTCTAGTATCCTGGTCATTTGATATCTCCCAGAGAATCGCGTTGTGGTCACTGGCAGTGTAGATATCCAGCACCTTCCAGTTGAGGTTACCTCTCGCGAGGCTGCTACTGACGAACGTGAGGTCTACGATGGAACTTGCGTCTCCTTTGGTGTAGGTTGGTGTGTCACCACTGTTGAGTAAGACTACGTCTAATGCAGTAAAAGCCTCAAGTAACGCTTTACCTCGTGCGTTAGTTAGCTTGCTACCCCAGTCTACTGCCCAGGAGTTAAAGTCGCCGGCTATCGCGACTGGATGATGCTGCTTCGCGTCCTCTGTCAGTCGATCCAGAAAGTTAGTGAAGTCAACAATAGAGAGGCTAGGTGGTGCGTAGCAGCTATAGAAGCGAACGCCATCTACTGATACTGCTACAAAGCCGGCATTGCAATTATTAACTACGCTCTGGAATGGGAGCTTGCCACAGGACCAAATGACGGCCCTAGTGGTCGTGTCCGTTTCCCATAATTTGCCTTTAAGGCATTTATATGGCTCAGCTATTAGTACAAGGTCAGGCCCTAGTTCACGCACTGTCTGCAGAAGCAAGTCATGTGCAGCCTCACAATGATTGAGGTTGAGCTGCAGTATCTTCATGTTCTTTTGTTTATTAACCTCTGAAGCGCCTCTTGGAATACCGGGCATTTGTGGTTGCCGGCGTAGTGGGCAGAGTTCTCTGCGCTTTGGTTTTCAGCGTATAATGCACATTTGGCTGGATTCTTACAACCAGCGATCTTGTGCCCCTCTTGTCCGCACCTGATGCAAAGCTTAGATCGGTCTACGCTACTTTTGCACTGAAATCCATGATGCCCGAAGTGCCAGCACTTGAAGCATTGGGTTGGTCTTCTCGTGGCTCTAATTCGGCAGTTTACCCAGCCGATACGGATTTTACCGCTTCCTTCCAATATCTTCCGCGCTGCAGCTGCTGGTAGAGTCACTACGGCAGTCTGGGTACCTCTGTAGGCCTTTCGGATCTTAATTGCCTCTAGCGATACCTCGCAGGATTCTCCGGTTGCCATCTGCAAGGCGGCTTGAATGTCTTCCCTGGTTGTAGTGTCATCAAGGTCTCGGATTTCGACGTCTTCCTGTGGACCTTTGCAGATCACTTTGGCCTCTTCTTGTAGGATGCCCTCGATGGTGTGTGTGTGTGTGTGTGTGTATGTATGTATGTGAATTTCTCATAACTTTTGAACGGATTATTCGATTCAATCGAAATAGGCGGCGTTCTAATGAATTCCTTTGCCCCTAGAATTCTGATGATAATTTACAGAATTTGAGTCGATCAATTTTGAGAAATCTCAAAAATAAAATTTCCAAAAATTCGTTTTTTTAAAATATATTTTTAACGGCTGAACCGATCAATTTCAAAATCAGCTCTTAACCTCATAAAACTACGTCGATTGCCACCAGCCCGGATAAAATCACTTGATTTGTTCGTGAGATATCGTTGTCAAAAAAAATTGAAAAAAATGTTTTTTAACATAATCGCAAAAAATAGCTAAAAGGGTCTCTATCTTGCTCCAGTTTTGTTAAAATGTTTAGGAATTTAGTAAATTTATTATTATGAAAAATTGACAAAAATGAAGACAAAACTATTTAACGGCTCTTAAAACGGTGCATTGAAATTTGAAAGTAAGTCCTCCTAATAGATAAATAGATTTATTTTAAATGTGTAAATTTCAAGGTCAGTTCCGAAAATATATATTGACAATTAGAGTGCCTGACCTCAAAATATATATATCTAGCTGTTTTTTTCAGAAATGTACAAATTTTGAAGACAGTTCTGATGTACATAATAAATTATATAAATTACAAGATCTGTCCCAGAAAAAAATGAACGAAAATTCAGGTACAGTACTCAAAATATATACTGACCTCCAAGTATACAAATGTCCCTGAAAATAACGTTGGACATATAATTTTTTTGAGTCCTGTCCTCAGAGTCACTAAATGTCCCTAAACCATACGTTCGCTCGGAAAAATGTCCCTGAAGTACACGATACACATACATATAATCATATATAGCCCTAGATAACTCAGGTCTAATCAGATCTAATTATATATAGATTTATATATAATCAATTAATCATATATAGCCCTAGGTAACTCAGGTCTAATCAGATCTAATTATATATAGATTATATATAATCATATATAGACCTAGATAACTCAGATCTGATCATATATAGACTTATATAAAATATACATACAATATTTTAGTCTATATATGATTATATATATTTTATATAAAAATTTAGATATAATCATATGTAATTATATATAATTCTATATATTCAATATATAATCATATATAAATATATATGATTAGGCAAATTCATTTTTTCCCGGGGACTTTAAAAAAATTGAAATACACAATGACGCACACCAAGTACGTTCCAAAATTTTTTTCTTAATTTTTAAATTTATAACAAAATTTTTTTTAACTTCCGAAAATCATAAACAATCATATCGGTTACTTGGATTTTTTTATTTTTTTATTTTATATATTTTTGTAAAGAAAAAAACAGTTTTTTTTTTTCTTAATAGTCTTATGAACGTGGACTTGGCGCGATTTTTTTACAGTGAAACTATTTTTGTTCGGATTTTAGTATTTTTTGTAATTATAATGAAAATTTACAATTGGTACCAACTTAAATCTGACGTTGGTTGCATTTTTTATAGCAAACTATCCCCTTGAAACTACAGTTTATGTAAAAATAATTCCAGCGCACCCTGGCGGGTGTAGATGCAAGCTGTGAAATATCTTTTTTAACTGTAGTTTCTCATCTAATGAAGGATTACTATGCATTCTCGAATTATTTAGTCTGTGGCAGATTACTTTGCCCATCGAAAAAAAGTCAGGATCGAAATTTTTGCGTTGCTATAGTTTGTGCTGATTAAATTTAATAATTTCAAGTAGATTAATTGTTATAAGTGAATATAATTAATTAATAACAGTCAAATAAAGTATGAATTACTGTTATAATATATAATTTAGGAAAAAAAAGTACCGTAGAATTAAATAAAATTTTGCAACCTCAAAATAACCGTTCTACCGAATCTGTGGATATTGTTACATACATGATATCATGTAAGTAGAAATATAAAAAAGTTTGGAAAATCCAAAAGTGCACGCCTCATAACGCTCATTCATTGTTTAAGAAAAAAATTAATTGTGTAATTTATTAAAAAAAAAAAAAAAAATTTATAATTAAGTAATTTCTTACAGAGTATTTTTTATTTTTTTTTTTAAATATCGGCGCCCTTTTTTCTTGTCATAAGCGCACGCAGTCTAAAAAAATCTAGCTTGATCAAGTGGCGCCATAGTTTTCACGTGACAAATAAGAAAAGTTCGTTTGGCTTTGTACGGTTGTATCGTAGTGAGTTTTAATAAAAATTCAATTAAAAAAAAAAATACGTAAACTAGGCCACTGATATGAAATACGGCCCCAGTTCATCGAATTCTTAAACTAATAAAAAGGTCCGGTCTTGAAATATCAATTTGTTCGGGGGTAATCGTTGGTACATCTAAAATGGGGTGACATCCGGACGTCCACGGAAATTTTTTTTTTAAATGTTTTTTTTTTTCAAAATAGCAACATGAAATGATTTCAGAAAGTAAAAGATGGTTTAATTTAAGTATTTTTTCGATGTCCATCTACTTATATCATTGTATAAGTGTAATATGGTTGTGATAGAGGCACTTAAAGATCACAAAATTGCTTGACCTTGACGAGTCGAGTATGAAGCACAACCTCACGCGCTTCGCGCTATGAGGCGTGCAAAAATGAGTGTAAAATATAATTTTCGATATATTTTGGGTATATATGTTATTTTCATACGGGTGAGGCGTAGTCGAGGCCATCATATCACATACGTCAGGGCATCCAACATTCTGGTCGTGGGTTGTATGCTATTTTTCTTGCTCTCCAGCCGAAAGTACGTAATCCTGTGGAAGGGGTTTTGCTGGGTGTGAAGGGGGCGCCACCCGACTTTTGCAAAGCCGAGGCTTTGCTGTTTGGGGCGGGCATAAATAAAAAATATAAATTAATAAATTAAAAAAAAAATAATTTATTTTAAAGTTTACTAACAACTGCTCGAATGAAGAGTGATAACATGCACAGAACTTGTCAAAAATATTTAAACTCGTTCTAATAACAGAATTTATTTTTTAAGTTGATTAAAAATTAGTTCTTAATTAGTAATCGACGGCTAAGAAAGATTGAAATTAAATTATTAGAAGTTTGTAGAGTACATGTACCTATTCAACGGTACTTTGGTAAAACCTCGTATCTTCTATGTATTTTAAATGAGAGATACGAGGTTTTACCAAAGTAACGTCGTATTGTTTTATAAACATTGCTTGACTAGCTGTCAAAATATGAAAGAAAGCAAATAAAATTCACAAAACTTTTATATTTTATTTTGTAAACTTTTTATATAAATCATTTGTGTAGTATTATTATTAAATAGTTCATTAACAATAATCCAGTTATAAATTATTTTTATTTCTTTGACATTTTTTGGTTAGTTTATGCGCTGACATGTTATATACAGACGATGTTGTGACTGTCATGCAGTTAAAATTCGCTGTATAGGCCGGTCGCGCCACGAAAATATGAAAGAAAGCGAGGTTTTGTGCTGCCGGGTCAGAAAATATGCGTAGCGCGCATGCGCTAGAGCAAGCCACAAAAGTTGATCTTTCGTAATAAAATGCGGCCCGGAAGAGCGTACTTTCGGCAAGGAGAGCAAGAATAGTATATCACACATCTAGGGCAAATAAACATGTGATCTGAAGCTTCCTTATTTACTGCCCGTCCCGACTAGAAATTTCGTGAGGCATTGACGAAGATTCGATTCGGGGCAAGTTTTGCTTTCCGAATTTTGGCAAGCCTAATTCACGCCTTGTTGATTTCACCATAGGCAAGCCGAAGTTTGGCACTGCCATCGTTTTGCCAAATTACGCCCAAGGTTGACAAACCAAACTTCGGCAAATTTTCGGTAACCGTCACTTCATATAAGTCAGACATATCAAAAGTGTGTCAAACTTAGGACTGCCTTAGGTTTTCCAAGCTACGCCCAAGTTTGGCAAACTAAACTTCGACAAATCTTCGGTAACCGTGACTTTATGCAAATCAGGCATACCAATAGTATGTAAAACTTCGGCATGCCGCAGGTTTCTCAAGCTATGTCCAAGTTCGGCAGACCAAACTTCGGTAAATCTTCGGTAACCGTGAGTTTATGCAAGTCAGGTATACCAATCGTACTTAAAACGTATACCCGAGTAGAATTTTAGTGAGGCATGCCGAAGAATCAGTTTGTGGCTAACTTGACTTTCTGAACTTAGGCTAGCCCAATTCGAATCTTATTTGTTTTAAATTAGGCAAGTTGAACATTGGTCGTGTTTATATCTTGAGAGAAGAGGTCGCTCGTCATCGGCGTAGCGTCGCGGTATGATATAAGGCTCTCATGCGTAGGGTACAGTGTTCGAGTCTCACGTTGGACATATACGACTTTTAAATTAATAATTGATAATTATTTATTATAATTACTTTTACGGCGAGTGTGAAATAAATTTAAGTGTTGTGTGTGACTAATGTATCTAACTCCTCGCAGTTTTTTGGTTTTTGGTTGATGATAAAAAGGATAGTGGATTAAAGGAGCTGTTAATAAGTAAGACGATATATTCGTGGTTACAACTGTTAAGTATATTACAAGATAAGTCTGTACAAACTACACGTGCGTTTAGGGCAGTGTACTGATAGGAACTGATTTACTATAGCTAAGTGGACAATGGTCTATGCTAATACATTCGGGAACATTCGGGAATCTACTAGCACTATGAGTCTTGTCCCTCAACATTGGTTTTAAAAAGGTCATTTATTTTTTGTTTTAACAATCATATTTACATAAGTAACAAATGTCCTTAAACAACTTAAACTATAATTTTATAAAAATAATTTTTGGTTTGTCATCATGTGATGCGTCTTACCATAAAACCGTATGCATATTTTTCTTACAACAAATTTTTCTTAATAAATATGTTATTATACGTATATTTTTAAAACTATCCCGGGAAAAAATGATCAGACCTGACCATGCCTGTTCTTGTATGATCAGGCCTGAAATTAGATATGATCATGCCTGTTCATGCCTGCTCATGTCTGAAGCGTCAAATACACTCAGGCCTGATCAGGTCTGTCCATGCCTGTTCATGTCTGAAGGGTTAAATACGCTCAGGTCTGATCATGCCTATTCGTGTCTGATCAGGCCTGTTAATACCTGTTCATGTCTGATCAGGCCTGTTAATGCCTGTTCATGTCTGAGAAGGCCTGTTCATGTCTAAAGGGTAAAATACGCTCAGGTCTGATCAGGCCTGTCCATCCCTGTTCATGTCTGAAGCGTGAAATACGCTCAGGCCTGTTCATGTTTGAAGCATTGAATATGCTCAGGCCAATTCATGCCTGTCTATGCCTAGAGAAGTTAATTAAATTTACCCTACGGTAGGTTTTTAATAATAACCAAAAGACTTTTATTCATTAAATAATAAAATATACCGTTTATTGATAATTTACAAATTTATTAATCGAAATTAATGTGCACACACTGAAGATATTCAAAAATTTTATTCTTAGCATATTTGGTCCTTAGCATGATCAGGCGTGGACAGGTATGATCAGGCCTGAGCATATTTAACACTTCAGACATGAACAGGCATGATCAGGCCTGAGCGTATTTAACGCTTCAGACATGAACAGGCATGACTATGTCTAATTTCAGGCCTGATCATACATGAACAGGCTCGAGTAGGTCTAATTTTAGGCCTGGTCATACATGAACAGGCATGGTCAGGTCTGATCATTTTTTTCCAAATAGATCTGATCAGACTTGCATAAGAGATGTGATGAAAATTTTTTCTTTGACGAAAAAAATTTTTTTGGTTATCATAAAATGTGTAAAATTATTTTTATCATTACGTTTAAATAATTTTGAAATAAAAAATTTGTTACATTTCCTATAAGATGTTTTGGTCTGCTCTGCTCCTGCCTAATATTAAAATCATTACAAATTTTATTATTTAAATAAATGTGATGTTATAATGAGATTCGGTTAAATAAATAAATTAGGACTATCAAAATATATTATAAAATCAATTTTTATATTATATTTATGATAAACTTATTTGATACGTTATGTACTTCATAGAATTATTGTCACATAAGATGGTAGCACAGCAAGCGGGAACTTCAAGGCGCACGGATATCACAAACGTTAAGCAGCATTGAGTGTGGTTAGTAGTTGGATGGGTGACTGCTGGTGTTACGGCCGTACAATTAGATGTAATTGTTTTTTTTTAATTTTAATTCATTATAGAGAATTGCGTATGACTCTATCAAGTACTATATCCATAAAATTAAGCAAAATAATTAATCAAAAGTAACAATGGGCTTTCAGACCTGACCATATCTGATCAGGTCAATTCATGCCTGATCAGGCATGGTCATTTTTCATGTCTGATCAGGCCTGAAGACTCATGCCTGTTCATGTCTGATCAGGTCTGATCATTTTTTCCCGGGATGGTAAAAAAAAATAAAATATAAATTAAAAAAAACCATAGATACCATTTTGTAAAAGTAAAGGGTGAGGTAAGGGAAGGAAAAGGGAGAGGACAGGTAGGTATAGGACTATTTACAAGAGTATATACAAAAGCAATCTATCTTAAAGTATAATAAATAATGACAATCTTGTTTTATCTACGTCGATTTCAGTGATAACCTCTCTGCTGTTGGTGCTGTAACTGTTTTTTCAGTCTGGCCCGCCGTCTCAATTCGTCCATGTATTTAGCGTCACCATGGAGCCACCAATAATTTTCTGATAGCCTGTCAAGGCTGATGGTGTCGCAGTCTGGAAGAGCAGTTGAGTATGCCCATTTGTCTTTGGAAATATCGGTTTCAGTGAATACCGCCTATCTTGCGCAATGGCGTTGGATATGGTTAATAACTGGTATATTATCACTGTCCTGAATGAGACCGAGTCTGTCAAGATTCGTGAAAACTTTTGGTGGAGAGTAGTTGCTCTTGGCCATTCGTAGAACCGTAATATCATTTTCTACCTTCAGCTTGTTAAGTAGTTCGTTATTTATTTGGTAGACATTACTGAAGTAATTTCGTGTAAGCGTCAGGCAGAAAATATCGAACCTCGGGATGTTGGCTGTATCGTAGATGGTTTTGTTGTTACTGCTCTTGGTGAAGTTAGAGTCTGCAGTTCGATATCTGCCTAAACAGGCTCTCAGGCAGGATCGATCGAATCTTCTATAGTGTTCCATTACCGATGGACCTGTGTTCCACAGGACTGGGACTGCGTATGAGATTATGGGTCGGACCAGAAGTTGGTAACAAATGATTTTTGCTTTTGGTTCTATATTTGAGTTGTAGAAAATCCTGTGGTTTGCTCTATAGGCTTTCTTGGCTTTTAATAACTGTATTTCGTGGTGGATATTCACTCTGGACAGGTAGTCAAAATTAACTCCAAGGTATTTAACGGTCTTTTTATAAGGAATTATAGTCTCCAGTCCTGTGTCCTTATCGGTAATTTTTATTTGGAAGGTTTTAATTAGAAGCACTAGAAGGTTTTAATTAGTAGTTCATAAGAAAAAGGTTTAACACAGTTCGACAGTGAATTATAAACAGTATTGGAGATGTTACTGTACCTGGTTGAGTGCCTTCCAATGTTGAAAATGTTAGAGATGAGAGATTGATTCCATCCCAAGTGATGAACGTTTCCCGTGTGTGTGTGTGTGTGTTTGTGTGTGTGTGTGTGTGTGTGTGTGTGTGTGTGTGTGTGTGTGTGTGTGTGTTTTTGAAGTGAAACTTCTTTAGAATCGTTGTGATTTCAAACTCGATGAAACGAAAAAATAAGTCCATAGAGACACAAACACATAAATGTATAGGATTCAGCCGGCGAGAGAATCAGATAAAACACATTAGAAGTTATCGGTCTCCTCTTTGTTCGACTCTTCGTAGCATCCCCACTATCGTCTACTAAATATTGTACATATATATGCTCCTGTGTAGTGGGATAGTCAGTATATCTATATCTATATCTTGCTCCAGGTCCGAGCGTTCTACGTGTTATGTTAGTATGTGTTTAATGCATGTGTTTGCGCCTGCGTATTAGAAAGTTTTAGTATAAATCTGTTGATTGTTGATGAATTTTTATTTGTCTCAATATTTTCATCTCCTTAATTTTACAATTATGCCAAAAACTACCAGATCAAAAACAGTAATTGACGCTGTTTTCCAAAAATGGTTATTATTTACAAGTAGGATCAACCCAAGCTAAGCCATGTTAATTTTTTTTTTTTTCATCAAATTGAACAATTTTTTTTTCAAATTGTTCGTTTTTTTATGTACTTTTTAAAAAAAGTATATCTAAAACATCAAAAAAATATAAAATAAAAATTTTATCCAAAAAAAATGAAAGCCAAAATTTTTTTCTTTTGAAGGCAAAAAAGCTATCGAATCATTATCTTTTTCTTTCACGACATTTTTATCTCAAATGCGCCGTAAAAACAAGCAGAATAAAAAAAATTTTCATTTTTCACTTAGTTATGGCCCAAAATGGGGTTGACCTTGCATGGAAAAAAGAAAACTCGAGAAATTACATTATAAATAGTAATAAGTGTCCCACTGTATTAAAAATAGAAAAATTACAGTTCGAAATAACATTTTTCTGAATTTAAACTTTGAATTTTAATTTTCAGAGCTTTCAATGTAAATATTACATTCTACAATGTAATTCTTATAAAATCTGTAATAATTACAATCTGAAACTGTAATTTTTCCAGTTTTCACCAAGGAGCGCCACGTTACATTATATATTGTAATTTTTCGAGTTTTCTTTTTTCCGTGTAAGGTAAAAGACCCAGTTATTGACACTGGCCTAGTTGATTGACACTTACAATTTTGTTCTAATTAAAAAAATAAAATCTTCTCAAAAAACCAACTATCTTAAAATTTATAATTCAAAAATTATATTTATTAATTTATTAGAGTCGATTTGTTTTATTTAATTTAAATAAAATTGCAAGTGTCAATAACTAGCTCAGTGTCAATAACTGGGTCTTTTACTTTACTTGTAAATTATTACCCCAAAGATATATAAATCAAATTGAAACTAGAGCATTTGTTTCCTATTTCAGTTACTATAAACCTCTCGTGTCATTTATTCAATGTGAAAATATAGAGACTTAATAATATGTAATATACGTAATATAATTGTTTACTTCGGGCTCGTGCAAGTTTACTAAGCTCTTGGGAGATCTTAGCAGATCATGTACCAAAAACTAAAAGTGTCTACCTTCGTTCTAAAGAATATCTATAAGAAAACAATGCAAGATATACTAATCTAAGCTCAGTCCAGCGAAGAACTTAGTAAAATTAAACAAGCCCATTAAAATATTAAATAATCTTTAGGCTTGATGAAAAATAATTAACCTTACATTTATCTTAATACTCTTGATACTCTATATATCTATCTCAATCTCTCGAAGCTTACCCCTGATTGAAAATACTCATTGAAAAATATCGAAAATGATGAGATTTGAATTTTCAATAATCCTAATTCTTTTTTTATGTATTTATAAATATACAGTTTACATGAAGTGACTGTTCATTTTTTCAATACTTTTCAATAAGTATTTTTATTCAGGGACTTTTCAGAAGTTTCACTTCTACCGTGTGTGACTTGCACACACACACATTTTTTTTTTTTTTAGGGAGGGGAATCCTTTTTGCGGATTCCAGGCATAGCTGTTTGGCCTGGACATGTGACGACTCGACGCAGCGTCATACTAAAACTCGACGCTAACGCCTCTACTCACTAAACCCTAAACTCTTTTTCTTCTTTCCTCTAATCCCTCATGGAAACCGCCGTCAGGCATTACTTCGTGAGGGGAGGAACTAGCTACTGCTCTTCCTTCTGGTGGCTAAGGTGTTAACTTCCTTCCTTCTATCTTCTGATATTTGCTCTTCTTCTTTCGGTGGAACGCAAGTCTTTGAGGACTTCTGTTGTAAACGTGTTGGTAGCGTTCCAGGCAGCTTCTGATGACAACATTGCTTCCACTAGTGAATCTGGTTGCATTCTCTGGTTCAGGATCTTCTCCAACTCTTCACGCTGTGGATCGAAACGAGGACATACAAAGAAGACTTGCTCCGTATCTTCAGCAACTCTTAGGCAGGACGGGCACTCCGAAGAGTCATCGTGCTGAAAGCGGTGTAGATACTCTCGAAAACACCCGTGTCCCGACAACATCTGCGTAAGATAGTAATTGACCTCGCCGTGATTCCGGTTAAGCCAAATGTCGATCCGAGGTATGAGGCGGTGCGTCCACCTACCCTTCTCTGCAGCATCCCATTGTAGTTGCCATCAGCCTATGCTGTTCTGCCGTTCGTCAATTCTAAGTTCTTCAGGGCTCAGTGCAGTTGACCTTTTTCGTTGGTAAAGGGATCGTCTTTCCTCTGCTAGAACTCTAAGAGGTAGGGTTCTGGCAATGACGCACACTGCTACTCCTGATATAGTGCGGAAGGCACTAGCTACTCGTAGGGCACTCAGTCGATATACTGGTCCAGCTTTTCTCCATGATTCTTGGGTTTCCAGTGCATCAGCCCAAATGGATATTCCGTAAGTGAGCACTGATGTGACTACTGATGACAATAGTAGCCTCCTGCTCTGCATTGGGCCTATGATGTTAGGCATCAGCCGTGCGAGACTAGCCCTCACTACTGACGCTTTGACGTGTTCCACCTGCTGCTTGATGTTGAGTCGGGCATCCAGCATCACTCCCATATAACAAATAAATGGTTGTGATGTGATTTCTTGTTCTCCGACTCTCAACTTGATAGTTTCTACCGCTTTTCTACTGGTGATGAGCACTGCCTCGGTTTTATGCTTGGCTAGTTGCAAGTTCAGCATGTCTATCCACAAATTGACTCGTCTGAATGTAATATCAAATGCCATTTCTATCTCTTCGAGGTGCTTTGCGACGATCACGACAGCTACGTCATCCGCATATGCTACAAGTTTGACTCCCGTAAGCAATGCTATTCTCAGGAGGCCATCATACATGATGTTCCATAGCAGGTTACCTAAGACTGAACACTGTGGCACTCTTCCGGTGACTTCGTACACTTCCATACCGTTCTTCGTGTCATATTTCAGGACCCTATTCGTGAAGTAGCTCGCTACCATTCTGCGAAGGTATCCTGGTACGTTTTTTTCTTCTAGAGCCCGCATAACGCAGTCCTAGTTAGTGGGGTTGAAGGTATTCTTGATGTCCAAAGCAGCCACCAAGCAGTATTTCTTCTTTCCAGCCTTCCATCTCGTTCCAGCGATTGCATCCTTGGCTGTATCAACAACCAATTTGATCGCATCCAGAGTTGACCGTCCTTTTCGGAAACCAAACTGGTTCTCTGCCAGGAGTGGATCGACTACAGCCTCTATTCTCTGATGAATTATGCGCTCGAATATCTTGCCGGCCGTGTCTAACATGCAGAGTGGTCGGTAGGATGACGGTTCTTCCGGCGGCTTTTTCCCCTTCGAAAGTAGCACTAGCCGTTGCTGTTTCCATTTCTGGGGAAAAGTCCTTTCCTTCAGGCATGTATCGTAAACGCCCAGGAATAATGTCGGTGCTGCCCTAAGGATTGATTTCAGGGCAATATTAGGGATCCCGTCCAATCCCGGCACCTTATTATTCCCTACTCGATTGCCTGCCTCTATCAACTCGTCGAACGTGAGAGTTGGGATGTCTTCAAGGTTGAGCTGCTCTAACTTGTAGGTGAATACCGGCTGTTGGCGAAACAGCGCAGTAACAATGTTCTCTAGGAGCTGTGGACACGTAGGTGATGGCATTGGCTGGCATTTCAGGTGGGTCATAACCACCTTATACGGTCTGCCCCATGGATCTTTCTCTACTTCTGCGACCAGTTCCTTCCAGCAGCGTCTTTTGCTTTCTTTAATGGCTCTGTTTAGCTCTCGACGGGCCTTTTTATACTCTGCCAACAGCTCTGCGGAGTTAGGTCGTCTGTAGCCACGCTGAGACTTTCTTCTTTTTTTAAGACACTATGAACGTAGAATGCTAATGTGATCGTTCCACTAGTGCATCGAAGGTCTTGAATTCATGCCACGTTTCCGAGACATACTGGCGTCGCAAGCCTGGGTGACTCTTCTCATTAGGTTCTTGGTCTTCTCTTCAGCAGTTTCTACGATGATCGGATCGCACTCTAGGGCTACTACTAAAGCAGTGAGGTCGAGAGATATAACTTTCCACCCACCCACGCTGGCGTTCCTGTTGACTCTTGTTAGATTCTGGCCAGTTGATGTTTCCCATAGTATCGCACTATGGTCACTAGCTGTGTAGATGTTCAATACTTTCCAAAAAAAACCTCTTCGAGCTAAGCAACTGCTGACGAATGTAAAGTCGACAATTGAGTTTGCCTCTCCCTTAGTATACGTTGGCGTGTCACCGGTGTTAAGAAGGATCACGTCCAGTGTGGCTATTGCCTCGAGAAGTACTTTTCAACGTGTATTAGTGAACTTGTTGCCCCAGACTGCTGCCCAGGAATTGAAGTCACCAGCTATTGCCACGAAAAAGTGTTTTCTTGCGTCCTCAGTTAGCCGATCAAGGAAGTCTTCAAACTGTTCATTAGAGAGACTAGGTGGTGTATAGCAACTGTAGAAGCGGAGGCCATCTACCCATGCTGCTACGAAGCCGGCTTCTTTATTGTTGACTGTTCTCTGAAAAGGATATTTGCCGCAGGACTAGATGACGGCTTTGTTAGTGCTGTCGGATTCCCAGGGTTGGTTACTCAGGTGTCTATAAGGCTCACTTATAAGTGCTACGTCTGCCTCTAATTCGCGCACAGTTTGCATGAGCAGGTTATGCGCAGCCTCACAATGATTGAAGTTGAGCTGCAATATCTTCATGTTCTTGGCTTCGTTATCTTCTGGAGCGCTTCTTGGAAAACGGGGAATCTGTTCGTGCCTGCATGGTGAGCCGCCTTTTCTACGCCATGCCGTTCAACGCACAGTGCACATTCAGCTGGATTTTTACAATCTGCAATTTTGTGTCCTTCTTTTCCGCACCTTATGCAGTGCTTAGACCGGTCAACTTCGCTTTTGCACTGCGATCCGAAGTGCCCAAAGTGCCAGCATTTGAAGCATTGTATAGGTCTCTTCGTTGCTCTCATTCCGCAATTGACCCAGCCGATCCTTATTTTGCAGTTTCCTTCCAGTAACTTTTGTGCTGCAGCTGCTAGTAGTGACACTGTGGCTGTCTGCGTACCCCTAAAGGCTTTACGGATCTTGATTGCCTCTAGTTGGATTTCACAACTTTCTCCAGCTTCCCTCTTTAGAGCGGTCTGAATATTCCCTTTCGTCGTGTCGTCATTGACATCTCGAATCTCGATGGTCTCCTGTGGCCCTTTGCAGATCACTTTGGCCTCCTTCTTAAAGATGTCCGCGATCGTCTTTTGCAGGACTTAGCCTTTGTCAGTGCTCTTCCTCGAAATCGTAATCAACAAGTCCCCACTTCTGGTCTTGTTGATCTTATCCACACTTGAACGAACCTGCTCATCTGGGACGTCCTGCTTTATGCGACGCAGAATCTCGGGATACTTTGTTTTCTCGGCCGGGCGGATGATCAGTGCGTCGGGTCTGATCCATGTGTGTGTGTGTGTGTGTGTGTGTGTGTGTGTGTGTGTGTGTGTGTGTGTGTGTGTGTGTGTGTGTGTGTGTGTGTGTGTAAGTATGTGAACCGCTTATAACTTTTGAACGACTAAACCGATCAGAACCTACGAAACAGCGTTTTAAAGAATTCCCTCAAACAGACTTTCTGTGAATTTGAACCGATTTCGACCGATAGATTTTGAGAAATTTGGAAAAATCTCAAAAAAACTACGAAAAAAATTTTTTTTGAGTGGTTTTTTTGGAATAACTTTTAAACAGCTTTATCGATCAACTCCAAAAAATAATTTGCCCTTAACCTTGAAAACTACGTTGATCGCCGCTAATTCGGTCGAAATCAGTTGATTCGTTCGAGCGATACCTTGAACGAAAGAAAACCGAAAAAATTGTTTTTTTCTCATAACTTCGACATTTCGTATCGGATCGTTTTTGATGAAATAGAATAATTCTTAGAGCTCAAAAAACTGCTTCGATCGCTGCCAAAAACGTAGAAATCAGTTGATTGGTTTGAGAAATATCCTCGACGAAATATTTTGAAATAAGTATTTTTTCATCCGGTCAAAATCGGTTCATTCGTTCGTGAGTTATCGTTGACGAAAAAAAAACCGAAAAAAGTGTTTTTTCGGAATTATTCCGAAATTCCTAGTTCGATCAAATTAAACTTAGATTCTTCATGAGGCTTAAAAAATTGCTTCGAATGCTGCTAACCACGCAAAAATCGGTTCATTCGTTCAAAAGTTATTGCGGTTTGAAAATTTGAAAAATTGTGTTTTATCAAACTTCTATCAGACTTTTGAGATCGAAGAGCTCAAAAGCATAGAAAAGCTATCTCTTTAATCTCAGAAAGCTCAAAATAACACATAAATTGTATTTTTGATCGGAGAGCTCAAAAATTTCATTAGTGTAATTTTAAGCACCTAGGTATGAAATTAGCGGGAAGTTGCACGTATGGCCTTCAGGGTCTACCGTTTTTCTAATTTTTCTCTTCTTGGTTGGTGGCCCTAAATTTTTCTGGAATTAATTTTGATTTTATTGGTTGTAATTTTTTAATTGTGTTGTTGACATATTTTAAGCAACCTTTTTTGGTATCAGCTACAACTTTAGGGACAATTTTACTGATGGAGGTCGTGATTTCCTCTTCTAAATTTAAGATATGGGAATCTATTTCGCTAATTGTTAGATTTCTGTCTAATGGGATTCGGTTGTTATGATTGTCCAAGAGGTCTTCGGCAAATTTTCTCCAGTTGGTTCTTTTATAGTTGTATCTAATAGTTGGTGGTGGAGATGAGGTGAGTCCCATGAATATTTCGTTAGTGTCGATAGTGAAGTAGATTGCATTATGGTCACTGTCGTAAGGCAGTGTTTTGAGCAATTCATTGGATGATAGTTCCTTAATTTCGATTCGGGTATCTGCCAGGCAGTGGTCAAGGTAGGATCCCGCGGTGGTGTATGTTGGTCTGTTAGGATTGTAAAGAGTACATTTGTGGGTGATGCTGTTCTTCTCTTCCCACCTGTTCAGCATGGCTTCATATTCGTTGATCTTACTGTCTCCCTAGTTTGTATGCCTGGCGTTCCAGTCTCCAGCCATGTTGAAATATATGTCAGGTCTATCTAACCTGAAATCATGGTATAATTTGTCCAGTTAAGCGATGAGGAATCTATTGGAGTTGCAAGCTGCATATAAGCTGAAAAGGATGAAAGATTTATTCGAGTTAACTTTTAGTCTTATAGCTGTGTACTCGATCACCTTTTTGGATAGAGAATTAGGATACCCAGATAGCAAAATGACGTATTAAGTTATTCCGAATGAGCTCAGATTTCTGATTTGGACGTCAGAGTCTACATCTAAAAGACGTCTTTAAGACCTTCTGAAGAGGTCGAATGCGCCGCTTATTGTAGACTTTAAGAACTCATCAAAACGAGCTCTTAAAGAGCTCTTTTTTCTGAACTCGCACAAATGAATGATTTTTTATCTCTATACGCTATTATAATGATAACAATAATAAGAACACAACAAAAATAATATTAATAATAATAATAATAATAAAAGTAAATTATAAAAAATAATTCAGAGTTTCATGAAGCACCGATGCTGATTTCGAATGTTTATTATTTTAGTTAGACCTAATATTGTCGGTTTAAAGAGAGAAAGTGAAAATCGCAATTGCCGTAACTAAGATTCGAACCCGAGTCGCGCGCGTGCTAGATCGATACCTAACCCCCTACGCTGTTCAAACGATATGTCGTTACACATCTCATTATTCTTATAAGCTAAGTTTATATAGTGATGAAATGTTGCGATCATTGTCTATATTATTTATTCTATTTGATACTGTGTATCGATAGAGAAAAAGTAACTTTTACGAATATTTATATACTAAAAAATATTCAAAAGTCTACCTGTAATATTTTTTTAAATAGTCTATATAAATTTTGTTTACTTTTCACAATATAAAATCTAATAGATAAATTAATGAATATTAAAAATTCAACAATAATTAATAAGTATATAGTTATAAGATATCGTTAAATTCGAATAAAATGTTTAAAATTGATACATGCAAAGTACTCCTTAAATGTAGAAAGTTCACATAATTTTTTCAGATTAGAATCCAATTTTATTATATCTAAATTAGTTTGATTACGAACCAGATTTTAACATTATTGCCTATTACTTCATAATATAATTTAAAATTTTTGTAAAATTTAATTAACCTGGATTAAGAGAAATGAGTTAACCTATGCCAAGTGTATATCTATATATTAATATATTCAAATTGTTTTAAATCATTTAATTCGAATTATTTTTAATCATTTTCAATTTAATTTCTCAATCAGGAAAGTAATAAATGAAAAATGAATAAGATTTTAACAGCTTTATATTAAAAAGAAATTTGTGTTTTTGTTTATAATGTCTATAAGCTCATTATACGCAACTCAAAAAGAAGTCCAAAAAAAGGACTCAGTTAGATGTCAGAAAATTGACTCCAAACTTATGAGTTCATTAAAAGCTTTTAGTTCTGACCTCGTAAAAAAGAGCTTCTTAAGACGTCACATTAGGACTTCTATAAGAATTTTTTTAAAAGACTTCATACTGAAATCTTTCTGACTTGGATGCTGACTGGGTATGAGATTGGAGTAAAACTTAGCTTTTTATTGATCAGAATAGCAGCTCCGCCTCCGTTTTTGGCATTTGGTCAATCAGTTCTTATTAAATTGTAGTCATTAAAGCTTAGTTTATATTTGGAATGAAGCTTTGTCTCCGAGATCAGAGCTATGTCAATACAATTATTGTCAACAAATTCTTCGATGTCTAGTCTTCTTTTATTAGCTTCTAAGGAGTTGACATTTATTGCACTAAATCTTATAATGCTACTGGACCCTGTTGGGTCTTGTTCAATGATTTGTTGTTGAGTTGTGTGAGCCATTATTCAAAATCGAGTTGGGTTATTATATAATCAATCCTACATGAGTTATCGGTAATTTGTTTGTTGATGATATCGAACTGCTCCTTAAGAGATTCAGTCAGACTAGTTTTGAAACTGTTCAACAATCTCTCCTAACTCCTCGCGGCAGGATGGCCGAGCGGACTAAGTCATTATATCGTTAGTTCGTTCGTACATCATGTCGTAAGGCGAGGGTTCGAGCCCCGACGGTTGTTAGAATAGTTCCAACACCAATCGTCGGGGGTCGCTCCGGTAACCGACTTATACTGGCATGGGTTTTCTCTGTGGTTCCCCCATGTCACTATTCCAACAGCCATTAGAAAGAGGTGAGGAATAGAGTAAATGCAGTACAGGAAGCATAGTCGGTCCACAGCCACAAGAGATACGTAGTTATTATAAAAAAGTTGACAGAATATGTTGTGATATCCATGTGCGAAAATCGAAAGATAATTTGAAAGAAGAAATTTGAAAGAAATTTGAACGCAGTGAAATAGAGAGAGGCAGTTATATTGTGATAAAAAAATTGTAAAAAGCAGTTCTTACTGTTGTACAATGTAACAATTATATCTATCTGTATCTAACTCCTCCATCATCTCCTTTCTCCTTGACTTATAAAATCTACCAATCAAAAAAAAATATCTTCACATTAAAAAAGGCGCTAAAAAACAAAAAAAAGTTACCTAAAAAATAAAATAAAATATTAAAAAATAATATTAAATAAAAGAAAAAAATAAATTTTTTTTTTATTCGTTTAATATTTGAAAGATTTAGTCCTAAATTCAATATTTATACTTAAAACAGTAAAAGTAGATGAAAAATAAGCATTTGTTATTATTAATTTTTACTTTATAATAAAAAAGCTAAAAACGAAGAAAGAATTAAATTTGGATTCTTCCTTTCAAACTTGGTTTTAAAATTGCTGGTTAGTTAGATTTAGATTTTAGATTTAGATTGGTGTTTTATTATGCCAAGGCACAAGCTGAATGGCAAATTTTAAGTACATGATACAAGTATAAAATATTTAAAATTAAATACTAGTAAAAAATGAGAATACATAATAATGATCATAATTATAAAGTGTAAAAAACAATATAAGATATAAGATAGATTCAACTGAAAACTCCTATCACTATACACAAGATCTCACTACTTATTTACTCTTTAACAATTTTTCAAAAAATTAGTGATATTATAATTAACAATAATATGATAATATGGCTTAATATGATAATATGGCTTGATAAATTAATAATTTTAATGATCTAAGCTAAGCACCATCAGACAATTTATATTAATAGTCCAAGATTAACAAATAGTCAAAGACTTTACTTTTAAACACTTTCAAGCTGCTTGAATTTACAATTTAACTAGGTAACTCTTCCCACATCTTTATGACCGAAACCAGAAAAGATTTCTCTGAGTAAGTTGTTGAATAATTTGGCATTTTGAAGCAAGTATGTTTTTTAACTGAAAGTCTCTCAGATCTTCTGAGATCAGTATCTTCAGTGAACAGATCACGTAGATATATAGGTTGACCCTCATTCAATAACTTGGAGAAAAAACACACCATGTAATAAAACCTGTGACATTTGACTGATAACTAACCCAGGTTACGGCGATGTGGAGTGATGTGTTCATTTTTTTTGAGGTTAAAGATGAACCTTATCGAAGAGTTTAATGCACGTTGCAATTTGAGATTATTTTCAGATGTACAATCAATAAGCACTATGCTGCAATAATCGATAAGGGGTAGAATAGCTGCTGAGACTAATAGCTTTCTGATTTCTACAATGAAGATGTTCTTACGGATTTTCAGACTATGAAGTGAAGAATTTGTTTTCTTGCATATCAATGAAACATGATTGTTCCAAGATAGGTTTTGGCTCAAGTTTAATCCCAAACACTTTGCTGATTTTTGACGTAGGGGATGGCGACACCATCAACTACAATTGGGGGTATCTCGATAAAATCCAATTTCCTCAATTTACTACTTGAGCCTAAGACTATAGCCTTTGTCTTGGTTAAATTTAGTTCTAAATCGTGCTCTCTCGCCCAGTTGGCGATTTCTTGAGCATCAGTTAGGTAGCCAAATTCGGACCTAATGAGGTTTAGATAGTCACCAGCAAGTGTGGTTTCTAAATCACCGCCTAATTCGGAAGCCAAGTTAGGCCCAAACTCGCAACTGCGTTACATCCCAAACTTCGGTCTGGTTTGGATGCCTTACCTACCGCAAGTTTGAAATTCGGCATGCCTAACTTGCGCCGAATCATTGCCTCACTGAAATTTCTAGTCGGGGTGGCGTGTATACTATTTTTCTCCTCGACAGAGGTGGAAAGCGGCATTTTCGTTTAGCGCAGCGGGACGAAAGTTGATACTTTCCACCCGAAAGTGAGAAAAAAAAATTTCTTATATAGAAATCATACATATGAAAACAGGAATTTCCTCAAAATTTTGTCCCTTAAAACAAATTAGTTTCGAAGTAATGATTTTTTTAATTTTAAAAGAATTTTGAAAGAAAAATTCTTGATTCGAAAGTAAATTTTTTTAGTCCAAGAAAATATTAAGATTGACTAGAAATTTCTCGAATGAAGTTAAATTTTCTTAGCGCAAGAAATTTTTTTTCTTTATGTAATTTTTAACTTCCCGCCAAAAAAATTGAAAATTTTCATAAATCAGGAAGTTATTAGTTTTACCCCGTTTTGCAAAAATCGAGTTTTCATCAGATCTCGACGTTTTCAGGTCACAGGAAGCTTCCCTGACTATTCCCGCGATGGTGTCCATGCGGCTGTATGTATGTATGTATGTATGTGTGTGTGTGTGTGTGTGTGTGTTTTTTTTTTTTTTTTTTTTTTTTTTTCTCTTTAGGGGGGGGGAATCCTTTTTACGGATTCCAGGCATAGCTTTTTGGCCTGGATATGTGGCGACTCGACGCAGCGTCATACTGAAACTCGACGCTGACGCCCCTACCCACTAAACCCTAAAACCCCTTTCTCTGCTATCCTCTGATCCCCCATGGTACCGCCGTAAGGCATTTCTTCGCGGGGGGAGGAATTAGCTGCCGCTCTTCCTTCTGGTGGCTAAGATGTTATTTCTTCCTTCTAGATTCTGTCTTTCGCTCTTTTCCTCTCAATGGATCGCAACTCGGTAAGCACTTTTGTAGCAAAAGTGCTTGTGACGTTCCAGGCAGCTTCTGATGACAGCATTGCTGCTACTATTGTTTCTGGTTGGATTTTCCTCTTCAGGATATTCTCCAGCTCATCTCGCTGTGGGTAAAAACGTGGGCACTCAAAGAAAACGTGCTCTGCATCTTCATTGACTCCTGAGCAGGACGGGCACTCCGGGGAATCATCATGCTTGAAGCGGTGGAGATACGCTCGGAAACAGCCGTGTCCTGATAACATCTGTGTAAGATAATAGTTGACCTCACCGTGACTCCGGTTCAGCCAAACGTTGATCCTTGGTATGAGACGATGCGTCCACCTACCCTTCACTGTGGCATCCCACTGTAGTTGCCATCTACTTATGCTCCTCTGCCGCTCTTCTGTTCCAAGCTCCTCAGCGCTTAGTGTGGTCGACTTCTTTCGTTGGTAAAGGATCCGTCTTTCCTCAGCTAAAACTCTGAGAGGCAAAGTTCCGGAGATGACACACACTGCTTCCATAGATATTGTGCGGAAGGCACTTGCTACTCTTTAGGCACTCAGACGGTAGACTGGTCCAGCCTTTCTCCATGATTCTTGCTTTTCTAGTGCGTCCGCCCAGATAGATATTCCGTAAGTGAGCACTGATGTGACTACAGATGATAGTAGTAGTCTTCTGCTCTGCTTTTGGCCTCCGACGTTTGGCATCAGTCGTGCTAAGCTAGCTACCACTGCTGATGCTTTTGCACTCACGTGTTCGACTTGCTGCTTAAAGTTGAGTCGGGCATCAAGCATCACTCCCAGATATCGGATATATGGTTATGATGTGATTTCTTGTTCTCCGACTTTCAGTTTTATGGTCTCTATCACTTTTCTGCTGGTAATAAGCACAGCCTCAGTCTTCTGTTTAGCCAGTTGTAGATTCATTGAATCCATCCATCGGTTAACTTTCTCAAAGGTGATACCGAACATGTGGTTTATCTCATCTAGGTGTTTCGCAACGATTACGACAGCTACATCGTCTGCATATGCAACAAGCTTGACACTTCTTGGAAGAGTCAGTCTCAGCAGGCCATCATACATGACATTCCACAGAAGTGGACCCAGAACAGAACCCTGGGGTACACCTCCGGTAATATCATACTCTTTTGGACCATTGTTCGTGTCGTATCTCAGGATTCTGTCTGTGAAGTAGCTAGCCACTATCCTACGTAGGTATCCTGGTACGTTTTTCTCTTCCAAGGCTTGCATAATGCAGTCCCAGTTGGCGGAGTTGAAGGCATTTTTGATGTCCAAAGTGGCCACCAGGCAGTACTTCTTCGCTCCACCCTTCCATCTGATCCCTTCGATTGCCTTCTTGGCCGTTGCAACAACCAAGTTGATTGCGTCCAGGGTTGATCGTCCTTTCCGAAAACCATACTGGTTGTCTGCCAGGAGTGGATCGACAACTGCTTCTATTCTTTGGTGGATTATACGCTCAAGTATCTTACCTGCCGTGTCTAACATACAAAGTGGTCGATAAGATGACGGTTCTTCTGGTGGCTTTTTCCCTTTTGGAAGTAGTACTAGTCGTTGCTGCTTCCACTTCCGAGGGAAAATCCCTTCCTTGAGGCATGTGTCGTAGGCGTCCAGGAACAATGATGGCACTGCTTTTATAGTTGTTTTTAAAGCAATATTGGGGACCCCGTCCAATCCCGGCGCTTTATTGTTCCCTACACGATTACAAGCCTCCATCAGTTCTCCCTCCGTGACAGATGGAATGTCATCCATTTCATTCTGCGCTAATAGGTAGTTAAACTTGCTTTGTTCGGGAAACAACGCGTTTACGATCTTCTGTAGGAGTTGAGGACACGTGGGTGATGGCATTAGCTGGTTTTTAAGATGGGTCATGACCACCTTATACGGCCTACCCCACAGATCTCTGTCCACCTCGTTGATGAGCTCCTTCCAGCATTTTCTTTTGCTATTTTTGATGGCTTTGTTCAGGGATCGACGGGCTTTTTTGTACTCTGCGACCAGCTCCACAGAGTTAGGTCGTCGGTAGCCACGCTGAGATATTCTTCTCTTCTGATGACACTCTTTACGAAGGGCGCTGATGTGGTCGTTCCACCAGTGAACGGAAGGTCTTGTGTTTATGCCACGTCTACGAGACATACTGGCGTCACACGCCTGGGTCACTCTTTTCATCAGGTCCTTGGTCTTCTCTTCTGCGCAGCCCGCGATTATCTGGTCACTATTGAGAGCTACTAACAATGCCCTTGGGTCAAGAGTTTTTACCTTTCAACCAATGGTGTTAAGTTGCTTTTTAGGTCTTCTCGCGCTCTGGGCGTTTAATATTTCCCAGAGAATCGCGTTGTGGTCGCTGGCTGTGTAGGTATCCATCACCTTCCAGTTGATATTACCTCTGGTGAGGCTGCCACTGATGAAAGTGAGATCTACAATAGAACTTGTGTCTCCTTTGGTGTAGGTTGGTGTGTCACCATTGTTGAGCAGTACTACATCTAATGTAGAAAAGGCTTCTAGTAATTCCTTTCCTCGCGCGTTTGTATTCTTGCTACCCCAGTCTACTGCCCAGGCGTTGAAGTCCCCAGCTATTGCCACTGGGTGGTAATGCTTCGCGTCCTCGGTAAGTCGATCCAGAAATGCAGTGAATTCGACAGTAGAGAGGCTAGGTGGTGCGTAACAGCTATAGAAGCGGATGCCCTCTACTGATACTGCTACAAAGCCGGCATTGCTGTTGTCGACTGCATTTTGGAAAGGGATTTTGCCACATGACCAGATGACTTTGGATGTGCTGTCAGATTCCCAGGGTTGGGTACTCAGGTGTTTATATGGCTCTGCTATCAGTACCAAGTCAAGCTCTAGTTCTCGCACGGATTGCATGAGCAGGTCATGCGCTGCCTCACAATGGTTGAGATTGAGCTGCTGTATCCTCATGCTTGTTTGTTCGTCAACTTCTGGAGTGCATCCTGAAATAACGGGCACTTATGGGTACCGGCATGGTGGGCAACATTCTCTGCACTTTCAATCTCAGCACATAATGCACATTTGGCGGGATTTTTACAATCAGCAATCTTGTGCTCTTCTTGTCCGCACCTGATGCAAAGCTTCGACCGGTCCACCTTGCTTTTGCACTGGGATCCATGATGTCCGAAATGCCAGCATTTAAAGCATTGAATAGGTCTCTTCGTTGTCCTTATTCGGCAATTAACCCAACCAATCCGGATTTTGCTACTTCCATCCAGTAGTTTCTGTGCTGTTGCTGCTGGTAGAATTACTGTGGCAATTTGAGTACCTCTATAGGCCTTACGGATCTTGATTGCCTCTAGTGGTATCTCACAGCCATCTCCAGCTTCCTCCTGTAGGGCACCCTGGATGTGATCCTTAGTTGTGTCTTCATCGACGTCTCGGATCTCAATTACCTCCTGTGGTCCTTTGCAGGTTACTTTTGCGTCTTCTTTCAGAATGTCTGCAATGGTCTTTCTCAATGTTTGGCCTTTGTCGGTGCTCTTCCTCGAAAGAGTTATCAGCACATCTCCAGCATTGGTCTTATGGATCTTCTCTACCGTACTGCGGACCTGGTCGTCAGGGACGTCCTGTTTTATTCGACGCAGGATCTCGGCGTACTTTGCTTTCTCTGTCAGCCGAATGATGAGGGCATCCGGTCTGATCCATTTCCGCGGTTTCTTTCGCTTGGGTTCAGGTCGGGGCTCCTTTGACGTCTGTTTTGAGAGCATCTCTTTCTTCTGTCGCTTTAGCTCTTGCTTGGACTGAACTTTTTGCCAGACTGACGCTTTTTCCTGTTCGTCGCTTCGCCCTGCCGCTCCTTGTGGAGGGCTTTTCTTCAAATCCTTTTTCTTCATGGCTTGGCTGATTGTTGGGTCAGGAGAAGGTCGATTTTTTCTCTTACCTGACTTGTTGCTGGCTTCACTTTTGTCTTCCGCGACTGATTCACCGTCACCTTCAGCTCCGGTGTCCATTGCTTCGTCAATCACGTCGATAGCCTGACAGTCTTTCTCCGGTGTAGCATGGGATATGCGCTGCAATGATGAGCGCCACTCCTCGTCCAGCTTCTCAAACCTTTGAAGGGCGTTAGTTACACTAGTCATCTTGGATTTAATCTCTTTGTGAATGTTGACCTTTGGTTGAACAAAATCATTCAACTCACTGATCAGCTTTTCAAGGCGTTTGAGCGCTTGCGAACGCTTCATTTCAGCGCTTGCGTCAATCGCTGCTTGTTGGGCATGTAGCCCGTTTCCACTTTTGTTTGTTTCCTTTGAATTACTCATACTTTTTAATTTACCAGCGCATCGTACGGAGTGGAGCGGGTTGCCATAACTAGGAACGGGTGTACCCTCGGAGATAGTACTCCTACCCCAGTTCCCTGAGGCCTAGCCGACACTTAGCCAGTCCCGGAATACACGGACGGACTAGAATCGCTCGGAGCGGTGAAGATTCCGATCTCTAACACTCACTGCGTACTCCCTGATCAAAGCCCGAAGTGGCTGGCTCCTGATCCACTGCTGCAACTTACACCTCGGTAGAGCAAGCTCACATCAGCCGTGGCCTGCATCGTCGGAAACTACGATACAGGTTCCGGTCACTCCCAGTGGGTCACAGCAGATAACGATCGTCTTGTTAGGTCAGTTAGTGCGACCAACCCATTAAAGGGGAGTTTTGTCCACGGGAGCGTATTTTGTTTGGTTATTTTGCTTGGCTCCTACCCGCTGTACCTCATCAACTAAGAGATTACGTGTCATCCAAGGACAGCGAGCGGTCTCCCATCCACTCGGGGAGACGCGCCCGATAGCAGTATCTCTTCTGCCCCGAGTGTGTGTGTGTGTGTGTGTGTGTGTGTGTGTGTATGTAAACCTCTTATAACTTTTGAAAGGTTCAACCGATTTCATCGCGGTTGGTGCCATTCGAAAGGGCTTCGTTAAACTTAGATTACCCTTAAATTTGAACCGATTCGGACCGATAGATTTTGAGAAATTTGGAGAAATCTAAAAAAAATAGGAAAAAAATGTTTTTCAGAAGTGGTTTTTTTTGGAATATCTTTTAAACGGCTATACTGATCGATTCCAAAAACTAATCAGCTCTCAACCTTGAAAAACCACGTCGATCGCCTCCAATCCGATCAAAATCGGTTGATTCGTTCGAGAGATATCGTGAACGAGAGAAAACCGAAAAAAGTGTTTTTTCGGAGTTACTCCGAAATTTTTAGTTTGACCAATTGAAACTTAGAAATTCTTTATGAGACTTAAAAAACTGCGTAGAATGCCGTCAACTGCGTAAAAATCGGTTCATTTATTCAAAAGTTATTGCGATTTTAAAATTCAAAAAATAGAGTTCTATGAAACTTCTATCAGACTTTTGAGCTCAAAAAAAACGGCTATGTATTAACGGAATCAGTGGGAAGTTGCAGGGATGGCCTTTAGGGTCAACCGTTTTTCTAATTTTTTATAGTTTAATTTGGTATCATCAGAAAGGTCTTGATTAATATTAATGTCTTTTGGTTTTATATAATTTTTAGTAGTCAATTTTTTATGTAAAGTTTTTGGAGAAGTTTTTAATAGTAGGGGAACCTGGGGCACGACGGCCCCCCTCAAAAATTGTGTGTGTGTGTGTGTGTGTGTGTGTGTGTGTGTGTGTGTGTGTGTGTGTGTGTGTGTGTGTGTGTGTGTATGTAAACCTCTTATAACTTTTGAACGGTTCGGCCGATCGGATCAAAATGGGTGGCGATCCAAAGAGTGTCATTGCCATTAAATTTCGTAAAAATTTTAATCGATTCGGTTCGCTAGATTTAGAGAAATCTCAAAAATAAAATTTTCAAAAAATCGTTTTCTTGGAATAACTTCTAAACGGCTTCACCGATCAATTCCAAAAACTAATCAGCTCTTAAGCTTAAAAAACCACGTCGATTGCCACCAGTCCTATCAAAATCTATTAATTCGTTCGAGAGTTATCGAAAACGAAAAATTTCGAAAAAAGTGTTTTTTTCACATAACTTCGAGATTTCTTTTTGGATCATTTTTGACAAAATGGAATAATTATTAGAGCTCAAAAATCACGTCGATCGCCACCAAGAACGTGAAAATTGGTTGATTGGTTCGTGAGTTATCGTTGTCGAAAAAATTCGGAAAAAGTGAATTTTTCAAATTTTTCTAAGATTTTCGGTTCGATCAGTTTGTGTTCAAAAGTATATCATAGATTTTGAAAAAGTGCGTGGAATACTGCCAACTGCGTGAAAATCGATGTATTCATTTAGAAATTATTGCAGTTTGAAAATTCAAAAATTACTCTTGTATCAAACTTCTATCAGTCTTTTGAGCTCGAAGAGCTCAAAAGCATACAAAAGCTCTTTCTTTGAGCTTGAGGAGCTCAAAATAACACACAAATTGTATTTTTGAGCTCAAAAGCTTAGAACAGTTAACTCTATGAGTTCGGAGAGCTTGAAATAACATTTAAATTAGATTTTTAAACTCGAAGAGCTCAGAAACTTCATAAGTGCAATTCCAAGCGTTTAGGTATGGAATTGGCGGGAAGTTGCAGGGATGGACTTTAGGGTCAACCGTTTTCCAGATTTTTTTTTAACTTCCTGCTAAGAAAAATTGAAAATTTTTAAAAATTTGGGAACTTATTGGTTTCACCCCGTTCTGTGAAAATCGAGTTTTCATCAGATCTTGACGTTTTAAGGTCACAGGAAGTTTCCCTGACTATTCCCGCGGTGGTGTCCGTGCGGCTGTATGTGTGTGTGTGTGTGTGTGTGTGTGTGTGTGTGTGTGTGTGTGTGTGTGTGTGTGTAAACCTCTTATAACTTTTGAATGGCTCAAGCGATCGGATGGACATAGGTGGTGATCCAAAGAGTATCATTACCATTAGATTTCGTAGAATTTTGAATCGATTTGGTTCGCTAGATTTTGAGCAATCTCAAAAATAAACTTTTTATTAATTTTATCAACCGTGATTTTATTATAATTCTTCTAACCCGTTATCACCGTTGAAATTAGATTTATACTAGCATAAAAATGACCGAATAGGTGATGACGGGTTAGAAGACTCAAAAATAATGTAGAAAAAAATTGTTTTTTTAGAATAACTTCTAAACGGCATCACCGATCAATTAAAAAAATTAATCCGCTTTTAAGCTTGAAAAATCACGTCGATTGCCACCAGTCCCGTTAAAATCGGTTGATTCGTTCGAGAGTTATCGAAATCAAAAATTTCGAAAAAAGTGTTTTTTTACATAACTACGACATTTTTTTTTGGATTGTTTTTGATGAAATAAAATTTTTAGAGCCCGAACAACACGTCGGACGCTGCCAAGAACGTGAAAATCGGTTGATTTGCTCGTGAGTTATCGTTGTCGAAAAAATTCAGAAAAAGTGAATTTTTCAAATTTCTCCAAAATTTTCGGTTTGATCACTTTGTGTTTGAAAGTTTATGATAGAACTTGAAAAACTGCGTGGAATGACGCCGACCGCGAGAAAATCGGTTGATTCATTCAAAAGTTATTGCGGTTCGAAAGTTCAAAAAATATTGTTCTATGAAACTTCTATCAGACTTTTGAGCTCGAAGAGCTCAAAAGCATAAAAAAGTTATCTCTTTAAGCTAGGAGAACTCAAAATAACACATAAATTGTATTTTTGAGCTCGAAGAGCTCAAAAACGTCATAAGTGCAATTTTAAGCGCTTAGATATGGAATTAGCGGGAAGTTGCAGGGATGGCCTTTAGGGTCAACCGTTTTCCAGATTTTTTTTTTGAGCAAAAACACGAACAACGCTGATTTTCACGGAGGAAATTCTCTGCTTTTCGATTAAGCTGCTTATTTTCTGCTACAAATAACTGAAAAGTTAGTAGATTTTCTTGTATAGAAAATACTTCTTCAAAGTTTATAAACAGTCGGCCTATATCACCTTGTAAAAATTATTTTATTTAATAAAAATACTCTTATAGTACAATGATTAATTTAGATCAATTTTGTTTTAAGTCATATATATCAAACTACTTGTTATTTTTCTCAGGAAATTCTGGAATCATTAAAATAGGATGCAGGGATGGTATTGGATCTTTTCATAAAGTGGGGAGTTATCAATAATTCGGATTATGAGAGGTCTGGAAAGAAATTATTGGTGTTATTATCTTTGATGACAAACTACCCTTTGAATAATATTCATGTTATAAAAGATTTAAAAAAATCTGGAAAACGGTTGACCCTAAAGGTCATCCCTGCAACTTCCCGCCAATTCCATACCTAAACGCTTGAAATTGCACTTATGACGTTTCTGAGCTCTTCGAGCTTAAAAATCTAATTTAAATGTTATTTCAAGCTCTCCGAGCTCATAGAGTTAACTGTTCTAAGCTTTTGAGCTCAAAAATACAATTTGTGTGTTATTTTGAGCTCCTCAAGCTCAAAAAAATAGCTTTTGTATGCTTTTGAGCTCTTCGAGCTCAAAAGACTGATAGAAGTTTAATACAACAGTAATTTTTGAATTTTCAAACTGCATTAATTTCTAAATGAATAAATCGATTTTCACGCGGTTGGCAGTATTCCACGCAATTTTTCAGAATCTATGATATACTTTTGAACACAAACTGATCGAACCGAAAATCTTATAAAAATTTGAAAAATTCACTTTTCCCGAATTTTTTCGACAACGATAACTCACGAACCAATCAACCAATTTTCACGTTCTTGGTGGCGATCGACGTGATTTTTGAGCTCTAATAATTATTCCATTTTGTCAAAAATGATCCAAAAAGAAATCTCGAAGTTATGTGAAAAAAACACTTTTTTCGAAATTTTTCGTTTTCGATAACTCTCGAACGAATTAATAGATTTTGATGGGACTGGTGGCAATCGACGTGGTTTTTTAAGCTTAAGAGCTGATTAGTTTTTGGAATTGATCGGTAAAGCCGTTTAGAAGTTATTCCAAGAAAACGATTTTTCGAAAACTTTATTTCTCAAAATCTAGCGAACCGAATCGATTCAAATTTTCACGAAATTTAATGGCAATGATACTCTTTGGATCGCCACCTATTTCGATCCGATCGGCCGAGCCGTTCAAAAGTTATAAGAGGTTTACATACACACACACACACACACACACACACACACACACACACACACACACACATACATATATACAGCTGCACCGACACCATCGCGGGAATAGTCAGGAAAGCTTCCTAGGACCTCAAAACGTCGAGATCTGATGAAAACTCGATTTTCGAAAAACGGGGTAAAAACAATAACTTTCCGATTTTTGAAAATTTTCAATTTTAAATAATAATTCGCTTGTATATTTAGCTAACTTGAAACATAAAAACAGCCCCCTTCAGTATCGGATATAGCCACTCGTGGCGCTGACGGTAAATAAGTTTTCCCCCACCATGGCTTCGCACTGAGTGAATAACTAACTGTTCTAAATAATTAAATAGATATACCTGTTTTTGAATTGTTTTCAACTTCTAACTAAAAAAATGGTTACAAGACAGTTAAACCGTAGACAATTGATCCGTGACGATTCGAACGACAACATTTTTTATCAGAGGGTGAGAATAATTTATTAATTATCAATAATGTATGGCAATCATTTCTGTTACATACTTAAATAAGAAATTTTGTCATTTAGTAGCGAATAAGACTCAGCAGATTAATTGTATGTGGAACAGCGGCCGCGTTACCGACCCACACTAAAAAAATATATATACGCATATATGCAGGCAAAAATACATATACGTCGCACATAAAATATATACGTCACATACTTTTTTTTTGCCCCCGTATATGCGGCATATATTTTTTTTCAGTACGGGAAAAAAAACAAAATTGTTAAGCTTCAGAACGTTATAGATTTAAAACTGAGATTTTTTAATTAATTTGAATTTTTAACTTATCTTCAAGTTTTGAACTCATGTTGAAATTTTTCTTACTAATTTTCGTTTGGGATTTGAATGTGTATGTACACTGAAAATAAATTTAACTTGAGTCAAGATGAAAAATTCTTAAATCAAGTAACATTTACTTAAACCAAGAAAAATTTCTTAGTTTAAAAATTTTTCTACTCAAATCGAAAAGATGAAGTTCTTAAAAATTATTTACTTTTCATTCAAGTAATTTTTTTTCTGCGTAAGAACAGACTCAATGATTGATTATTGATTTTAAGCCTTCAACAGGTAAAAAAGTGTAAAAATCAATTAAAAATAACTTAGAATTTAAAAATGCGTGATCAAAAATAGTGTCCATAATGATTAAGTACGGAAAAAAAAATTTTTTTAGGACATTTGACAAAAAAAAAAATAATTTTGGAAACTTCACGACCGGACTGCATTTAAAAATTGTTAAAAAGATATTAGTTTGAGATAAAAAATTATCATAAAAAAATCAAAAAATATGCACTGACTTTGAAAAAAATAAAAAATCCAAGTTCAAAACTCAAACAACACATTTGTAAGCACCCAACTACTAACCACACTCAATGCTGTTTAACTTTGGTGATATCCGTGCGCCTTGAAGTTTCCGTCTGCTGTGCTGCTATCTTATGTGACAACAATTCTATGAAGTACACAACGTATCAAATAAGTTTATCCTAATTACAATATGATAATTGATTTTATAATATATTTTGATAGTCCTAATTTATTTATTTAACTGAATCTCATTATAACATCACATTTATTTAAATAATAAAATAACTAATAATTTTTATATTAGGCTGAATCAGACCAGACTGAAACATCCCATAGGAAATGTAACAAATTTTTTATTTCAAAATTATTTAAACGTAATGATAAAAATTTTCCACATTTTATGATGACCAAACCAATTTCGTCAAAGAAAAAATTTTTATCACATCTCTTATGCAATTCTGATCAGATCTATACCCGGAAAAAAACGATCAGACCTGACGTTGCCTGTTCATGGATAATCAGGCCTGAAATTAGACCTGCTCATGCCTGTTCATGTATGATCAGGCCTGAAATTAGACATGGTCATACCTGTCCATGCCTGGTCATGTCTGAAACGTTAAATACGCTCAGGCCTGATCATACCTGTTCATGCCTGTCTATGTCTGTTCATCCCTGTTCATATCTGAAGTGTTAAATACGCTCAGGCCTGATCATACCTGTTCATGCCTGTCCATTAGGGTGTTTCAAAAAAAGACGAATTTTTTTTTTTCTTTTGGTGTCTAAAAATTGATAGTATAAAAACAAAAATTTTGGCGCCCATGTGAGCTCTTAATATCAATAGTAAGATTTGCCTGTATCCATTTCTTTATTTTCCATTTAAATAACACGGGAAAAATTTTTTTTAATTTTTTAATTTTTATTGTTTTGGAACGGTTCATCGTAACAACAATCTGAAAAATGATATTAGTAGGAAATTTTACGCTCTACAAAAAACGTTTGAAGACCAAAGTTCCTCAGATTAACGGCTTCAAAGATATCCGCGGTCAAAGATAACACTGATAAAAAATTTCAAATATTTTCCAATAAAATTACAAAAAAAATATCACATGCTATATTTTTATTATTTTTTATGTTAAATTACTTTAATTCCGTTAACCTGAGACTGTAAACTTTTTTTTTTACTAATTAATTCAATACTTAACTCACGAAATGCACTAATATATAAATATAAACGTTAAAAATGTCACATAAATGATTTTTTGGTCTTTCTTATAACAAATTTATTTTATATTTTATAAAATTTTTAAATTTTTGTAAGAGGAAAATGTAAAGTTCCTTATTACACAAACTCACCAAACACTCATCATTGCATATTATTCAAAATAATATGAAAATTCTGTAAATACGTTAAATCAATTAAATCTACTATAAAACTTGATCAAATGTTTTTTATTTGAAAAATATCAACAGAGCTTTATTTAGCTCTGTCGGTACAGAGTATTATACTCATTTAATTTGAGTGTTGTAGCTAATAAGCTCTGTGTTGGTAAGCCTGGTTGTTCGGTACTAACTTCATTTAGTTGCTTTGCTCTCAACGCTCTCAACAGAAATGGTGCGTGTGTATTAGTAGAAAAGGCTCTTAGTAGAAAACTGTTGTACTTGCCATGCCGACACCATATTTTTGAAATTGTTCTTCGAAGTGCATTTGAAGTATACTGGCCTGCTTCGTCTGGCCCAAACGTTCCAATTTATCAGAGATTTAAAAAGAAGTGGGATGAAATTGACCAATCAAACTTTACGGCTGGTATTTGTGACAAAAAAGTTTTGGAAGTAATAACACCAATCAAAGATGAGATTTTGAAATTCGTTAATAATCAAATAGAAGTAAAATTTTTTAATCCAGCGCTGAAGAATTATTAACTGATGTTAAAGTGGAAAAGAAAAAATGTATAAAGTTCAGTATAATTGAGGAGCTGATTTTCAAAAGGGTATCTTTTCATATTTTAAAATACCAGTTTTCTGAACTTTTAAATACTAATTACTTTGAGAATTATGAACATTTATAAATGAAAATCGAATTGCAGCTTCATAATCGATTGCACTTTATAGCTAAATTAAAAAAAGTTCAATACAAATATTTATAATTGAAGATAACTAGTTTCTTGTCTCGATTAATCAAAAATCAAAAGATACCCTTTTGAAAATAAGCTCCTCAATTATCAATTTTACTCTGATTAATTAACTTGCCGTCGTGATTAAAAATATTGAAAATCAGTTTCACATGACTGTTATACTTTTAATCATCTTTAACGATTAAAATTGCGTTTGTAAAATATTTTACAACTTTTACCTCACATCAGTTAATAATAATTAGTCTTCTCAACTTTGAAATTGCGATATAATCAATTTCATTTTGACTTATAACTTTTTGTAGATGGATCATTGTCGAGACGATTACCGTGAACTTCTGGAATTATCATTAATATTTTTGGGTACTACTACCACAAATATTACATTTAAGCATCCTGGAGCGGTCCATCATGCAAGGTGGATGGCTAAAGCAATATATAGTTTAAAAATTTTTTATTCAGAAATGAATTTCATCTTACTAAATCGGAAATAGATGGATTACGAGAACTTTGTTTATTTATCATAATATTCTATTTAAAAGCTTGGTTCACTGCGCCGTGTGCTATAACAGCACCTAATAATGATTTAACTTTGATTAAAGAATTAATTTCATATGAAAAATTTAATAATAGTCTTTCACAGACATGCTCACAAAAATTAGCCGATCACTTGTGGTATTTAAACAACGAGCTATCTGTTTTATCTCTCTTTGATAAAAATGTTTCAGTTGGAACAAAAAAAAGAATAGTTCATGCTCTTAAAAACTGTAAAGCCAATGAAACTACAACAAATCGCTTTATAATAGATAAGAAAAATTTAGAGTCATTATTAAATAAAGATCTTAGTCAATTTATGTCTATGAGATCGATTAATATATTTGAATCGTTTGATTTGTCGTATGAGTTAATTGATGAGGATGTTACTTTGTGGCCTCAGAATCCGAATTTCTTAGAAAACTTGGAGTATTTCGGGAAACTTCAAGTTGTGAATGATGTAGCAGAACGCGGCGTGGCATTGATAGAGCAGTATAATCGATGCTTAACGAAAGATGAAGAACAGCTTCAATATTTGTTGCAAGTAGTGACAGAACATAGAAAACAATATCCTAATTGCAATAAAAGTAATTTTATAAAACTGTAATATTTTCAAGTTGAAAAATTGTTGTAACAAGTTGTAAATATAGTTTTTTGTTATAAAGAATTAATTGTTCAATTAAATTTCTTAATATTTAGTAAAAAAAAAATAAATTTGTTATAAAAGAGACCAAAAAATCATTTATAAGATATTTTTAACGTTTATATTTATATATTAGTGCATTTCGTGAGTTAAGTATTGAATTAATTAGTAAAAAAAAAGTTTACAGTCTCAGGTTAACGGAATTGAAGTAATTTAACATAAAAAATAATAAAAATATAGCATATGATATTTTTTTTGTAGTTTTATTGGAAAATATTATAAATTTTTTATTAGTGTTATCTTTGACCGCGGATATCTTTGAAGCCGTTAATCTGAGGAACTTTGGTCTTTAGACGTTTTTTGTAGAGCGTAAAATTTCCTACAAATATCATTTTTCAGATTGTTGTTACGATGAACCGTTCCAAAGTAATAAAAATTAAAAATTAAAAAAAAATTTTTCCCGTGTTATTTAAATGGAAAATAAAGAAATGGATACAGGCAAATCTTACTATTGATATTAAGAGCTCACATGGGCGCCAAAATTTTTGTTTTTAGGTATACTATCAATTTTTAGACACCAAAACAAAAAAAAAAAATTCGTCTTTTTTTGAAACACCCTACTGTCCATGTCTATTTATGTCTGAAGCGTTAAATTTTCTCAGGTCCGATCATACCTGTCCAGGCCTGTTCATGCTAAGGACCAAATATGCTAAGAAAAAATTTTTGAATATGTTCAGTGTATGTACATTAATTTCGATTAATAAATTTGTCAATTATCAATAAACGGTATATTTTATTATTCAATAAATAAAAGTATTTTGATTATCATTAAAAACCTACCGTAGGGTAAATTTAATTAACTTTTCTAGGCATGGACAGGCTTGAGCATATTTAATGCTTCAAACATGAACAGGCCTGAGCGTATCTCACGCTTCAGACATGAACAGGCATGGACAAGCCTGATCAGACATGAGCGTATTTAACCCTTCAGACATGACAGGTATGAACAGGCCTGATCAGACCTGAGCGTATTTAACCCTTCAGACATGAACAGGTCTGATCAGACATGAACAGGTCTGTTCAGGTCTGAGCGTATTTGACGCTTCAGACATGAGCAAGGATGAAGAAGCATGGACAGGTCTAATTTCAGGCCTGATCATACATGAATAGACATGGTCAGGTCTAATCATTTTTTCCCGGGCAGGGAATATGTTGGTAGGGGAATCTGGGGCACGAAGGCCCCCCTCAAAAATTAGGTAAAAATCTTTTTTTTAATTTCCCTCAAGTTATGACCTCTATAATGTTCTTATGATATTTTGGGCCAATATGTGATATGTGGGGCATAATGGACCACTAGAAAAAATAATTATAACGAAAAAAAATTTTTAACTTCCCGCTAAGAAAATCGAAGATTTTCAAAAATCGGGAAGTTATTGTTTTCACCCCGTTTTGCAAAAATCGAGTTTTCATCAGATCTCAACATTTGAAGATCACAGGAAGCATCCCTGACTATCTCCGCGAGGTTGTCACGGTGTGTGTGTGTGTGTGTGTGTGTGTGTGTGTGTGTGTGTGTGTGTGTGTGTGTGTGTGTGTGTGTGAAAGTATGTCAACCGCTTATAACTTTTGAACGGCTTGACTGATTTCATCGCGGTTGGTGCCATTCGAAAAGGCTTGACCAAACTTAGATTTTGAATACTATTTGGACCGATTCAGATCAATAGATTTTGAGAAATCTTCAAAAAACTGAAAAAAAAATTTTTTTCAAATGTGGTTTTTTTGGAATTACTTTTAAACGGCTTGATGGTTCAATTCCAAAAACTAATCAGCTCTTAACCTTAAAAAACCACGTCGATCGCCACCAGTCCGGTCAAAATCGGTTGATTCGTTCGAGAGATATCGTGAACGAAAGAAAACCGAAAAAAGTGTTTTTTCGGAATAACTCCGAAATTCCTAGCGCGATCAATTTAAAATTTAAGATTCTTCGTGAGGCTTAAAAAACTGCGTCGAATGCTGCCAACCGCGTGAAAATCGGTTTATTAATTCAAAAGTTATTGCTGTTTAAAAATTCAAAAAATAGTGTCTTATCAAATCTCTATCAGACTTTTGAGCTCGAAGAGCTCAAAAGCATAGAAAAGCAATCTCTTTGAGCTCGGAGAGCTCAAAATAACCCATAAATTGTATTTTTAAGCTCGAAGAGCTCAAAAACGTCATTGGTGCAATTTTAAGCGCCTAAGTATGGAATTGGCGAGAAGTTGCAGGGATGGCCTTCAGGGTCAACCGTTTTTCTAATTTTTTTTTTTTAAATTGTGATAAACTGAAATTTTAAATTTTAAATTTGTGGTAAAATGAATCAGAAAAAATTTAATTGAACTGAAAAATTTTACAAAAAATTGAATCATACAGGGAAGAGTGGTACACGACAGTCCCTGGCATAACGGCCCCTCTCATAAATTAGGTAAAAATTTTTTTTTCCATTTTCCGTCAAGTTATGATCTTTATGATGTTTTTATGATATTTCGGGCCAATCTGTGATACGTGGGGCATAATGGATCACTCAAAAAAAAACGACAAATTTAAAGAATCCATTATTTTTGGCCTTTTCAGGTCAATGAATCAGAATGAATTTAATTAAACTGAAAAATTTAATGAAAAGTTGAATTATATAGCTTATAGAAAATTGAAAACACAGTTTTTTGGAATTAAAACAGTAATAATTATATTATCAATTATTGATCACGTTATCCTCTGCACCAGACAGAAACCTAATCTCAAAATCAATGTAAACTAATGTAACCAATTCATTGCTAAATAACATCTACATATTTTCTTGTACGTAGGTTTAAAACCTCTGAGTGCAATAAAAGAAATTAATTATATTTTTAACTATTATCTATTTAAAACTAATTTACAGCTTAAAAATGGAATTTATAATAATTTTTTAAGACATTAACAAAAATTAAACTTTGAAAAAAACATGAAATATAAATGTTCGATGATTGGGAAATCACATCGAGATATTTTAATGAATATACGATTATTCGTAATGATCACAGACATATTCGTCAGAATTATTTTCGCCAATACCTGTGCAAGAATCATAAGACCATTTATTACAACTTTTACATTGAATCCATGACTCTGAGAACTCTGAAGAAAGTCCATAGCAATAAAGACAATGGCAATCATCATTTTTATATTTTAAGTGTTTTTTTTTTTTATTTTTTGATTTTGATTTTGTTTTATTTTTTTTTTTTGTCTAATTGAGGTCTTTTTTTTTGCTTCATGTTGATTTTTTTTTCTGCGAGTTCTCGGCGATACTCAAGACTCGTAAGAATCGTGGTTTTTCCTCGACGCCGTTTTCTGGGAGGAGAATCTCTAGATTTTGATGGTAATAGCTTTACTTTAGTAAAAAAAAAATTTTTTTTTCGATTTTTTGCGAAATTTTGACTGATTTGTTCGAAATAGATGGAAAATAAATAAATTTGATGGTTAAAAGCCACAAAAAGAAAAAAATCGGCTTAAGGGGGCCGTCGTGCCCCAGTCTCTCCTATCATTGGATTTTCAATGAGAAGGCAGATAAGTGTACGCAACCGTGCAACTGGACTCTGGGAAATACCGACATCTAGCCGTGTGTTCATCCGCGACCGTGAGTCAAATATGCATTTTCTAATTGACACTGGTGCGGATATGTGTGTAATTCCGCGAAAATATTACAGTGGATCGTGCAAAAAGTCAGACTACGAACTTTCCAAGGCCAACGGTACGCCCATGTCTACATATGGTGTCGCGGCGCTTACATTTAACCTGGGTCTGAGGCGAGATTTCACGTGGAGGTTCCTGATCCGGATGTGTCGAAACCCATCATTGGTGCCGATTTCCTATCACACTACGGGCTGCTGATTGACTTCAGGCACGGGAAGTTGTTGGATACGACCGCCAAGTTGTGACTGGAAGGAGATATTGTCCAATGCGAAGATCCAGAAATTAGGATTATTTCTGGTTCGTCTGAGTATCATAAACTGCTCGAAGAGTTCCCGTCGATCACACATCCAAGCGGAACTCCCAGAGAAGTGCGACATCAGACACAGCACTATATTGAGACGACTCCAGGACCACCGGTGGCGTTGAAGCCAAGAATATTAGCCCTCGACAAGCTCAAAGCAGCCAAAAAGGAGTTTAAAGCCATGCTGTGCCTGGGACTCTCACGACCATTGAAGAGTCCTTGGACTGCACCAATGCACATGGTTTCCGAGAAGGGCGACGAGTGGCGTCCATGTGGGGATTACAGAGGTATCAACACCCGAACCAAGGCGGACAAGTATGCGGTTCGACATATCCACGATTTTTCATATATTTAATCATATCCAATAGCACCAGAGGATATTCAAAAGATAGCCATCACAACACCGTTCGGCCTATACGAGTTTCCATTCGTGAGTTTTGGGCTTCGGAACGCAGCGTAAACGTTCCAGCGCTTTATGGATGAAGTACTTCGTGGGTTGGATTTTTGCTACGCCTACATCGTCGACATCCTGATCGCCTCGACATCACCTGAAGAGCACACGAGATATCTTAGAATACTCTTCGAGAGGCTCGAGAAATATTGCGTCGTCATTAACCCCAGCAAATGCGTTTTTGGAGTGATACAAGATACGATGTAATTTCTTAATTATTGACATTTGCTATGATATAAGCTCATTTCGATGTTACACTCATCGAGACCTTTCATTCGAGTACCTACGGAGACTTTTCATTTTATATTTGTTTGTGAAGTATATGAAATAGAACAGAATAAAAACTGGAAAAAATCGAAAACATATTTAATTTCCAAAAAAAATTTTTTTCGATCAGTAAAAAAAATTTTGTTTAATAATCCGAATTCAAGAAAAAAAATTAAATTAGAAAAAAAGAATTTTTGAAAAAATTTGAATTTCAAAAAAAAATTTTATTTGGTTTGTATTGTAACGGGTAAAATTAGGTGAAAAGGGGTTTAGCCCCTTTTATTACGTAATAGCTTAAATTAAACCCGAATCCAGTTTCTAGGATCCGAAAATCCTTGAGTGGACCACTACTAAACAATATCGATAAATCCCCGGTATTTAGAGCTCGAATTTAGGGCTCGAATTTAGAGCTCGCCGATGTCCAGGGTTGGAAAGGGGATTGTCTAAGTAAACGTCAAAAATAAAAGACACAAAGAAATTGTTTATTTTAATAGTAATTATTTACAAAATGGCAGACACACTCATTCGTCCTCTCCGCGTTTTTTAGAAATTCTCTATTTTACCGACCGACGGTAAAACAGGAATATTGTATTGTGGTCAATTTCTACTTTACTGGTTGTTGGTAAGGTGACAATCTATTTTACTAACCTTTCAATAGGGCTAAGTTCTGCTTTACCGGCCGTCCGGTATTTCCAAAAATCGCGGTCTCCAGTTCGCGGCATTAGTAGGTCAATTCCCTACTCGTGATTCCCCGGAGAAACGAGAGGATAGCCTCCAACTCCCTTCTCTCGCGGTGCTGCCACCCAGGTCCCCGAAGTCAAGGTGTCTAGCCAACTTCCTCGACCTCCTACTCGTAATCTCCCCGGATCGAGAGGATAGCCTCCTGCTCGATCCCTCCTACTCGAATATGATCACCTGCTGCACCCTGACAGAAGGTCGGAGTACGGGGAGTCCGTATTACCCCCAAGAGATGAGCTCCACTTACCTTGGTACAGCCGTACTCTGGGTAACCAAGTTCCTTGTCGTTTTTCCCTTCTGGATAGCCTCCACAGGGAAAATCGTCTCGGTGGTACTGGTTGACTTTTCTGCGATAAATTTGGGACTATTACATTTCCCAAACGGTTCTCTCCCAGCGAAAATTTCTCGCCATCTATCGCCGGGTTTCGAAGCTCGGAAAACGCCAAATAATTCTAAGTTTTAGTTTTCGAAACCTAATTCTTTATTATTTTAATCGTAATTTCCTTCATTTTCTATCCATTCGTTTCGTCAAATTCACAATTCTTTATTATTTTAATCGTAATTTCTTTCATTATATATCCATTCGTTGATTTCCCATACTAAATCTCGCTTGGGACTTATAAAATCTTCGCTTACCTAAATTATTTCTTGCAAAATAATAATCGTCATTTCTTTCATTATCCATCCATTCGTTTCGTCAAATTCACAATTCTTTATTATTTTAATCGCAATTTCTTTCATTATATATCCATTCGTTGATTTTCCATATTAAATTGTCCTCGGGACTATTTCTCACCGAGTAATAATTGTTATTCTTTTAATTTCTTTTACAATTCATTTCTTTTGCTAGCTAAATTCATTCCATACTAATTTTATAAAAAGACTTAAAAAATATTCGCTCGTATAAATACTTTTAGGATTAATATTTATTTCAACGTAGTTGATTTAATTAAATTATAAACATAAGCTTTAAACGAATAAATAAAAATATAAAATGGTTCTCAATTTTAAGAACAAGAATAAATACAAGATTTAACAAAAATCAATCCTAGTTTTAAGCACAATAATTTCTAATTATTGTTTGAGACTTTGATAAATACATATTAATAAACAAAACGTCAAAATGATTAAATAATACCAATATCTTAGAAATTATTGTTATATTCAATAATAATAATCAATATAAATAAACAAAAGATAATAAATTATATTTTTTTGGAGATAATACTCAAATAAATTATTAAACACCCACAACATTAATTAATACTCGGGTTAAACCAATGTGAATAACAATAATGATAATAACAACAATAGTAGTAGTAATACTGAACACGTTAGGAACAATTTAAGTAAAAAAAAAGAATTATAACAAAATTGCCTCAGTCCCTTTTCTCACTAGCTGGGTCATAGTATATATAAATTTTTAAAATTCAAATTTTGATAGATATTGATAGATATAGATAATTGATAAACGGTTTATAAATTGCAATTTTTAAAATTATTCCTAATTTATTCCGAAAACTTTTTACAATGTAATGGGAATACTCTCAGGATAACAAAATAGTTCTAAGAAGATCATTCATAGCGAAATTTCACAATGAGCCTGATGGATTCACCAAAGATCTGAAAAACCTTAACTTCTTTTATAGCTTCAACATTAACCTCGAGTAACTTTCGAAGGAGTGCATTTATCAAGAAATAATAAGAGATCTTTTTCGTAGAGCGTCCGATTCTCTACGATATTGTGTTTTGACCTTAAACGTCAGATAACTTGTTGAAAAGTTAGAAAATTCCAAATTTGAAAGAAAAATTTTCCCGTATTAATCAAATGGGAGATGGAAAATCGCAATAAGGTTACTTTTAATATTAATATTAAGAGCTGCTCTTTTAACAGGCTAATTTTTTCGGTTGCCTAAACAATATTTTCAGTATATTTTAAAAAAAAGTAGTAGATTTTTTTGATGGAGCCTACGAGCCATATACATATAGTTATATGACTACATATGACTTGATTCGGTCATATATAACCAGACCAGGTTGAAAAAAAAGAAAAAAAAGACGTGTGGCACTCGGAAACTGCCGCGGTAAAGCTATTGCATAGCGTTTTTTATCAACTTATGTAATTGTAATTATTTATTTATTTTATTGATGCAGTATTTTTTTCCTTTGTTTTTTTTTTCTTTGATATTAATTCAAGTTACACTTTTTGAGCGTGGTGACCGATAAGAAAACAAATTTTTTTCTTCTATTAAATAAATGAGAAGTTAATATTGTTCAAAAAAATTAGGAAAACGGTTGACTCTGAAGGCCATCCCTGCAACTTCCCGCTAACTCCATACTTAGGCGCTTAAAATTGCACCAATGACGTTTTTGAGCTCTTCGAGCTTAAAAATACAATTGATGGGTTATTTTGAGCTCTCCGAGCTCAGAGATTGCTTTCCTATGCTTTTGAGCTCTTCGAGCTCAAAAGTCTGATAGAGATTTGATAAGACACTATTTTTTGAATTTTTAAACCGCAATAACTTTTGAATGAATAAATCGATTTTCACGCGGTTGGCAGCATTCAACGCAGTTTTTTAAGCCTCACAAACAAACTCAAATTTTGAATTGATCGCGCTAGGAATTTCGGAGTTATTCCGAAAAAACACTTTTTTCGGTTTTCTTTCGTTCACGATATCTCTCGAACGAATCAACCGATTTTGACCGGACTGGTGGCGATCGACGTGGTTTTTTGAGGTTAAGAGCTGATTAGTTTTTGGAATTGAACCATCAAGCCGTTTAAAAGTAATTCCAAAAAAACCACATTTGAAAAAAATTTTTTTTTCAGTTTTTTTAAGATTTCTCAAAATCTATTGATTTGAATCGGTCCAAATAGTTTTTAAAATCTAAGTTTGGTCAAGCCCTTTCGAATGGCACCAACCGCGATGAAATCGGTCAAGCCGTTCAAAAGTTATAAGCGGTTCACATACTTTCACACACACACACACACACACACACACATACATACATACAGACACCGTGACAACCTCGCGGGGATAGTCAGGGAAGCTTCCTGTGATCTTCAAACGTCGAGATCTGATGAAAACTCGATTTTTGCAAAACGGGGTGAAAACAATAACTTCCCGATTTTTGAAAATCTTCGATTTTCTTAGCGGGAAGTTAAAAAAAACAAAGGTACTAAATAGTACACGTGCTTGGTTTAATGGTTTCTGTTATATACATAATGAAGAATGAATTTACACACATAAATATATACATACATATTGAGAATCTAAATTGAGAATTTAAACTATATGTGTGTGTGTGTGTGTGTGTGTGTGTGTGTGTGTGTGTGTGTGTGTGTGTGTGTGTGTGTGTGTGTGTGTGTGTGTGTGTGTGTGTGTGTGTATGTGTGTGTATATATATATATAAAAGAGGGCTACTTTTAATATCGCTTATTTTAATATCAAAAATTTTGGTTATCTTTATAGCAGTATTATATATAAATTAACAAAACAAAAAATAATACTGCATTTGTGATAATAATAATAAAATGAATGTATATAGAGTACTAACTCATTTTATTTCACTATTTTTTCGTGACTTTCTTCATTAATAAATGCACTTTGTTTATTCATATTTAAAACACTTTGTACACAAATTATACGAGTACAGATATTTACTGTTGTACATAGATGATAAATACCTATACACCTGTATACTTTCTCACAAACAGCTGATTACGGTAGTTTTCCTATACAACCAATACCACCTAAAGGCGGGTTGCTGAACTAAAGAGACAAGCGTGATATTTCAAAAAGTCATTAAAAGTTTTGGTATTTATCGATAGATGGAAAAACTAAAAAGTATCACCGCTGTGCCGGTCGGAGTGGGGGGTGTTAGGTTTTTTTCGTTACGGAATTTCTGGATTCGGTCCCCACGCTCAAGGCCCGCGATAGAAGCTATGCAATAGCTTAAAAAAATTATTGAAATGTTTCAATTTTTATTGCAATGTGTACGTCAATTTCATGTTCTTAAAATAAGATTTTTCGGTAAATACTTGAATAATCATCATTTTTTAGGATGATGAAAATTCAGTTTTTATTGTAGAAGTTAAGACCTCAAACTTAATTGTCTTGTAAAGAGAAGATTTATCGGTTATACGACCTCTGTTGGAGACTTTTAGTACTGCGTTTTCCTATAATAAAATTGAGGTGAAATGTATGTGGCATCAATTTATTCGCGATGTGATTGGTCGAATATATCATAAGCATGAAAATATATGCAAACTCTATATTCAGGCGCGCGCTTGCGTGCGCATATTAATTTCTAGTTGGTCAAACAATTACGAATGGGCATATGTGACCGTCTTAGATCTAATATGGTCTTATCCGATCATGTCGGTAAATTTTTTTATGGGTAAGCAGAGCCTTTTTCTAAAAATCTTATCACACTGTCGAAAAGAAGAATAAAAGCAAATTATAAATAATACAAAGGAAATAAAACCCTTTCCTCACAGAACAATCAAACAAAAACGTGTCCATTGCTTATCTTCGTTTCAATTATATTTACAATTATAATTATTACAGAACTCTTCTGCCTACTTGTTTACAACTCCTGAGACATTTTACCGTAAAAATTCTCCTCACAAATTATAACGCTAGTAAACTAATGCTCGTAAAGCATAGTCTTGTCTCCGATTCCCATCAACCCATAATAATAAAGTCTGGTGTCAACGTCAATTGTTTCCGTGCACCCAATTATCCTACTGTCAAGTGTCTTTTCCGCATTATATCAATACATATAACATAACATAACTTATTATAGGTGTTATAACTTATAATATAACGGAATAGTAAAATATATATTATATATTACGTACAATATCAATCGAAATAGTTATGTTAAGTAGTCGTTGTCTCGTAACAATAGCACTATAGTTAGTAATAACAGAACATACTTCAAAGGTATTATATCGTAAATGTCAGGTGAATTTTTTTGGTATTTCCAAGGGACTCAGGCATGAGTTGAGACCGAGAGTGTCATCTCTAGTGCGCAAGAGCATGCTCTGGATTTTACCAAGCCTACACTACTATACTTAACTACCATATCTATATATCTATATAATATAACTCGTAGCTGAGGTAAGGAGTAGAGGGTCGTTCCAGCTAGTAGCTCGCGGCTGAATCGTGACGCACAAACGCTGAGTTGCCTCAGTCCTCAGTCCAACGCCATTCACCGTTGAATGAAGACCTGCGCGTTTTCCTCTCTTCTATCTGGTATTGTTGTTTCGACTGAAACTCAAATATTAATACTATACTATCTAATAACTAATAACTGTTTTCACTCGCTAATAATTTGCTAAATCAATACCATTATCGGTCAGTGATTACAACTATTATTTTTTCTATACATTTTTTAGTTGGTTAGTTAAATTATTATTTATTGAGTGAATTGTCAAATGGCATTTATCTTAGTGAAGTGATTAATTATTTGGTTATTAATTTGCAATGTACATATCAAAGGCATAAATCAAAAATTTTATACACAATTATTCTGTTCGAAGGTAAATTTTTTTTTATGTTTTCTTCATTCAATGCTTGAATTATTGCGACATTGAATTCTTTATTTATGTTAAGAGTTTAAATTTGTTCTAGATAAAAAAAAAATGTATTAATTACAGAAGTATATAAATAGTAATTTTTGAGGATAAGTTTAATATTAATTTTTATGAAATTGAAACTCAAAGATCAAAAGTTTTTAGAATTTTTTCAACCTAAACTATTATAGAAAAATTTTTTTTTACAATTCCGCATGTAGAAACATTATAAATCTGTAAGAGTAAATATTTTTAATTTTTTATTTATATTTTTTAACTTGAAACTAAACATTGATAAGGTATTTGTTGATATGATCATGAAATAAGTCGACGAGTTTTTTAAAAATTTTGACTAAATTCATATTCGATGATTGGAAATAAAAACCTGGAAATTTCACAGGAAAAAAAATTAGGAAAACGGTTGACCCTGAAGGCCATCCCTGCAACTTCCCGCTAATTCCATACCTGAGCGCTTAAAATTGCATTTACGACGTTTTTGAGCTCTTCGAGCTCAAAAATACAATTTATATGTTGTTTTAAGCTCTTCGAGCTCAAAAAGATAACTTTTCTATGCTTTTGAGCTTTTCAAGCTCAAAAGTTTGATATAGAAGGTTGATAAAACACTATTTTTTGAGTTTTCAAACGGCAATAACTTTTGAATGAATAAACCGATTTTCACGCGGTTGGCGGCATCCGACGTAGTTTTTTAAGTCTTATAAAAAATTTTTAAGTTCATATTGATCAAACTAGAAATTTCGGAGTAGTTCCGAAAAAACACTTTTTTGGGTTTTCTTTCCTGCACGATATCTCTCGAACGAATTGACCGATTTTGACTGGATTAGCGGCGATCGACGTGGTTTTTTAAGATTAAGAGCTGATTAGTTTTTAGAGTTGATCTATAAAGCCGTTCGAAATTTATTCCAAGAAAACCACTTTTGAAAAAAATTTTTTTTTCAGTTTTTTTTAGATTTTACGAAATCTATCTGTCCGAATCAATCCAAATTGTATCCAAAATCTAAGTTTGGACAAGCCCTTTCGAATGGCGCCAACCGCAATCGAATCGGTGGAGCCATTCAATATTTATGAGAGGTTTACATACTTACACACACACACACACACACACACACACACACACACACACACACACACACACACACACACACACACACACACACACACACACACACACACACACACACACACACACACACACACACACACACACACGCACACACACAACCAACATTATTTCTAGACGCTTACAACGCATGCCTCAAGGAGGGGACTTTTTCTCGTAAGTGGAAACAGCAACGGTTAGTACTTTTACCTAAAGGAAAGAAACCGCCAGAAGAACCGTCATCTTACCGACCACTCTGCATGCTAGATACGGCGGGTAAGATATTTGAGCGTATCATCCATCAACGAATAGATGCAGTAGTCGACCCACTCTTGGCAGACAACCAGTATGGATTCCGGAAAGGACGATCAACCCTGGACGCGATCAACCTGGTTGTTAATACGGCCAAAGAGGCAATCGCAGGAACTAGATGGAAGGGTGGAACGAAGAAGTACTGCCTGGTGGCTGCCTTGGACATCAAAAATGCTTTTAATTCCGCTAATTGGGACTGCATCATGCAAGCTCTCGACGAGAAGAACGTGCCAACATATCTTCGCAGACTAGTGATTAGCTATTTTACAGATAGAGTGCTGAAATACGATACAAAGAATGGTCCGAAAGAGTATGATATAACCGGTGGTGTGCCACAGGGCTCTGTTCTTGGTCCACTTCTGTGGAATATCATGTATGACGGGCTTCTGAGACTGAAGCTTCCAAGATGTGTCAAACTGGTAGCGTATGCGGATGATGTTGCCGCAGTGATCGTCGCCAAACACCTCGACGAGATTCAACATCTGTTTGACATCACTTTTGAGAAGATCAACCAGTGGATGGATACAGTGAACCTACAACTGGCCAAGCAGAAGACCGAAGCAGTGCTTATTACCAGCCGAAAAGAAGTTGAAACAATTAAGCTAAAAGTCGGTGACCGAGAAATCACATCACAACCTCATATATGATATCTGGGAGTGATGCTTGATGCCCGACTCAACTTCAAGCAACAAGTGGAACACGTCTGTACGAAAGCGTCAGTAGTGAGAGCTAGTCTCGCACGATTGATGCCGAACGTCGGAGGCCCAAAGCAGAGCAGGAGGCTAATATTGTCATCAGTAGTCACATCGGTGCTCACCTACGGAATATCCATTTGGGCTGACGCACTAGAGGTGCAAGATTCATGGAGAAAAGCTGGACCAATATATCGTATGAGTGCCCTACGAGTTGCAAGCGCCTTTTGCACAGTATCTGAGGAAGCAGTGTGTGTCATTTCCGGAACTCTGCCTCTTAGAGTTCTAGCTAAAGAAAGACGTAACCTTTACCATCGGAAGACGTCAACCACACTAAGTGCTGAAGAACTGAAAATAGAAGAGCGACAGAAAAGCATCGTACGATGGCAATTTCAGTGGGATGCCGCAGTGAAGGGCAGGTGGACGTACCGTCTCATACCATGGATTGACGTTTGGCTGAATCGTAATCACGGTGAGGTCAACTACTATCTAACGCAGATGCTATCAGGACATGGCTGCTTTCGAGAATACTTACACCGTTTCAAGCACGATAATTCTCCGGAGTGTCCGTCCTGTCCAGGAGTTAATGAAGATGCGGAGCATGTTTTCTTTGTTTGCCCACGATTTTATTCACAGCGTGATCAACTTGAAAATATCTTACACCAGAGTATCCAACCAGAGACACTAGTAGAAACAATGTTGTCGTCAAAAGCCGCATGGAACGCCGTAAGCACGTTTGCAACAGAGGTCCTTACAGACCTGCGTTCCATCGAAAGAAGAAGAGCAAATGACAGAAACTAGAAGGAAGGAAAAATAACACCTTAGTCATCAGAAGGAATAGCAGTAGCTAGATCCTCCCCTCACGAAGTAATGCCTGACGGCGGTTTCTATGAGGGATTAGAGGAAAGAAGAAAAGGGGTTTAGGGTTTAGTGGGTAGGGGCGCTACCGTCGAGTTTTAGTATGACGCTGCGTCGAGTCGCCACATATCCAGGCCAAACAGCTATGCCTGGAATCCGTAAAGGGATTCCCCCCCCCCTAAAGAAAAAAAAAAAAAAAAAAAACACACACACACATACATACAGACATAATGACACCCTCACGGGGATAGTCAGGGAAGCTTCCTGTGACCCTCAAACGCCGAGATCTGATGAAAACTCGATTTTTGTAAAACGGGGTAAAACCAATAACTTCCCGATTTTTGAAAATCTGAGATTTTCTTAGCGGGAAGTTAAAAATTTTGCAAAATGCTTAGTACATTTTTTGTATTGATATTTTTGTAATAATAAAAATATTCATTTATTACAACTTAAAAGTTTTTATATTTAAGTCATAAAAATCGTTATCAAGAAAATGTTTTTAAAAAATGATGTTCATATTTTTTTGAAATTTTTATTGGTGAAATTTTTAAAATAATTTGCTTGTTGAAAAAATAATAAATTACTTCATAATTTTTTTTTTTAACAAAAAATTTCAGTTAGAAATTTTTATAAAATATTTTGTTCTTTGGTTTTAAAAATAATTACTGTAGCAATATAAAACAGAATAATATTTGATATGTAATGTTAATTATAATGAATTAAGTCATTGTTAAATTAAACAAACATTACATTAATGCTAATTACTAATGAATGTATTTGTATTTAAATTTATCTGTTCATTTTTATTTTCGTAACACGAAGAGTTATAATTAAGTTTATAGCGATACTTTGGCGGGAATAAAAATGGATTTTTCATATAAAATACATGCGGGCTCTCTACTCGAGAACCGGACGCTATGAAATCATACCATATTATATCCTCGTATACGATCGTGAGATATCTTGAGTACACACAGGATGAGTTGAAGAAATAGATCCTAACACGCTATATATTTTTCTTTAACCAATTTTCTTTCCTTCTGTGAAAATATTATAAATAGTTAATGTTATAGTGAATTGTAAAATTAAAAAAAATTTTGATATTTCGAGCAGAAGCTGTGAAAATAATTAAGACTTGGTTTTTGGTTTGCTCTTTATTTGACTCCGAAATTATAGTTAATAACTTGGTATTGAACTAGGTTTTAAGATTGAAGAAAAACTTGAAAACATTATAAAGAAAAAGATTGGATAATTTTATTAAAAAGAGATCTGGCAAATGAAATTACTTTGGAATTTTCTAAACTTGAAAAATAGTCGGTATCAAAGATAGGAGATAAGAGTTCATTTGAGTTATGTAAACTAATTATATATTATCAGATATAATTAAGTTAAAATATGTTCATGCCGTTTCTTTAGTTCGTTTTAAAGATGTAATCAATTGTTTACATATTATTATCAGTATAACTTGAAAGCTCTAAAATTAGAACGATTTGAATAATCAATAAAAGTTAAAAATTATACTGAATTTAAAACAATATTTATAGAATTTAGACCGATTTTTTAGACTCCTCAACATTCGCAGCAAGTTTTTCTTTCAGATAATTTTTTTTTAAATAATAAAAAAATTATTGATTTCTGGTTGTTTAAGTATTCTTAATGATTAGAAATAAAAATTATACTAGAAATCAACTTTTTACGAACAAAATAAAGTAATTAACGTTGAAAATTGCCACAAATTTCCGACGAATAAGTTGTCTATTGCTGATTTCCCTTCAGCTGGCCATTGTTTATTTGACAAAGAACAAATCTCCTCTGCTCGGAGAAATTCGAGAACTTTTTCACCGGGCGTATAATAAAACGATATCATTCGACCACAGTTGGATTCGAACCCACACCTCGGTGGAACTCATAGCTCGAAGCACGCGCATAATTTATGTTTTAGAATTTTTTCTCATATAAATATTTAAATTTTTATATTTTATTTGAAATTAATATTTTCAACAATTTTTTCTGCTGAACAATTGAAGATTAACTTTTCCGCATTTATTATTTTTCACCACTTACACTTTTTCGTATGAATGATTCATTCTTTCTATTGTTATTATCTTTTCATTTTTCTTTATAATAAAATATGAACCTTGATATGAGACAAAATAATCAGGAGGCGTTTTAGCGAACATATGTGGCAACTGGATCAGTGTGTCACATACACAGCCATCAAAACTGAATGATAATAATTTTTAGTGCACACTTATCATTCATAGCACGAAAACAATATTTTAATATTTTAATCGACCTGAACTAATAAATAGCTTACAAATCTAGCTATAATACTAAATTAATTAAATTAAAGCAATGTTGTGCGATGTATAGTTTACGCTATTGCTTTCTTTCTCACTCGCTAGTTCTGCTTCTCTCACAGACCATCGCTTATTCACTTCAACTCATGATTATTTTTGCTTGCTTGATTAGTTTATGATAATCAATAAAAAAAAATATCAATAATTTTCAAATTTTTTAAGTCAATTATAAGTGTAGTATTCTAATGAAAATCAATTTTTCACAAAAATCTGATTATCTCTTCAATGCAAAACTATGAAAATTTTTGGTTTTCTCTTTTAACTGTAATTATCTCAAGTTTAGTGTTTGAATAGTACTTGCATTTTGATATTCTCAATAACAACACAAGAATTTACAATTTTCTGACACTTGCCGACAGCACAAAAATCACCTTGAGTGTTTAAATAAAAGAAGATTAAGTACGGCCCAAAATTTAAAGCTTAAAAATATGTTAAACATCAAAATATGTTTGGTAACTTGTATATGTACACTGAAAAAAAAAAAAAAAATAAATAAATAAACTAACATTACTCATGAGTAAAATTCTTCAACCAAGAAAATTCTTTTTGAAGAGCGTCATCACCTTGATTTAAGCAGAAAAATTCTTGAACTGAGAAATTTTTCTTGGTTTAAAAAAATTTTACTTACCTCAAGAATTTTTCGCCTTGTTTCAAGACAATGAAACTCTTTAAAATAATTTTCTTGGTTTTAGAATATTTTCTTTCATTCAAGTTAATTTTTTTTCAGTGTAGTGTTAATAAATTACAAGCTAAATCTAATGAACGAATAATAAATATAAATGTTTATTACAATTAAAAAAAAATCGAATTTTCTAACCTTCTCAAATATTGTTAGAAATGACAGAAAAAATACGATGAGAGTTGCAGCTCTCAACCATTTGTTTATCATGAGAAATATTTTTTTCTAACTTCTGTAATTGATTAATGGATCGTCCTGGTGATAAGAACAGGTCATATTCTGATAGGAAATAGAACGTTTCATAAAAAAGGTCTTTAGTCTTTTTTTGATAAATCTACTCCTTCAAACGTTATCTGAGGTCAAAGTTGAACTTACAAAAAGTTTCAAAGTTTTTTCTCTTTCCTTACGAATATTTTGAATTTGAATAAAATGATAACAATAGTTTTGTTAAATAAACTGGTAGAGTTAATTTGTACGATAGTTTTATGAAATAACGATTTTTTTTGAAACAGTATAGTTAATATACTAATGAAATATCATTTCTAACCTTCAATCATTCATTACTCAAGTCAATATTTGACATCTTGTTATTTCTTATTATTATTTTTATTATCATTATATTTTATACAAATAACGGGTGTGGTTACTATATCACATTTATTTTTTCGAAATGATATTCTCATTCCCTTGACTCTACAATGGAAGTTAGTCATTGTTGACTCACCTCGACTCAATTTTTTTATTGTTATACTTTTTATTCTTTAAAAAACGATGCCGTGGTTATTAGTAGCGCAGCTTAGGTCTACATATAATATACAACTGTAAAGAAAAGAGGAATGAAATAACTTTCTCGGCATCACATGTGCGGGGCACAAGGTCAGTTGAGAATTAAAAGTTTAAGCCGCGGGACGTCCAAGGTTTTGGACCTGGCTCTCAGATCAGGTGCAACAAACTTGAATAGAGTACCATGCGAGAGAAGAGAACCAAAGATCTGAGATCGGACTCAGTATGTTTAATTTTTCCATTACATTATATGACCGGTATGGGTCTTTCGTATGTAAAAATTACGAGGATAAAATGCCTGGAGGCTTGAAGAAGTTGGTTCGTTGACCGTATCTTAATATTTACTCTTTACTTCTCCTATATTACTCATTTTCTTTCTTTTTTCCCCTAACATTTGTGCCTCTTCGTCTCTCGCTTACCTGTTTTTACCATCTTCAAAAGATATACGGCATCGAGACTTTTTTTACCTTTCAAATGTCTGCAACCTGAACCAAAAATGAATTAGCTGCGCGGTAACCCACATTGTAAATATTCTTCGATATAATATTCATTTATTTTTATGAACATTTTTCAAAACTAAATTATTAGATTGCTTACTTTAAAAAATGTAATTACTTTTCATAAGCATTTTATTTTTTTCAGGCTAAATTTGCTTGTAACGAGCAATAGCTTCATCAATTTTATAAAAACATTCTCTCATTCATTGTAACTTTTGCTTTAATAAAAAAAACAATGTCATTAAATACAAGAAAAAATTGCAAGAAATGCAAAAATAAATTTGTCTCATATATTTGTTGTACAAGAAAAGATTTTTTTTTTAAGCAAATTGATGGAATAGTAAATCTTACATTATTCTTGATTTGATTTTATATCTTCTTAATTTTCGTGAAATAAATTTTATTAACATTAAATAATTCCATTTTAGTAGATAAGTGGCGAGAGGTAGTCTAAAATTCTTTTATGTAGAGCAGAATACATAGAATATTTTACTATTCAATAGGTCATTTCGATACTTTTTTCACTTGACACCCGATTTGAAAAAATTAATTTAAAAGAACTTAACTGCCATACTAAAACAATTGATTTAAGCTCATCTAAGTTCATTTTTTCATCTCAGGCAGATCTTCGAACACTTAACACGTCGATTTGATGCAAAAGATTTATAAATCTTACTGTCAACTACTTTTTACAATATAAATACGTCTAAACAGTACAGAACTCAAAAATATTCTTACTCAACTTGAATTTAAATTTGTTGAATATTAGCAATCTCAATTACTAAATTCGAAGTATTAATATTCATTTATTTTTACTACAAAAAAAAAAAAAAAAAATTCTTTTCCGGCACTTACAAAAATAAAATACTTCATTCGAATAGTTTTCCTTGAAATGATATATGTTTTTCTTAGTGTAAGACGTATTTCGGTGAAGGCGAGTAGTAATTTACTTGAGTCATATTATGGAAATAATACTTTCATAACTGTATCATAAATAAAGGATTTTATGCATGTTGTGTCAAAGTATTTTTTGTAAAAGTTATAATTTACTTCATAAGCTTCTAATTACACGTGATTAATTAAAATTAATTATGTATGACTACTTAAACTATTTACTAAGTACGTTTTTTTTTTTATTTTTATTTCCAGTTAGTCAATTCAATTTTTAAAAAATATTTTTTCACGAGATATATTATTAAATTTGCATTTAATAGTAAACTGCACGTCAAGTAGGACATTCCATCCCATGAGTCTAATGTGAACTAAGCCGAAGGCGAAGGTGACAAACACGCGAATTACAACGTCTTATTACTCTCTGACGTGCTAGTAATATTATTCACTGTGCCTACTAGAGATCATATTTTTGCGATTGCATGAAAATATGTCGGTCTTTGCGTCAAATCAGTTTACATATTTCCTATTAGATGAAATTGTAATTTCCTTCCCGGTAAACAGAACAGTATTTATATTAAAAGTTTCCGCGCGGATTTGATAAAAAAGTTCTTGTACATAAGTTTTTATCAACACATTTTTATGTGCATCTAATTATTTTATCAAGATTCTTATTGGAATAAATATAGTGCATATTAGACTGAAAAATAAGTAAATTGTTTTTAAAAGTTTATTTCATCATGGAAAAGTCTTAAGCAGTCATATAATTAAAAATATTAATAAATAAAAAATTTATCGCATCATAAATTACTAGTAAAAATTTAATATTGTTTTCAAAGTTAATGCCATACCCTCAACTCTTAATTGAAATAAAACATTTTTATCTTTTTACTAGTAAAAAGAATATTTAAAATTTTTAACATTAACATCAAAGTATGGTTTGATAATCAGATTCCTGTCAAATTCTCCCTGCAATTTCTGGAACATTGGAACTCTAATCTTACAAAAATACTTTTTATTTTAACATTCTGTAAATATTGCTTCAAAGTAAGAAGTGATTCATTATATTTTAAATAAATTACTTCTATAGTTTATCATTTACTAATTTTGTTTTGAGGATTGTTTTCGGTAGTTACTTTAGAATTAAAAAAAAATGATAGTATAAACATAGTTTGTATTTATATTTATTCAAGGATTAAAACTTTTGGTTTTTTGTTAGAAAAATATTTGAATAAAATCTAAATTTTTCTATTACTTATAAGGTTTGCCATAGTAACAATTGTGAAATGGCTGATATGTTGTTTTGATGCATGCTATGGATTAACAGACGTCAATGCCAAATTTTTTATCAATTTTTTTTTAACCAATGTTAGCTGAAAGTCAGTCAATGACAGAGTTACTTCTTTGACTATAATTTTTTTAACATTTATGAATACTTTTGGTAGAGTATCATTTATAAAATTAAATGAACAACGATTGTTATATGTCAGTAATTTGTCGAAATTAAAGCACTTCCCCAATTGCTTTGGTTTATGAGACACAATAGCTTTTTTTAGAGAGCTAATCCCGGAGTCGTTATGGATTTTATTTTCATTCGTATTAAATCGATCTAAAACATTTCCGCGTAGATACTGAAGGACAGCTGCTATTTATGAGAACAATAAAATAATAAAACTTATAATCAAAATGAAATCTATGTCGAGATTAAATAAACAAAAAGCTTTTTGCGCATTTACTTCGTACTTAATTCGCGTTTACAATGTAGATTTTTTAAGTACATTCTTTTTTGTTATGGTTCTATTATGCTAATCGAAATTATGTTCAAATTGATGATTGATTTTTAATTTTTTTCATTAGATGATTCATGTTTTCAACATGCTTGTATTAGTATCGCATTTTATTGTAGTAAAGCGCGGGTTACTTTTTAAGATATTTTCTAGTAACTCTACTTTTACCAATATTTGTCAATGAAATATTTATAACAACTAATATCAAACATTTTTGCGTTTTTTACGATAGAATGAATTTTTGCTGACCACTCTATTTTCATTTTAAACTTATTGAAAAGTATCATGTACTTTTTAGTTTGGTTTTCTATTAAAGTGTTATTTTTAAATAAGTTATTTGTCGAAAAATGTATTTCATTACAAATGAGCACCATGTATTATAAATACGATATTATAAATTTTATGTAAAAAAAAAAAAAATTAGGAAAACGGTTGACACTGAAGGCCATCCCTGCAACTTCCCGCTACTTTCGTAATTAAGCGCTCAAAATCGCACTTAGTATGTTTTTGAGATCTTCGAACTCAAAAATATAATTTTCGTGTAGTTTTGAGCTCTGCGAGCTCAAACCCATAGCGGAAAGTACCACGGGGCCTAGCTTGGCCCAAGCTTGGCCCAACTATGTAAAAGTCTGGGCCAAGCTTGTAAGCCAGGCTTGGCTCAGTCTTGGTTGAAGTCTGGGATGATAACGATGGGCCAAGCCTGGTTACCAGGACTGGCCCACGCCTGATTACCAGGACTGGCCCATGCCTGGTTACCAGGGCTGAGCCATAGTTAATTTTCAAGTCTGGCCCATGCCATTTGATAAAAAATGATAAAAAAAAATTATTGGGATGTTATTTTTTTATTTTATTTTTTAAGTAAAGTAAATTCGAACCTAACTGTTGCTAATTATAGAAATAAAGTGAAAATCGTATCGGTTTTAACCGAGATTCGAACCCGAGCCGCGCGCTTGCCAGACTGATAACTAACCCTTACACCGTCCAACCGATAAGTTGATGCACATCTCATTATTCTGATAAGCTAAATCTATATGGTGACTAAGTGTGGCGGTTTATTATTTATATAATTTATGTTATTTAATATTATGTTTCGATGAAAATTAACTATTTTTTACAAATGTTTATTATAGTTAAAAAAATGCAAGAGTCAAGTTCTTATATTACTTTAAACTTTGTACATCGTTCTGTATATTTTTAATATCTTATGATAAATTGTTATGTTTAAAATTATCAATATTAAAAATTCAACTGTAAATTATTATATTTTAATTTTTTTAAGACTATATCAATTTTGACGATATGCAATTGTCTTGGTTAAATAATAAATTTTAAATTTTAGAATTTGTTAGCAAATATTCGTTAAACAATAAATATTTACTGTATAAACTTCTATTACTTAATGATTTATTAAATTTGAATTTCCCATTGAATGGCTAAGGCTAGGTTACCCAATTCTGGCTCAAGTCTGGGTTGCCATTCAACGCCCATGGCTTCAAAGAAAAAAAAATTTACTTAAATCAAGTAAATAATTTTTAAGAATTTCATCTTCTTAATTTGAGTAGAAAAATTCTTAAACTAAGAAATTTTTCTCGATTTAAGTAAATTTTATTTAATTAAAGAATTTTTCGTTTTGATTGAAGACAATTAAACTCTTCAAAGTTATTTTCTTGGTTCAAGAATTTTTTTCTTGAATCAAGTTAATTTTTTTTCAGTGTAGGTTTCCCAATCTTGGCTAACTCTTGGGTAATCATTGTGGCCGTGACTGAGTGACCCAGTTCTGGCCCAGGCTCGGGTAATAATTGGGCCGACCAAGGCTTGGTTGCCCAGTCTTGGCCCAAGCTTAGGTCGCCAATGAATCGCCAAGGCTAGGTTAGCCAGTCTTGGCACAAGGTTGGATAATCATTGGCATGGTCGAGGCTGGGTTAACCAGTCTTGGCCCACGTTTTGGTCGCCAATGAATGGCCAAGGCTAGGTTAGCCAGTCTTGGCCCAAGGTTGGATAATCATTGGCATGGTCGAGGCTGAGTTAACCAGTCTCGGTCCACGCTTGGGTTGCCAATGAATGGCCAAGGCTGGGTTAGCCAGTCTTGGCCGAAGGTTGGGTAATCATTGGCATGGCCAAGGCTGGTTAAACAGCCTGGCTCACGCATGGGCCAATACAGGTACGCCGAAGCTAGGTTTCCCAGTACTGGCCCAAGCCTGGCCCCTTTGTCAACTCTGGGGGTCTCCTGCATGGGAAAGTCTGATGGAAGTTTAATAAAACACTATTTTTTGAATTTTCAAACCGCAATAACTTTTTAATAAATGAACCGATTTTCACGCGGTTAGCGGCATTCGACGCAGTTTTTTAAATTTTATGATCTATGATATGTTTTTAAGCACAAATTGATCAGACCGGAAATTTCGGTGTAATTCGAAAAAAACACTTTTTTCGATTTCTTTCGTCAACGATAACTCACGAACGAATCAACCGATTTTGACCGGCTTGGTGGCGATCGACGTGGTTTTTTTATGTTAAGAGCTGATTAGTTTTTGGAATTGATCGGTTAAGCCGATTGAAAGTTATTAAAAAAAACCACATTTGAAAAAATTTTTTTTCGCAGTTTTTTTAAGATTTCTCAAAATCTATCGGTCCAAATCGGTCCAACTTGTATTCAAAATCTAAGTTTAGTTAAACCCTTTCAAATTGCGCCAACCGCGATCAAATCGGTCAAGCCGTTCAAAAGTTATGAGAGGTTTACATACATACACACATACACACACACACACACACACACACACACACACACACACACACACACACACACACACACACACACACACACACACACACAAACACACACACACACACACACACACACACACACACACACACAAGGGGAATAGTCAGGGAAGCTTCCTAGGACCTCAAAACGTCGAGATCTGATAAAAACTCGATTTTCGAAAAACGAGGTAAAAACAATAACTTCCCGATTTTTGAAAATTTTCAATTTTCTTAGCGGGAAGTTAAAAATTATTCATATTCTTTAATATCTACAAGAACTGTTTTTTTTTTCTGAAAATTTATAATTTTGCTAATTGAATCAACACATGATTCTAAGTTTTGTAAATTTTCAAGGCTTGTCAAAGTATACAAATTAACATCAAGATTTGAATAATTGAATCGAATGGAAAAGAACTAATAAAAATTAAGTATGAAAAATTAAAAAACAATTTTTATGAAATTTTAGAAAATTTTAAAATCTTGATAAATGAAAAAAAAATATAATTAAATTAATTTTTCAATTATTCATACACGGAAAGAAAATTCAAGGAGTTTTTACTATTTTACTATTGTAATTTTTACTAAATAAAATAGTAACGGTGGACTATACTTCTCATTTAGTAATTTTAACGATCTACTATTGTAAATTTTATCCAACAAATAAGACTAGCAAGAGTCTTAAAAAGTCGAATACTATAGAGCAAATTATACAATATGTGTTTGAGAACTTTACAATTCAACTATTGTAAAAATTCACAGTTGGTATTTTTAAAAGAAATATAAGGGAGGGAGAGAGATAGAAGATTGGACTAATTGGTACCTGCACAGTAATCGAAAACAGAGACCGACAATTTTCGTGCTATCTGGGAATCGAACCCAGAACTCTGTGTTGGCAGCCAGAGACTCTCCCTTTACGCTATCCAAGGTAAACTAAGACTCATATACTTTAACATTTACGTAAACTCGGAGTCTAGCGCTGTGCACGGCCATCACTTACACTAATAAATAGTATTTTTTCTTCTAAAATATTTGACAATTAACAGTAATAAAAGTATAGTCCAGCTTTACAATAGTTGTATCGTAAATTTTCCCAGAAATTTTTTCCCGTGTAGCTAAAAAATTGTGGTCACATTTAAAAATTACGATATTCCGACAAGTAAGTGTCCATGTTGATTAAAAAACATTTTAACATTATTCTATCATATGTTACTATCATTATTATTATTACCATTATTTTCACTACTAGAAAGCCATAACTACTTACATTGACACATGTCTTAAACATTTTCCTTATCGAAGTATGCGTCAGTTGTCATTACAGCTAGTGTTGTATTATAGGACATTTTTTTTTTTCTTTGCACACTCCTTATCTTCCATACACACAAACCTGATTCATTTTACCTCAACAATCATAATGATAACCATAATCATAAATTACCAACTATAACCAGAGTTAATAAATATTTAAGTAAATATCCTCACTTGAATATAAACACCAAAATAAGTTAAGTTAAGTTAAATATACATATATATATATATATATATATATATATATATATATATATATATATATATATATATATATATATATATATATATATTTCCATTATGCATTCCGGGTTTTACTTGAAGCAAAACGTTCAATGGCATGGAAAATTTTTTCACTAGATCGGAACGATGTTTTCAGTTAGACACATATATAAGTTAAGTGCATAAACTAATACAGATGTGCAGATCATAGCGTGCATAGATGTGCATCATAGCATCTACAATCTGCAAGATGTTGAACAAGAATTTTCTCACAAACATTGTTTGATCATATGCATTTCGGATGATAATAATAATGATGACGACGACAACGACGAAGATGATGATGATGATGAGTCATTGAGTCTCTTCCAATTAATAAAACCTCTATGTATTGTGTAAAGACCATACTTGAGTACACAAGTACAAGGGGGGAGAGTAGGGGGCTATTCTATATCCGGTTTAATGTCTCATATCCAGTGTCTCGCGTCATGCGAATAAACAAGTTCACGCGGAAGAAAGTAATGGAGAATTAAATAAATCGGGTAATAACACACGATACTTATAAAGCCGCTTGCACTTTCATTAGAATATTTAGTAGTTTTTTTTTAACGTTATAAATTAATTTGATGCAATCAAATTTTAATTAAGTGATCTTAATTTTTTTTTGATAATGATAATGAAAGATAGAAAATTTATTAAGCAATTATTTTATAAGAGGAAACGCGTTAATTTTATCAAAGTGACAGAGCAATGAAGAAAAAGAAATAGTTATCTTCATTCACCATTTGAGCATAAATAAGCGAGAATACGACGCAAATACTTGTGAAGAAAAATAATTATGCAAAGATACACAGCATTACGTCAGAGACACTTGAAAACGTTTTTTTTATGCTTCAAGTGACGGTTAAATAATGCCAATATTTGATGTTTGTTTTCCCTTCCCTATTCTGTAAGTACAAGAGGTTTTACCCGACTAGAAATTTCAGTGAGGCAGTGATTTGGCGCAAGTAAGGCATGCCGAATTCCAAACTTGCAGTAAGTGAGGCATCCAAACCAGGCCGAAGTTTGGGACGTAACGCAGTTGCGAGGCTCAGCCTAACTTGGCTTCCTGATTAGGTTGCAGTTTGGAAACCAAATTCGCAACGAAAAATCCAAATCTAATTCTTTCTTGATTTTTAGCTTTTTTATTATCAAGCAAAAATTAATAATAATAAATGCTTATTTTTTTATCTTCTTTTACTATTTTAAGTATAAATATTAAATTTAGGACTAAATTTTTTTAATTATTTCATGAATAAAAAAAAAAACAAATTCTTTGTTGCTTTTATTTAATATTATTTTTATTATTTAATTTTATTTTTTCTGTAATTTTTTTTGTTTTTATGGAGGGTTTTTTAATGTGAAGAGGTTTTTTTGATTGGTAGATTTGATAAGTCAAGGGGGAAGGAGATGATGGAGGAGTTAGATACACTAATCACACATAACACTTAACTTTACTTCACATTCGCCTTAATAGTAATTATAATTAGTAATTATTAATTATTCAAAATCGTACATGTTGAACGTGAGACTCGAACACGGTACCCGACCCGAATCGAAATTCGAGGTCCGTTTTAACCGTAATTTTTTCCCATCTCAATATTACGGTCAAAACAGACTTGGCGCTGCATTAATAGCTCATTTAAACTGAGGCCTGGTCTCACCGTAACTAGTGGAGTTTTGTCTCATTCTACCACGATTACGGTCAAACCAGGCTTGAAATAATAATAATAATAATAATAATAATAATAATAATAATAATAATAATAATAATAATGATAACAATAATAATAATAATAATAATAATAATAATAATAATAATAATAATAATAATAATAATAATAATAATAATAATAATAATAATAATAATAATAATAATAATAATAATAATAATAATAATAATAATAATAATAATAATAATAATAATAATAATAATAATAATAATAATAATAATGTCAAACATAATAAATTAAATTTTAAAATTCTTAGGGATCCGGGTTCAAATCCAATTAAAATCCCATTTATTTTTTTTTGTTTTAATCGCTGCAATAATAATTGTTATTATGAATTATAATTATTATTGTTTTAAAAAATAAGTTGTAGTAACTAATAATAATTTTTAAACTTTTTAAATGACCAGTCTTCAAATGACTAAGTTCTAAGTGGAATCTGAAAAGGAACTTTACGAAGAAATTAAATGAATAATAATAATTATATCCAGAGACATTCAAAATTAAAATTTAGTTTCCCATTCTCAATTATTTATCTTATACTTCTATTTTCAATTGTAAAATTCGGTAATTTTTATTTTCACGGCGTGTGAAATCAACATGATTAGATTATTTTCTACTTAATAAATATTTTTTTTTTTTTTAGAATAAATCTAAAATAGAAAAATTTTTCAAAATTTTTTTCAAAAATGGTAATTTTGGGATAAGAAAAAATCCCAAAAATCCAAAAATTAATATTTTTGAAAAATTTTTTTTTCTACTTGTAAAATATTTTTTTTTTTTTTATAAGAGTAAATCTAAAATAGAAAAATTTTTTGAAAAATTTTAATTTTTGGATTAAAAACAATTGTGAAAAATTTCAATTTTAGAATAAAAAAAAAATATAACAAACGTCGATTGTTGGATTAAAAAAAAAACTTTGAAAAAATATCAAAAAATTAATATTTTCGAAAATTTTTTTTTTGTATTTGTTTATTTTCATCCATAGAATACGAAACAAATCACTAAAAATTGATAAATCAAGTGAATGAATTTTATTGACGATTTTCAATCAGCAAAATTTAAGTTAACATTTTAATTGCGACTAGTTAAACAATCACCTGCGATTCTTATATATTTTAAAACGTTTTGCAGTGAAAATATGTGAACTAAAAGCTGAATTTAGAAAAGAATAATTTTTTTTTTCAAAATTTAAATTTCTTTTCTGAGATTATTATTATTATTATTATTATTATTATTTTTTAAACTTTTTATTAATCCACAGATTCGGTAGAATCTGGCGCCAAGTTCCGTTCAAATCCGTTGTAAACGGAGCGCCAGACTACCGACTGAGTTTACTGTAATCAGAACGGTATTTCGAGGTTGCAAAATTTTATTTAATTATATGGTTCTCCTTTTCCCAAAATGATATATTATAAAAGTAATTTATACTTTATTTTACTGATATTTATTAATTATAATCAATTATAACACTTAATTCACTTAAAATTATTAAATTTTATCAGCACAAACTATAGTAAGCCCAGAAATTTCGATCCTGACTTTTTTTCGATGGGGAATATCAGCACCACAGACTAGATAAAATAAAAATGTGTAGTAATCCTTCCTATAGACACGCAACTACAGTAAAAAAAAGTGATTCATAGCTTGCATCTATGGCCGCCAGGGTGCACTGGAATTACATCTACGTAAACTGTAGCTTCAAGGGGATAGTTTGCAGTAAAAAATGCAGTCAACACGAGATTTAAGTTGTTATCAATTGTAAATTTTCATTATAATTACAAAAAATACTAAAATCCGAACAAAAACAGTTTCACTGTAAAAAAGTCGCGCCAAGTCCACGTTCATAAGACTATTAGGAAAAAAATTTTTTTCCTTACAAAAGATACAAAATAAAAAATTAAAAATCCGAGTAACCGATATGATTGTTTATGATTTTCGGAAATTAAAAAAAATTTTATTGTAAATTTAAAAATTAAAAAAAAAAATTTAGAACGTACTTGGTGTGCGTCATTGTGTATTTCAATTTTTTTAAAGTCCTCGTAAATAGATTTTACGAATTTCATTAAAAGTAAAATATTTTGCAACCGCGCACACTAAATACGTTCTAAAATTTTTTTTTTAATTTTTAAATGTACAATAAAATTTTTTTTAATTTCCGAAAATCATAAACAATCATATCGGTTACTCGGATTTTTTAATTTTTTTATTTTGTATCTTTTTGTAAGGAAAAAAAAAATTTTTTTTCCTAATAGTCTTATGAACGTGGACTTGGCGCGACTTTTTTACAGTGAAACTGTTTTTGTTCGGATTTTATCAACCGTGATTTATTATAATTCTTCTAACCCGTTATCACCTATTCGGTCATTTTTATGCTAGTATAAATCTAATTTAAAGTGGATGGAAATTTCCATCTTCACTAACGATTTGAGACAATTCGTCTTCGGATAGTTAGGTCGATGGGTAACCATCGAACTTGAACACTAGTTAGCTAGTGAATGCTAGTATCTGTTCGACTATATGTTAAGTATTAACGATGGAAAGCTACTGAGAATAAAGGGCAACTTTTTGAAAAAAATCCATGAAAAATTAACCAAGCCAGGAATCGAACCTGGATCTCCCCGATTACATGTCAGGATGCTTTTACCAGTTAAGCTACCGGGTCATTCTCCACTTACTTTCTTATTATTATTATTATTATTATTATTATTATTATTATTATTATTATTATTATTAAATGCTCAGGGGGGTTGTCCCCGAAGTCCGACTCTCCGAGGGCCCAGCCTGAGCTCCATCCATTACTGCTGGACCACTCCGCACAACAAGGCGGTTAGCGGCCACAGCAGGCCAAAGTCATTTCCCTAAGTAGACGGAGGGAACCTAATATTACAGCCTTCTGCATCCTGACAGCCAAGAACTCAGATTTTGACGTGCAAGCTGGAACTTTGGCAAGTGAGGATACAAAAGACTGTTTCATCCCTCCAAGGACGCCAACGATTAGGACGACTAGTTTGACACGGTAACCTGGGTAAAGTTTGCCAATTTCAAATAGGAGATCCTGATATATTTTTCTTTTGTGCTCTTCTTTGGCTGAGATGTTGTGTTCAGCCGGGGCCGAGAACTCAATGACATAAATGTCACGAGTGGCCTTGTCGAAGAGCACAATATCAGGTTTGTTGTGATCTATCCGCCGAGTTGTTGCAAACGGCATGTTCCAATAAATTTTGCAACTGTCATTCTCAACAACCTGGGGAATATCTCCTGGCAGATAAGGCAGCACCGGTGTCACGTCAATACCGTAGCGGTGACGAAGATAGTAGTACAGTACTCTCAGGGCAGCATTGTGACGCTGGATGTATGCACCTCTCGCCAGCACAGGACATGCTGACAAAATGTGCATAAGCGTCTCCGGGTGTTGTTTACACATCCTACATGACGTGTCCAGAAGCTGCACCTGGAGCACCTTGCTACGGTGTTCTAGAGTGTTAATGACACCATCTTGGCAGGCAAATATGAACCCTTTAGTCTCGGACATCAGGCCAGCTGACTTTAAGAAGGAAAAGGTCAGCTGGGTGGACAAGCCATGATCACGCACGTGTTTGAAGTACACGCTGTGCATGGACTTGTCCATCAGTTCGCCTAGGAGTTGTTTTTCCTCGGCGTTCCTGATGACGCTCTTAAATTCTTCCTTTCGGAGTTCCATAAGAGCGTTTATCTCTCCAAGACCAAGGGTTCTTGCTGCATATATAGCTGCCTTATACAAGAACGACCCCTTATGCGCATTTTCATGTTTATGTACGATTTGCATAAGGAAGTCATCCTCGTCTGCAGTGAAATTGACAACCTCGAATGTTAAGCCCAGGACCAAACGATCATGCAGCCGCTCCAAACTCTGCAGACCTCTCCCACCGATGGACCGGGAGAGGTATAATCTGGCGACTGATGAATTGGGGTGCATGCTCCGATTCATATTGATAACCTTACGGGTTTTGATGTCGAGATCTCGTAAATCCTTTCGGGCCCATTTCAGGACACCGAAAGAGTATAGTAAGACTGGGACAGCGAGCATGTTAGTGGCGGAGACTTTATTTTTGCCGGAAAGTTCGGAGGACCAAATTTTCCGGAGTCTCCTAACATACTCACTACGGAGAGTTGCTCGAACTTCAGAGACCGCATGCATGCGGTGCTCTTCCATTCCTAGGTATCTATACAACTCTCCGGCGCCTAATTGTCTTAAGATGCTCCCATCTACTAACTCAACATCATCACCCGTATCAGAGCACTTACCCCTCGCCAGATGTATGACCGCACACTTGTCCAACCCAAAAGACATTCCGACATCTCGTGTGTACTCTGCTACGATGTTCAGGGCTGCCTGTAGATGATCTTCATTAGCACTATATAGCTTCAGATCATCTATGTAAAGCAGATGGGTGATCGAGTATTTTCGATCACCCGGAGGCCCCACAGAGTACCCATGGGTTTTACGGAGAGCAACAGATATAGGCAGCAGTGAGATGCAAAACAGCAGAGGGCTCAAGGAATCGCCTTGGAAGACCCCTCGTTTGTACTCTACAACTCCGGTTACGTGCAGTGCGTTTCCATTTCCTATATGGAAACGCGTTCGCCAGAGCTGCATTGTACGCCGAATACATTCCACCGTTTCGGGATTGACCCCCAGGCATTTGAGGAGGTATAAAATCAACTCATGAGGAGTTGAGTCAAATGCCTTGCGATAGTCAATCCAGGCCATTGACAGGTTGCGTTGATAGTAGATCGCATCTTGTATGACACATCGATCAACTATCAGGTTCTCTTTGCAACCTGACAGGCCTTTTTTGTTGCCACGCTGTTCATATATCTGTTGCCATATAGGTCCTATCTCCTGCAAGATACGGTTATTCAAAATTTTTGTAAAAATTTTATAAACCGCATTCAGGCAGGTGATAGGCCTGTAATTTTTTGGGTCAGACAAGTCACCTTTTTTGGGTATCAGTACGGTTCGCCCTTCTACGAGCCAGTCTGGAATCGGTTCGTCAGCTCTGATGTAGGATGTAAATATACGGGCCAAATGGAGGTGGGTAGAAGTAAACTTCTTCCACCAGAAGACATTAATGCCATCTGGTCCCGGGGCAGCCCAATTTCTGCTGCCATCTAGAGCTAAACGAACTTCATTTACACTGACTGCAGGGCTCTCTTCATCAGCATTCTCTCGACGGTGTTTCCGACAAAATGCTTTGAAGTCATGCAGAGCTGGAGTGTTGGCGTTTACGTTTGGTTGATCTCCATACAACTCAGTCCAAAAGGCTTCCACCCGCTCAGGTGCTGGATAATTCCCGGTAACAACAGTCTTTGGTGTCAGAAAGCGTGAAGGGCTAGATCGAAACAACGAATTGTTGACCAGCCGTTTCAGCCTTTTCTCTAGTGACTTTTTGGCAGTCACTAGAGCTCGCAATTTATTAAGCGACTCTTCTTTGATGACAGGAAGAGTACTTTCATTCAATGTGTGATGACGCCATCGAAGTTCAGCAGCAATGCGACGTACTCGGGGCGTGTATGCTCGTTGGGTTGTTTCGAACTCAATCACACATTGGATGCGAAAGACATGTTTCCGGGATCTGTCAATTTTGTCGCCAAGTTGTGTGATGCGCTGTCTTAACCTTGCCTCGATTGAGAGACGATGTCTCTCTCTCGGAAAAGCCGAAACTGCTGCACCATACACAACCTGGTTCACAGCGAGCAGAGTGGAATCCTCCTGGATCTGTGTAAGGAGATCTTCATTGACCTTGTCAAGTTGTTGTTGGGAGTAAGTTATCTTTTTAGATATACTTACTTGCCGTCCTATAAAGGGATTGTTGTTATCCAAGGAGGAACGGCGTCGCTCTTGGTGTAATTGCGCCGGAAAGGAAAGTCTATTAGACTGCCTTCTATCCGGCACAAGCGATCGTCTGTTACGCCGGAGATGAGCGGCATAGTTACGCAGGTGTTTCGGCGTAAAATGTGCTAGCTCTGGATGCATGTCACTCCAAAGAGTGTGCATCCGGGCTATGTAACCGATCATCCCCGGATCGCTGCGCTGGTAACACGCCAAGAGATCGACTCGCAGTTCTTCCGTCCACTTAAAGTTAGTCCTTAAAGCGCCAGTGTCATCATCATTTATCGGGTCCGGTGTGCTCCTCCCACCTGATAAATGGTCCTCATCCGAAAAGGACCGGTTGTGGGGAGCACTTCTGAGATTATGTCTCGTTGTAACTCAGAGTTTCAATGCAGTGGGTAGTTGGCCCACTGCACCTGTTACGTCGTTTGCCTACAGACCTGGTGTTCTGGTCTGCGTTTCCCGCGGTGCGCCACTTGGAGGCCACGTAACAAGCCCGCTTATTATTATTATTATTATTATTATTATTATTATTATGTTATTAAATGCTCAGGGGGGTTGTCCCCGGAGTCCGATTCTCCGAGGGCCCAGCCTGAGCTCCATCCATTACTGCTGTACCACTCCGCACAACAAGGCGGTTAGTGATCACAGCAGGCCAAAGTCATTTTCCTAAGTAGACGGAGGGAACCTAGTATGACAGCCTTCTGCATCCTGACCGCCAAGAATTCAGCTTTTGATGAGCAAGCTGGAACTCTGGCAAGTGAGGATACAAAAGACTGTTTCATCCCTCCGAGGACGCCAACAATCAGGACGACGAGCTTGACACGGTAACCTGGGTAAAGTTTGCCAATTTCAAACAGGAGATCCTGATATATCTGTCTTTTGTGCTCTTCTTTGGCTGAGATGTTGTGTTCAGCCGGGGCCGAGAACTCAATGACATAAATGTCACGAGTGGCCTTGTCGAAGAGCACAATATCAGGTTTGTTGTGATCTATCCGCCGAGTTGTTGCAAACGGCATGTTCCAATAAATTTTGCAACTGTCATTCTCAACAACCTGGGGAATATCTCCTGGCAGATAAGGCAGCACCGGTGTCACGTCAATACCGTAGCGGTGACGAAGATAGTAGTACAGTACTCTCAGGGCAGCATTGTGACGCTGGATGTATGCACCTCTCGCCAGCACAGGACATGCTGACAAAATGTGCATAAGCGTCTCCGGATGTTGTTTACACGCCCTGCAGGTCGTGTCCGGGAGCTGCACCTGGAGCACCTTGCTACGGTACTCTAGAGTGTTAATGACACCATCTTGGCAAGCAAATATGAACCCTTCAGTCTCGGACATCAGGCCAGCTGACTTTAAGAAGGAAAACGTCAGCTGGGTGGACAAGCCATGATCACGCACGTGTTTGAAGAACACGCTGTGCATAGACTTGTCCATCAGTTTGCCTAGGAGTAGTTTTTCCTCGGCGTTCCTGATGGTGCTCTTGAATTCCTCCTTTCGGAGTTCCATAAGAGCGTTTATTTCTCCAAGACCAAGGGTTCTTGCCGCATATATTGCTGCCTTATATAAGAACGACCCCTTATGCGCATTCTCATGTTTATGAACAATTTGCATAAGAAAGTCATCCTCATCTGCAGTGAAATTGACAACTTCGTGTGTTAAACCCAGGACTAAACGATCGTGAATCGACCGGGAGAGGTATAATCTGGCGACTGATGAATTGGGGTGCATGCTCCGGTTCATGTTGATAGTCTTACGGGTTCTGATGTCGAGATCTCGCAGATCCTTTCGGGCCCATTTTAAGACACCGAAAGAGTATAGTAAGACTGGGACAGCGAGCGTGTTAGTGGCGGAGACTTTATTTTTGCCGGAAAGTTCGGAAGACCAAATTTTCCGGAGTCTCCTAACATACTCGCTACGGAGAGTTGCTCGGACTTCGGAGACCGCATGCATGCGGTGCTCTTCCATTCCTAGGTATCTATACAACTCTCCGGCGTCTAATTGTCTTAAAACGCTCCCATCTACCAACTCGACATCATCACCCGTAACAGAGCACTTACCCCTCGCCAGATGTACGACCGCACACTTGTCCAACCCAAAAGACATTCCGACATCTCGTGTGTACTCTGCTACGATGTTCAGGGCTGCCTGTAGATGATCTTCATTAGCACTATATAGCTTCAGATCATCTATGTAAAGCAGATGGGTGATCGAGTATTTTCGATCACCCGGAGGCCCCACAGAGTACCCATGGGTTTTACGGAGAGCAACAGATATAAAGTCGTCCCGTCCAGTAAGTCGCCGTCGGGTACTTTCGGGTTTTTTCCCCCACTCCCTCAATTTTTCCCCCTCTTAGCTAACCATGCGGGATTTTAGAAACGCCGTCTGCAGTCACGGTGGATTTGATGATATAGAGCAGGGACAGTTATTATTCAATGTAACAGTCGGTAATTTGTGAATTTTAAAAAAGTAATACTTATTCCCACGCATAGATGTCAGTATCAATGATTACTCCGATAATTATTCCGACAAGATACTGGAGATTATTTTATTTAATTTATATGTTAGTTTATTTAATATTTGTATTCACTAACACCTGATAAATATTATTGTGATAAATAATCAACTTTATTTAATTATTTTGAATACCTGTGACTCCGTTTTCAAATTGAAGAAAAATATAAATTTTGTATTTTTAATTTTTTTTTTGTAATAGCTATAACTTTTTTAATATTCGACTTTACGGAACGTTTTTTTTTTTCAAATGTAATTTATTTACTACATTACATAAAAATTATTTAAATCTTTTTTCATTGTTTTTTATATTATTTATAAACAGTTCTGAATTAGAGAAAGTTACATAAGTATTTTAAAAAAATTTTTTTCCTATTATACATGAATAAATCCATAGAAATTCGGCCTACTTCATGCGGCATAAAAATAATTACAGAACAATCAATTTTTTATTTAAATTTTTCAGGAAAAAAATTTTAAATGATGGATTTTCAGACAAAGACAATTTTCTTGTCAAACAACCAAAAAATTTCATCGAAATTGGCTTCTGAAATATTTTTTTCAGTCATATGCATTTGAAAGCAAACAAAAAAAAGCAACTGCTATATAGGTAAATTTTTTGAATAATTAAGCCAAAAAAAAAGAGTGATTTTTAAATCGATTACCTCTCTTAGATTTGGTAGTAAAATTCGAATTAAAAAAAATTCGAAAAAACGCTTTTGGGAGGCTGAAAAAAATTGTAAACCGTCGGTGAAATTGAAAGAAGTCAGTTTCAAAAGTGGTTGATTCATCATGGAATGAGTCATCTATAAATTTGATTCTTGTTGATTTTTATAAATTTCTGTTTACTTAAAAAAAAATTTTTTTACATATTTTGTTTGTTTATCTATGTATTTTTTTTATTGTGCAAGAAAAAAAATCCGCCGTGATTAATACAAAAAGAAATGAAAAGCAATCTCCATGATCAAATCCACTCCTACATGGGGGAGGAATTTCGTAAGATCCTATTCGAAAAAATTTCTACATTATAAACAATAGGTTTCAACAAAACTTCGAGTCCATAGAAACTTTTATTTGGTAATGAGAGATTTTCATTGTTAACACCCCCGCAATCCCTTTTAGGGTTAGAATTCGAGAAAATCCATTTTTAGCTCAACTTGACATCATACACGAAGATTCTCACCAAATTTAGAGTCTGTAGAAGCTATATTTTGGAAATTAAGATTTTTTATTGTTAACACCCACCCCCGCGATCCTTATTGGAGGTAACTCGTTGTAAAGTCCGTTCTTAAATAATTTCTATATTATATATAGAAGACTCTTACTAAATTTGGAGTCTGTAGGAGCTATAGCTTGGAAAATAAAAATTTTATTTGTTAACACCCACCTCCACAAACTCCTGTGAGGTAAGCCATCGTAAAATTCGTTCGTATATTATTTCTACATCTCTTTCAGAAAATTCTTACCCAATTTGGAGTCTATGGGAGCTGTAGTTTACAAACAGGAATTTTTTATTGTTAACACCCACCCCCGCGATCCTTATTGGAGGTAATTCTTTGTAAAGTCCGTTCTTAAATAATTTCTATATTATATATAGAAGACTTACTAAATTTGGAGCTTATGGGAGCTTAAGCTTAGAAATTTAAAATTTTCATCGTTAACACCCATCCCCGTAATCCATGTTTGAAGTAGGTTGTCATAAAATCCACTCTTAGATCATTTCTGGATCACATATAAATGATTCCAACCAAATTTGGAACCTATAGTAGCTACAGTTTAGAAATTTTTAATTTTCATTGTTAACACCCACCGCCGCAATCCTTATTGGGGATGAGTTATCATAAAATCCGCTCATAGATAATTTCTTCATCACATATAGGAGATTCCTACCAAATTTGGAGCGTGTAGGAGCTATAGTTTAACAACGGGAATTTTTCATTGTTGACGCCCCTGCAACACCCCTTGTGGGTGGAATTTCGTAAAATCCGTTCTTAGCTAACCTCTACTCGGCGAAAGGAATATTCCTACCAAATTTCAAGTCTCTACGCCTTATGGTTCCGGAGATATCGTGATGAGCCAATGTATAGGTGGAAATCTCTTATATATACAGGGTGTCCCAAAAGTCACGGACGCCATTGTAGCATCTGATGAAAAAAATAATTCTGAGACGAAAAGCCCTTAGCCATTTTTCAATTAATCGCATAGATAATTAATTATTAATTAAAAATAACGTCTCTTTATTTGTTAGAGAAAGAGAGCGCCAATGTCCAGTAAAGTATGTGCCAAACAAAGACACAACTAACTGTATGACTAACTAGTTTCTATAGCTAACGTAGTCACACATATTTACTTACACATTTACACGTGCAAGCGTCTTCGTTGAATAATTGATTATCTATGCGTCTGATTAAAAAATGGCTAATGACTTTTCGTCTCAGAATTATTTTGGTTACCAGATGCTACAATGGCGTCCGGTTACTTCTGGGACACTCTGTATATATAGATAATATGCTTTTATTTATAATCGTAGAGTTAAATTAACATTAAACATTTTTTTTTACATAAAAAAATTGTTTTAATTATAATACAAGTTTAATTTATCTTTTATTGAATGATTTTATTTTATTTTAATTAAATAATGTAAACCTAACCAATAATGAATTATTTTTATAAATGAGTGTCAGAATTTAGGCCGACGTCAGTGTCAGAAACTACAACACAAGAAATTTTGAGTGTCAGAAACTAGGTCTTACAACGTTACTGTTTAAAACATTAATTTAAATTATAAACTGATCCCATATCATTCTTTCGCGTCGATAATCTTTTCAAAAAATTCTAAATTTTTTTATGATGCAAAAATCATTTATATACCCCAATTAAATATTGTAATAATTATTGTGTTATAACCTCTGCCGTCACTATTAGAGTGTAAAAAACTGGGCCCTTTACTTTACGCCATCAATCTCTAAACAGCGGGATAGCTTACGTTCTAACTGTCATTTTAATCAAACAGCGCGCTTATGACTAACTTCAAGTCTTTCATGTATTTTTATTTAGAAGAGTAGAAGGTTATGACATCGTACGCTACATATTTATTCATAAATTGAGCATTCCCTGCACGTAAAAACCCGCATACGTCCGCCGCAGAACGAAAAATTTTTAAGCGCCATCCCGGATTAAAAGAAAAGATTTAAAACGATTCGAAATGCCTCGAAGCGATTAAAAACGATTCAACGTGACAAACATATAGAAATACATTTTGCATGGGTTGAATCGTTTCAAATCTTTTTTTTCAATAAGGAATGGACAAGCCACGCGCAAATACGGTCGAGATGATAATTATTTGCAGCAGGGATATGAAACCTCGGTCTAACGACCTATCAGGTCTCAGCCTTATACTATTCCTGCTGAAAACATTTATCACCTCGACTGTATTTGCAAGTGGCTCATCCGAGGTACATAAATAATTAATACCTTTTTGATCCAATGAGCTACACCTTTGTAGGACTCCATGCTCAACTTGGTGAAAAATTGTGTGTCGTAGATGTGTACCGATAGATTTGATTTCCTCGCGAGCAACTGAAGATATATATTTATCACCTTGAGGAATAAAATTTAAAAATATTTTTTAAATTAAAAATTATGCCAGAAACACAATACAAGGAATCAAATCTCTGTCGCATACACGCTGTCCCTAGACTCACTTTCACGCTTCCTACGAACGGAAAAAGGAATGAATGGGAGCTCCAGAAATCGAATAAAATTTTTAACTCGGCACCCATCAGAGAACCAAATATTTAAATAAACTGCAATGGTGAATTATATATCCATAAATAAAGCCAAAACTGTAGGCCCTGAATGAAAAAATTAGGAAAACGGTTGACCCGAAAGGCCATCCCTGCAACTTCCCGCTACCTCCATACCTAAGTGCTCAACAATTCACTTATTTTTTAAGCTCTTCGAAGTCAAAAATATAATTTTCGTATAAGTTTGAGCTCTCCGACCTCAAATAAATCGTAAAATTTAATCTTTGCTGTTCTTCAAAAAACGTACAATCAAATCGCTGATCCTTCGAAGAATTTATTTGGCTTTCTTTCTTCCTGATTGATGAAACATTCATCTTCACTCTGATTGCTTGAGAAGATTATTACCAGATGTGATAATGCTGTATATCAAATACCTCAATACGATTTTCAAAGAAGAATATCCGTCATGAAGTATTTCTTAAAATAATTTCATCCGTTCTGTGAAAAAAATTTTTAACTTCCCGCTAAAAATCTCAGATTTTCAAAAATCGGGAAGTTATTGTTTTCACCCCGTTTTGCAAAAATCGAGTTTTCATCAGATCTCGACGTTTGAAGGTCACAGGAAGCTTCCCTGACTATCCCCGCGAGGTTGTCACTATGTCTGTATGTGTGTGTGTGTGTGTGTGTGTGTGTGTGTGTGTGTGTGTGTGTGTGTGTGTGTGTGTGTGTGTGTGTGTGTGTGTGTGTGTGTGTGTGTGTGTGTGTGTGTGTGTGTGTGTAAGTATGTGAATCACTTATAACTTTTGAACGGTTGAACCGATTTCATCGCGGTTGGTGCCATTCGAAAGGGCTTCGCCAAACTTAGATTTCCTGAGAATTTGAACCGATTCGGACCGATAGATTTTGAGAAATTTTGAAAAATCTCAAAAAAAATCATTTTTGGAATATCTTTTAAACGGCTCGATCGATCAATTTCAAAAACTAATCAGCTCTTAACGTCAAAAAACCACGCCGATCGGCGCTAATCCGGTCAAAATCGGTTGATTCGTTCGAGAGATAGCGTGAACGAAATAAAACCGAAAAAACCGAAAAACTGTTTTTCACATAACCGTCATTTCTTCTCGGATCGTTTTTGATGATATAGAATAATTTCAGAGGTTAAAAAACCGCGTCGATTGCCGCCGAAAATGTGGAAATCGGTTGATTAGTTCGAGAGATATCCTCGACGAAATATTTGGAAATAAGAATTTTTTCAACATAACTTCGACATTTTTTGGAATAACTTTCAAACAGCTCTACCGATCGATTCCAAAAACTAATCAGCTCTTAACATCATAAAACCACGTCGATTGCCACCAAGCTGGTCAAAATCGGTTGATTCGTTCGAGAGATATCGTGAACGAAAGAAAACCGAAAAAGTGTTTTTCAGAGTTACTCCGAAATTTCTAGTTTGACCAATTGAAACTTAGAAATTATTTATAAGGCTTAAAAAACTACGTAGAATGCCGCCAACCGCGTAAAAATCGGTTCATTCATTCAAAAGTTATTGCGGTATGAACATTCAAAAAATAGTGTTCCATGAAACTTCTATCAGACTTTTGAGCTCAAAGAGCTCAAAAGCATAGAAAAGGTATCTTTTTGAGCTCGGAGAGCTTAAAACAACATACAGATTGTACTTTTGAGCTCGAAGAGCTCGAAAAAGCGGCCAGGTATTAACGGAATTAGCGGGAAGTTGCAGGGATGGCCTTTAGGGTCAACCGTTTTCCTAATTTTTTTTTAAGTAAACAGAAATTTATAAAAATCAACAAGAATCAAATTTATAGATGACTCATTCCATGATGAATCAACCACTTTTGAAACTGACTTCTTTCAATTTCACCGACGGTTTACAATTTTTTTCAGCCTCCCAAAAGCGTTTTTTCGAATTTTTTTTAATTCGAATTTTACTACCAAATCTAAGAGAGGTAATCGATTTAAAAATCACTCTTTTTTTTGGCTTAATTATTCAAAAAATTTACCTATCCAGCAGTTGATTTTTTTTGTTTGCTTTCAAATGTTTCGATGAAATTTTTTGGTTGTTTGACAAGAAAATTGTCTTTGTCTGAAAATCCATCATTTAAAATTTTTTTCCTGAAAAATTTAAATAAAAAATTGATTGTTCTGTAATTATTTTTATGCCGCATGAAGTAGGCCGAATTTCTATGGATTTATTCATGTATAATAGGAAAAAAATTTTTTTAAAATACTTATGTAACTTTCTCTAATTCAGAACTGTTTATAAATAATATAAAAAACAATGAAAAAAGATTTAAATAATTTTTATGTAATGTAGTAAATAAATTACATTTGAAAAAAAAAAAACGTTCCGTAAAGTCGAATATTAAAAAAGTTATAGCTATTACAAAAAAAAAATTAAAAATACAAAATTTATATTTTTCTTCAATTTGAAAACGGAGTCACAGGTATTCAAAATAATTAAATAAAGTTGATTATTTATCACAATAATATTTATCAGGTGTTAGTGAATACAAATATTAAATAAACTAACATATAAATTAAATAAAATAATCTCCAGTATCTTGTCGGAATAATTATCGGAGTAATCATTGATACTGACATCTATGCGTGGGAATAAGTATTACTTTTTTAAAATTCACAAATTACCGACTGTTACATTGAATAATAACTGTCCCTGCTCTATATCATCAAATCCACCGTGACTGCAGACGGCGTTTCTAAAATCCCGCATGATTAGTTAAGAGGGGGCAAAATTGAGGGAGTGGGGGAAAAAACCCGAAAGTACCCGACGGCGACTTACTGGACGGGACGACTTTAGGCAGCAGTGAGATGCAAAACAGCAGAGGGCTCAAGGAATCGCCTTGGAAGACCCCTCGTTTGTACTCTACAACTCCGGTTACGTGCAGTGCGTTTCCACTTCCAATGTGAAAACGCGTTCGCCAGAGCTGCATTGTACGCCGAATGCATTCCACTATTTCAGGATTGACCCCCAGGCACTTGAGGAGGTATAAAATCAACTCATGAGAAGTTGAGTCAAATGCCTTGCGATAGTCGATCCAGGCCATTGACAGGTTGCGTTGATAGTAGATCGCATCTTGTATGACACATCGATCAACTATCAGGTTCTCTTTGCAACCTGACAGGCCTCTTTTGTTGCCACGCTGTTCATATATCTGTTGCCATATAGGTCCTATCTCCTGCAAGATACGGTTATTCAAAATTTTTGTAAAAATTTTATAAACCGCATTCAGGCAGGTGATAGGCCTGTAATTTTTTGGGTCAGACAAGTCACCTTTTTTTGGTATCAGTACGGTTCGCCCTTCCACGAACCAGTCTGGAATCGGTTCGTCAGCTCTGATGTACGATGTAAATATACGGGCCAAATGGAGGTGGGTAGAAGTAAACTTCTTCCACCAGAAGACATTAATGCCATCTGGTCCCGGGGCAGCCCAATTTCTGCTGCCATCTAGAGCTGAACGAACTTCATTCACACTGACTGCAGGGCTCTCTTCATCAGCATTCTGTCTACGGTGTTCCCGACAGAATGCTTTAAAGTCGTGCAGAGCTGGAGTATTGGCGTTCACGTTTGGTTGATCTCCATACAACTCAGTCCAAAAAGCTTCCACCCGCTCAGGTGCTGGATAATTCCCGGTAACAACAGTCTTTGGTGTCAGAAAGCGTGAAGGGCTAGATCGAAACAACGAATTGTCGACCAGCCGTTTCAGCCTTTTCTCTAGTGACTTTTTGGCAGTCACTAGAGCTCGCAATTTATTAAGCGACTCTTCTTTGATGACAAGAAGAGTACTTTTATTCAATGTGTGATGACGCCACCGAAGTTCAGCAGCAATGCGCCGAATTCGGGGCGTGTATGCTCGTTGGGTTGTTTCGAACTCAATCACACACTGAATGCGGGAGACCTGTTTCCGGGATCTGTCAATTTTGAGTCCAAGTTGTGAGATGCGCTGTCTCAACCTTGCCTCGATCGAGAGACAATGTCTCTCTCTCGGAAAAGCCGAAACTGCTGCACCATACACAACCTGGTTCACAGCGAGCAGAGTGTAATAATTGGTCTTAAAAAATCGAAATTTTTGAAAAAAAAAAAATCCTTCGATCAGGCCCGAGTTTATTATGTATTCTAAAAGCTGTATGAATTTTATTGAAATCTACTGAGCGGTTTTCGAGTTACAGTTGTCACCAGTTCAAAAAACATAGTTTTGAGAAAAACGCGTTTAAAGTTTCACACTAGATTCACGTACAGAAATACGAATTATTAAATTACTTACATCGAGTCATCTATTCCTGGGCCATATAATAGTTCTTCAGCCATTGTAGAAGTTTCCAAAACATCAATTTGCTGTTGCTTACGAAGCATTCTGCCTTTCCGAGTGTTGTCGTTGGCGCGCTGATCTGCCACTTTCACACGTGCAGCATCCAATTTTTCAGCATACCGATTGGAATTAGACCCACAATTAAGTCCTAGGGTATCCATAATCATTAATAATGAATTTGTACCTTCATTAAATATACAAGTAGCTATGTATGCAGCAATTTGTACTATAGTAGAACTAGTATTCACGGTTTTTGGGCATATTTTCCACACTAGTTGGTTGAAGCTCTCATTATTATTCTGATTAAATCCACCTACACATCTTGAAAGTAAATTATCATTACTGAGATCGTCGTAAATCGGTTTAATAGCTTTTAAAACATCAGGAGGTAAGGGAGAATAATCTTGAGTATAAGTATCAAGCTCTCCACTTGCTTCAGCGCGCTGGTAAGAGCACCAAGAATCTTCGCTTTTGGGACACATATCATGATTCGGATTTTCATCAGTCGAACCGTAGAGGTAAAAAGTTGCCATATTAGCAGATTTCATATCTTCAATAGAATCGCAATGACGACGTATTGATAAACCATAGTACACAGTTAGTTTGTCTATTACTTTTCCTGTAAACCTACCTCTACCACCAAGACCTTTTTGTTTAGTTTTCAGAGTACGCAGTCGAGTCCCCATCCGCTTCTGAACATGGCCTATACATTCCTTTTTATTTATGGTTGTATTTTTGTAAGGATCTGCTTTTATAATTCCAGAATAGGATGACAATAGAACCCTAAAAGGGGGTTTCTTGAAGCTGCCGCTAGCTATCTGCTCCCGAGCGCTTTGAAGTACCCGAGCTCTCTTTATTATTTGTCGAATAACTCAAAAACTAATTATCGGATCGACTTGAAATTTTCAGAGAATATTTTTAAGATATTACACATAACGAAAATGCAAAAAAAAATAATTGATTTTTTGAAAATTCTGACTACCCCTAACCCCTTAAGATCTCATAATTTTTTTTTCACTCAGTTATATAGAGATAAAACTCATATTATACTATACGCTATTAAATTCTAGGAGCTGAGAGTTAATTAGACTTTCCTGACCTGAGGCATCGGAAGAATTTTTTTTATCAGCTATTACCTGGTTTCGTGGAATGCTTAAATTATTTTTTAATTTAAAGTGAGATAATATATAATTACAACAGTATAGGAAGAATAATAATAGTAAAGTGAAATTATCATTATCTACTAAAATATATAATTAACAATGAACAGTCATCCGAGCTAAAGTGACAAAAATCGTTTTTTTGTCCTCGAGTTTAATTAAATGAGTAATCAAGTATACGTCCGTTCTCGGTTTCAACTCCAACTGTCAGATCTTAATGGTATCATTAACGATAACATGGGTGCAATGAAACTAATTGACCATGTCAGTCTCCGTACTTATATTCGAGTCAATGAATTTGAAATGTCAATGGATGATGTCATTAAATGTTAAAGTTACTTTTTTTTATCATTTGTAATAAAAAACTGAAATTATTTAAAAATGTTTAGAAGTTCAAGGTTATCGAAATATAAAAGTATCTGAATGTAAAAATTTTTAGCACGTTATTAAACAATGGGAGCAATTAGTCAATGTTCTTGAACCATATTTGACAAAAATAATAAACAGAATAAAAAAATTTGATAAAAACAACTTGATCGGGCTAAAATTAAAATATTTTAATTAAAAATAATTTATTGATTTAATAAAAATTAGAAATCAAAAAAATAATTGAATGATTTAATATCCGTCATCCTAAAAATTATTGTTTTCATTAAGAAAAAAAAAAGGGATTATTTATCGTGGCTTAGTTTCTGATTTTTCACTTTTAATAGTAATTAAAATAAATGATTAATTAAGAAGATTTTGTTTAGAACATTCTAGACTTGCAGGTGAAATAATAAATTTATTCAAAGTAAAGTTTGATCATAACTGTTTTAAACTACCATCTACAGAGACTTTCAAAAAGTCGGAAACTAAGCTCCGTATAGTAAAATATAACTTGTTTTTTGTTTCAAAAATACACAATTATATAATTATACGCAATATTATATAAAATTCTGATAAATCACTGAAAAAATAATAATAGTTGATGCACTGATAAAAAAAAATGACTTGATTCAAGAAAAACTTTTCTTCAAAATGTCAACTTTTCTTCAAATTTTTGTTTTAAGTAATTCAATTTTCTTAACTTAAGAAATTGATTTTCGAATCAAGAAACTTGGTTGTTTTAAAATAAGATATATATAACATCGCCCAAGAATTTCTTTCTCTTCCCTCGCGGTTTCGGAATTACTGTGAAATGACAGTGAAATCACAGTGAAATCATCTCCACCATAAATCCACGGTGAGTTTACGGTAATTTTTTGGTGAATTCACAGTGACTTTGGGAAATTTTGTCACTATGGTTTAGTAGTGATATCACTGTAGATTAATGGTAGTCTCATAAAGATAACACTGTGGTTTCATAATAGTTTCACAATAAATTCATACTAATTTCACTGTTATTTTATTGTGACTTCATAATGACTTGATGATTATAACACCATGAGTTTATAATAGTTCCACAGTGAATTTTTAGTAATTTCACTGTGATTTCACTATGATTTCACTGTGACTTCATGATGATCAGATAGTTATAACACCGTGTTAAATCCAGTCAGCCTGAGAAAAAAAGCAGTTCGTTGGCCACTTTTCGACAATTTATATGAAAAAAAAAAATAATTTTTTTCTAATTTTAACTATTTTTTAATGCAGAATTTCGAAAAACTGAGAATAATTCCAGTGAATTCAAAAAAAATTTTTTAAGTTTAGCTGATTTTTTTGCTTATAGAAAACAACAATAGCTATAGTTTAAAAAAAAAAAAAAAAGCAAATTGAATGATTTTCGCGGAGTTATAGGTACTTGTTGAAAAGCGGAACCGCATTTATTTTTTTTTTCATTAAAAAATTAATATTACGTGAAATATTGGTCGTATAGACATCGGGTTTGGATCATTTTGTTCCTTATTTAATTCTCTACATTTTATACGCAGCATGTCTCGACCACTTGAGTTTCTGTGATTTTTAACTTGAAGCTCAACGCTAAAACGCAATATTTTAAACAAAAAAAAGCAACACTTTCCACATACATACAAATGTTTAGAATATTTTTCTGCGTATTTTGAAAGAAATAAAAATCCAAATTCGGACCATTTGTCAAAAAGTTGCCAACAAACAACTTCTTTTTCCAGGCCGACTGGACTATTTTGAAGCTATAAACTGAGTGGGAAACTGGCAAAATTTCGAATGTTCTGTCATGAGGATCAAAGCAATAGTTTATTTGTATTTCTGTGAAATTTACTAAAAATGGGCAACTTTTTTTTGTCTTACTCCGATTTTTAAAAACCTATTTTTTAACAGATTAATATTATAATATATAAGTTAGGCTGGCAATAGCCGAGTCGGCTCGGTGCCCACATTTCGAAAGAGTGGGACCCGAGTTCGATCCCGGCACGCACAAATATTTTTCAGTGATTATAAATAAAAAAAAAAAAAAGATATGTGCGCTTCATTGCCAGGCCTCTGTACCAGCCGGGTTTTCTATGGTTTTCCCATATAGTTATGGAAGGTAAAAATGTTATTATAGAAGTACCTTCCATACTATTTAAGGCCGTAATGCAAATGCAGGTACTGATTATAACGCGTAAGTCGGCCACAGTCGCAACGGATGTGTGTCGGGCATGAAAGAAAAAATCCTGACATGCAGGGGGGTGGGGGCGAGAAAAATGATTGAGAGTTCGTGGTTGAGAGATGCATAATTATATTGTGGAGAGACAATAATTCCCCATCCTCCCTTGTAAAATTCACAGTGGTGTCACTCTAAGCTGACTGCAGTATCACTATGGAATTACTATCAAATTACTATGAATTTATGGTGAAACTGTTGTAAGATAACTATGAAACGACTGTGATAAAATGATAAGACTACGGTGAACTTACTATCGAACCACTCTGAGATCACCATAAAACCACAGTCACCTAATGTCCCTATGTCATAGTGATTTCACCGTAAATTCATCATGATCTCACTGTCTTTTCACTACAATCTCACTAAAATTTCACTGTGATTTAACAGTGATTCCGAAACCGCGAGGGTTGGATTAAGATAGGCGGTAACATTGGTTCAAGATATTACCGACTTATTGTTTCAAGTATGGCGCGACTCTTGAGTTAAGATATTAGTTTACTTGTTTTAAGCATATAAATTTTTGTATTTTTGCTATTCTCTGGATTAATAAATATTTTTCGGCATATAGAGAAATACAAATTTTCTTACTTCAAAGTTTTTTTCTGACTTAAACTTATTACATTATAAATAAAAAAATTTGTTCTTGAATCAACAATCAATAATTCTTAAAATGAAATAAAATTATTTTTTATTGAAGAGAATCGTTTTTTAACAAACAATTCACTTATATCGATCGAAGTTAACATAGTTTTGAATCAAGTAAAAATGTTGTCGATCGGAATGATTAGATCTCTCACTCTAAAAAACATGAAATCAAGATAAGAATTTCTTGAAATAAGACAACCAGTTCTCTTCAAAATAATTTTCTTGAAGCAAGAATATTTTTCTTGAATGAAGATATTTTTTTTATCAGTGTGCAAAAATTGAACCACAAAATTTTTTATATAACTTGAAAATATAGAACACAAAAAAAAGTTCGATATGTTTACTTATTATAAATAAAACCCTAGCAATTTGATGAATTATTCAATACTCAATGTCAGCACGAACTTTTTTCAATACCCGCAGTATTATAATTTAATATTCCAATAAAGTTATTCACAAACTTTAATTATTGCGTGAAAAATTCAATGTTGAGAGGGTAATCTAAAATTCTCCAATAATTGTAAAAAGTTAATAAATTTTAATAATTTATTTTCACTAGTATAAAAAAAATGATTAACGATCTGAAATTCAACTGTACCAACAAAAAACAATCATTTCAAACTCTGATTATATCATAATTATTAACAAAAAAAAAATACACAACACCGTAGAAAGATACCCGACTAGAAATTGTAGTGAGGAATGCCGAAGAATTAGTGAGGGGCAAGTTTGGCTTTCCTAAGTTAGGCAAGCCTAATTTGCGCCTTCTTAAATCCACGTTAGGCAAAACGAAGATTGGCATGCCAAATTTGCATGTAATTTGGGACATCTATGGCAAGCCGAACTTCGGCGAATCTTTGGAATGCCTGACTAGCTAGAAGTAACGATAACCAAAGATTTGCCGAAGTTTGGATTGCCATAAATGTCCCTAATTACCTTTAAGTTTGGTAAACCGAACTTTCGTAAGCCTTTGGATTTTATAATTTCCTGCAAGTTAGGTATTCCAAACATTCGCCAAACTTCGTCTTACCATAGATGGCCCCAATTACTTTCAAGTTTGGCAAATCGAACTTCCGTAGACCTTTGGATTTTATAATTTCCTGCAAGTTAGGCATTCCAAACATTCGCCAAACTTCGTCTTACCATAGATGGCCCCAATTACTTTTAAGTTTGGCAAACCGAACTTCCGTAGACCTTTGGATTTTATAATTTCCTGCAAGTTAGGCATTCCAAACGTTTGACGAACTTCGGCGTTTCTTGCCAAAGTACTCTAAAACGGAGTGGGAGAAGATATTTGGCTTTAAGTCTTTCCAAGGTTAAGCCTTTTAGTTCTATACATATAAAAGTGTGTATTCATGAAAGTATTTGTGTATTGTACATATAAACATGGTGTCTCATGTACCCGACTAGAAATTTCAGTGAGGCATATGCCGAAGAACCAATTCGGGGCAAGTTTGGCTTGTCTAACTTAGGCTTGCCTAGGTTGTACCTCATAAAAACCAAGGTAGGCAGAACAAAATGTTTGGCTTGCCATATTTGAACGTAACTAGGAAAGTTTCATGGATCCCTTAAGTCTGATATATCATATGGGAACGCCGAACTGGTTTCAAGTAACGATAACCTGAGTTTTGCTAGTTTGGAGCGAACTTGGCTTTCCGAACTTAGGCTAGCCCAATTCGAATCTTATTTGTTTTAAATTAGGCAAGCCAAACATTGGTTGTGCTTATAAGTATCTTGAAGTAAGAGGTCGCTCATCATCGGCGTAGCGTCGCGGTATGGTATCGGACCCTCGTGCGTCCCCGAGTCGAAATTCCAGTTCCGTTTTAACCGTAATTTTTTCCCATCTCAATTTTACGGTCAAAACAGACTTGGCGCTGTATTGATATCTCATTTAAACTGAGCCTGGTTTCACCGTAACTAGTGGAGTTTTGTCCCATTGTACCACGATTACGGTCAAACCAGGCTTGAAATAATAATAATAATAAATAATAAATTAAATTTTAAAATACTTAGGGGTACGGGTTCAAATCCAACTGAAATCCCATTTATTTATTTTTTTTTTGTTTTAATCACTGCAATAATAATAATTATTATGAATAATAATTATTATTGTTATAAAAAATAAGTAGTAGTAATTAATAATAACTGTCATTAACATAAAAATTTGTAACTAACAATTATTACAATTACTACTATCAAAATCGTTTATGAGCACAAAAAAATATATAAATTAATTTTGTAATAAAAAAAACAAAAATGAAAGATTTCCTAAATTTGGGAGAGTTTTTTTTTATGAACAGGGGTTATTTATTGTCCAGTTTGTACAGATTAAGGAGTAAGGAGATAGGAGGAAAGGATTACTTATGATAATTTAACCTAATACGCTTCGTAAATAAAGAAATAAATAAAAATCGCTTTGCCCTAATCGAGAACCGAACTCGGAACCTATCGCTCGCCAAGACTTACGCGCTACCCGCATCACTACACGTCCGATTGGTAAAAAGCGAATCTCAGTAGTATCATAAACTTTTTAAATGATGCGTCTTGAAATGACTAAGTTCTGGGTGGAATCTGAAAAAGAACTTTACGGGGAAATTAATTAAATGAATAATAATAATTTTATTATTATTTTTATTTTTTATTATTATTATTTATAGACATTCAAAATTGAAATTTAGTTTCCCATTCTCAATTATTTATCTTATACTTCTAATTTCAATTGTAAGATTCGGTAATTGCTTATTTTCACGGGGTGTGAAATCAACATGATTAGATTATTTTCTATTTAATAGATATTTTTTTTTTTTTTTAGAGTAAATCTAAAATAGAAAAATTTTTTTCAAAAATGTTTTCAAAAACAAATTATGAAAAATTTCAAATTTTGGGTTAAAAAAAGTTTTAGCAAAATATCGAAAAATTGATAATTTAAAAAATTTTTTTTTTCTACTTGTAAAATATTTTTTTTTATCAGAGTAAATCTAAAATAGAAAAATTTTTTTTTAATTTTTTAAAAAATTTGAATTTTAGAATAAAAAAAAATATGAAAAACGTCAATTGTTGGATTAAAAATAACTATGAAAAAATATCAAAAAATTAATTACTTTTAAAAAACGTGAAATTAAACAATTACCTGCGATTCTTATATATTTTAAAATATTTTGCAGTGAAAATATGTGAACTAAGCTGAATTTAGAAAAGAATGATATTTTTTTTCCAAAATTCAAATTTTTGTAAAAAAACCCTTCTCTGAGATTATTATTATTATTATTATTATTTCATTTTTAATTTTTAAATGTCAACTTTTCATGTTTTTTATTAATTTGAATTTTCGCGCCTAAGAACTACAAGATGGCAAGAGAAATAATAATAATCAACAAGATGACAAATATAGTAATAATATTAATAATGATAATATTATACTCCTGGAAATTTTTACGGTCAAAACAGACGTGCGTACGCCTGTTTTAACCGTATTTATTCTCCGATACCGTCTTGTACGGTCAAAACAGACTCGATTTTCAGCGGCATATTAGACTTCAAAGAGTTGGCACATTTTACGGTCAAAACGGGGACTCGAATTTTGACTCGAGATGTCTTTAAAATGTATTTTTCGGAAAGAATATTTCTCTTGAATTGAGATAGTTTTTCTATCAACTATCAACGAAGTATATTTCAGCTTAATTCAAAAAAATGTTCACCTGCTTTTTAAATCTGAAACACTGATTATTCACTATTTTTCAGTCATTTTCACTGTTTCAGACTTAATAACTGAAGTTGTATAGTTAATGAACAACAGTTTTAGTTAACAAAAATTGAAATTACCCAAGTTCAAATTAGCGTCTATAATTTCCAGTTGAAGTATCTAAACTAGTAAGCAAGCAAATTTAATTTTCAAAAGTTTACTAGGTCAAACCTCACAACATTGTTTTGTTCACGCTCATAATTATAATAACTAAATTTATAGTACAGAATTTAATTTAAATTATTGAAAAATAATTATTCTTCTCGACCGAAATAGTTTTTCAGATCACCCAAGTAGTTACAACATTATAATCTATGAGTAAAAGTTTTACCACAATTTCTTTTTAATTTATCCGAAAAATGAGTAATTAAATGATAGTGGTTCAAGTAAGACTACAAAACATCACTATAATTTATATTAAAATTCCTTTTAAAGTGCAAAAAAAAAATTTCACTTTGTATTGGGAGAAATGTTATAACATCTACAATTTAGATTAACATTTAAAGCTTACATTTTAGGAGGCATACAGCTTCCATAATTTGGAAAGCATTATTGTTTTTTCTTATAAAAAAACATCGTTTGATGGATGTCGGTGTGTGTATAACGATAGATAACTCAGTTTGGATCGTAATGAATGTAACTAGAGACGTACAGAGGAAAGTACATAATCGCATGATACGATATACATTCATACATCACCGGAAGTCCATTCTCCGTCATGAAATACCCGTCGAGTGGTAGTCGTTGTTGGGCATTGTTTCCAAGTACGATAAGGTTCCTCTATTTTCTATATATTTTCATATGTATCCTACATTATTGTTGTTAAGCCCTCTTTTTATGCATATACATACACATATACATCCATAGAAAGATATATATATAAATATAACTAGGAGATCTTGGACTGTTTCTCAGGCAATCAGACTAGACATAGTCTTCCCACGCTTAGTTTATTTCTTTTTATCGTAATATAATGTAGATCACTTTGCTAAGAATTCGAAAATTTATCTCCATTATTATAAATTTTTATAATATCGTGTTTATAGTTACTCTTATTAATAATCTGGTACGTGACTATTCAACCGTTTGAGTGGATGTAACGGCTCCACCTTGAAATTTTATTTTACTCCGTTCGTATATTCGATTACTTAACTGTATTTATTTTGTTGGGAGTTAACCTCTACTCGGAACTACTTTATCTCACCGTTTAATTAATAAATCATCAGTAAATATCAATTTAATTATAGTATCAATATTATTTTATAAATTGAAGTATTTTCTGTTTTAACAAGAAAAGAAATGTTAATGGGAAACTACAAAATATGAGATAAGATTAAATTTAGATCGCGCTGTCAGAATTTTTATGTTATTAAGTGTTTTTCGTTCATGTTCATAAACTTTTCTTATTAACTAAAAATATTTTGCATAAACTTGAAAAGCTATTACTAAAATATTCTTGCTTAATGCAATAAATTATTTTTTTGAATACTATGAATATTTTTTCAGTAGAAATGGTATCTTAAATTTTCTCAATCATACCTCCACAGGCCGGGAAAGTTTTTTTTTATTTGGGCCAGGTTTTAATACAACGTTAAAACATTTAGTTTTCGGACTTGAATTTTGAATTATAATCAATTGCATGCCTTAAGCGTGAGCGCGAAGATATACTCTGTCACATAAAAATCAAGATCACATTATGTCACATTAAATTGTACCTAACAGTCATAATGTACATATAAATGATACAAAAAGTACACTATTCAAAATAAAAGTCATCGCTGAACTTATGAAGTTTTTTTTATTAACTAATTACTATATTTACAAATAAAAAATGGTTTTAATACCTTATATTGAGGGTTAAACAAGATAACTTCTGAAAAAGTCAATTTTTTAATTTAATTTATTTTTTAATCTCCTCATCTTACTTACAGGAACTTGTGTGTAGTAAATTTTAGAATAATATTGTTTTGTTTCATTATTATGAAAGTTTTTTTCGGCTGGTAGCTGGAGAAATTATCCGCCCATTCAGCAGCCATTTATTAGAATTTATTTCTAAATACAGCTTGAAGATAGCTGATATTATATTCAATTGTGTAGCTGGTAGACCGCCAGTAATAGTTTTGAATTGGTTATTTTTTTATGATTTACACGTCAGAACGAAAGAGGGCATTCAGTTTATATGCACAAATATTATCCGTGGAAAAATGAGAACCGACATGAATAACTCGGTATTTTATAATTCTGGTCAAAACTATTGGCAGGGTGCGAAGTATATGGTGGGGAGGGCTGGCGTTGATTACCACTTTTACGTGTAAATCTTATGGGAACAGCATGATTTAACGCTAATGGTGGCCACTGGAACTAAATTACTCCGTTTGATTTAACATAGGAAAAGCATGAAAAATTAGGGCAGCACCATCTTGCACCTAGCCAATACTCGGTCATTACAACTCACGTAAAAAAAACTCGGTACAAAAATAACTTCGATAATAACTGCTCGGTATAAAACTCAAATATTAATATTGCTAAGAAAAAAAATTAGAAAAACGGTAGACCCTGAAGGCCATCCGTGCAACTTCCCGCTAATTTCATACCTAGACCCATACAGGACAATACGACGGGGCCAGATATGGGCCATGCTTGGCGCAATGCTGTCTATCTCTGGCCCATGCTTGTAGACCCGCTTTGGCCCAGCCTTGGTAGAAGTCTGGAGTGATAACAGGGTGCCAAGCTTGGTTGCTTAGACTGGCCCAAGCATGATAACCAAGACTGGCCCAAGATTGTTAATCAAGACTGGCCCAAGTATGTTAACCAAGACTGGCCCAAGTTTTTAAGCCAAATCAAGCTCAGGCTTATTCACCACTATAGACTTTACTAAAAGAAGTAGATTACAAAATATATTTAGAATTTAATTGTTTAATGTGAAACCAAATTAGTATTAAGAACCCAATTTCGAATAAATCAAATTCTCTGAAATAAAATAGTAAAATTCTACGAAACGGTTAAATTATTTTGTATAAAATGAGTAGTTGTTGGTTGAAATTATAAAAAAGGAATTTTTTAATTGTCAATAATTTATTTCAATTTTGATGTAGAGCTAATGCAAGTTTAGACGGCTTAACTCTTAATTTAGACCTAACTTTCGCTAATTATAGATATAAAGTGAAAATCGCATTTACCCTAACCGAGATTCGAACCCAAGCCGCGTGCTTGCCAGACCGACCACTAACCCCTACGCCGTACGACCGATAAGTTAACGCACATCTCACCATTCTTATAAGCTAAATCTATATGGTGACAGAGTGTGACGGTTTATTATTTATATAATTTATGTTATTTAAAATTGTGTTTTGATGAAAATTATATATTTTTTACAAATGTTTATTAATTTAAAACAAAAATCAAAAGTCAAGTTTTTACATTAACTTTAGATTTTTTAAATCGTTTTGTATATTTTTAATATCATATTATAATATTTTAATTTTTTTTTTTAAGACCGTATCAATTTTGATGATATACAATTGTTTTGTCGAAATAATAAATTTTCAATTTTAGCATTTGCTATCAAATATTCGTTAAGTAATAAATATTTACTGTTCCAAATTCTATTACTTAATGATTAATTAAATTTGGATTTCCCATTGAATGGCCAAAGTTAGGTTGCCCAATTCTGGCTCAAGTATGGGTTGCCATTCAACGGCCAAGGCTAGGCATCCCAGTCTTGGCTAACGCTCGGGTAATCATTGAGTCAGCCAAAGCTAGGTTGCTCAGTCCTGGCCCAAGCCTGGATCGCCATTGAATGGCCATGGCTGGGGGACCCAGTTCTAGTCCAAGCTCGGGTAATTATTGGGTTGACCAAGGCTAGATTGCCCAGTCCTGGCCCAAGTTAGGGTGACTCTACGCTTGGCCAAGGCTAGGTTATTCAGTCTTGGCCCATGTTAGGGTTACCATCCAACGATCGAGGTTAGGTTACACAATCTTGGCCCAAGTTAGGTTTACCATTCATTGGCCAAGGCTAGGTCATTCAGTCTTGGCCCATGTTAGGGCTACCATCCAACGGCCGAGGTTAGATTACACAAACTTGGCCCAAGTTAGGGTGACTCTAGGCTTGACCAAGGCTAGGTTATCCAGTCTTGGCCCATGTTAGGGTTACCATCCAACGGCCGAGGTTAGGTTACACAAACTTGGCCCAAGTTAGGGTAACTCTAGGCTTGGCCAAGGCTAGATTATTCAGTCTTGGCCCAAGCCTGGGTAATCATTGAAATGGCTAAGGCTGATTGCCCAGTTATGACCCGGACATGGGACAATATAGGTTTGCCAAGATGGGCTTCCCAATAATGTCCCAGGCATGGCCCCGTCGTTCAACTTTGGGGCTTCCTGTATGGGAATGCTTAAAATTGCACTAATGATGTTTTTGAGCTCTCCGAGCTCAAAAATACAATTTATGTGTTGTTTTGAGCTCTCTGAGCTTATAGGGATAGCTTTTCTATGCTTTTGAGCTCTTCGAGCTCAAAAGTCTGATAGAAGTTTGATAAAACACAATTTTTCAAATTTTCAAACTGCAATAACTTTTGAATAAATGAATCGATTTTTACGTGGTTGGCAGCATTCGACGCAATTTTTTAAGCCCCATGAAGAATCTGTAAGTTTAGTTTGATAGAACCAGAAATTTCGGAGTAATTCTGAAAAAACACTTTTTTCGGTTTTCTTTCGTCAACGATAACTCACGAACGAATGAACCGATTTCGACCGGACTGGCGGCGATTGACGTGGTTTTTTTATGTTAAGAGCTGATTAGTTTTTGGAATCGATCGGTAGAGCTGTTTGAAAATTATTCCAAAAAATGTCGGAGTTATGTTAAAAAAATCCTTGTTTCCAAATATTTCGTCGAGGATATCTCTCGAACCAATCACCCGATTATTACGTTCTTGGTGGCGATCGACGCGGTTTTTTGAGCTCTAAAAATTATTCTATTTCACCAAAAACTATCCGAAAAGAAATACAGTAAAACCTCGTTAACACGAATTCGCCGGGACTAGAGAATTTGTTCTCGTTATAACGAAATTCGTGTTATCCTTTAACACAAGCCCATGTTATTTTTAAGGGACCAAAACTTTTATTCGTGCTAAAGCGAAATTTGTGTTATAAGGGTTCGTGTTAACGAGGTTTTACTGTATCGAAGTTATGTGAAAAAAACACTTTTTTCGGTTTTCTTTCGTTCACGCTATTTCTCGAACGAATTAACCGATTTTGACCGGATTAGCGGTGATCGACGTGGTTTTTCAAGCTCAAGAGCGGATTAGTTTTTGGAGTTGATCGATAAAGCCGTTTAAAAGTTATTCCAAAACAATCACTTTCAAAAAAAATTGTTTTCCGATTTTTTTTTAAATTTCTCAAAATCTATCGGTCCGAATCGATTCAAGTTCATAGGAAATCTAAGTTTGAGGAAACTCTTTAGAACGCCGTTTGGTAGATTCCGATCGGTTCAATCGTTCAAAAGTTATAAGCAATTCACATACTTGCACACACACACACACACACACACACACACACACACACACACACACACACACACACACACACACACACGCATAGATACACACACACATACACACACACATACACACACACATACACACACGCATATATATACACACACACACACACACACACACACACACACACATACAGACATAGTGATAACCTCGCGGGGATAGTCAGGGAAGCTTCCTGTGACCTTTAAACGTCGAGATCTGATGAAAACTCGATTTTTGCAAAACGGGGTGAAAACAATAACTTCCCGATTTTTGAAAATCCTCGATTTTCTTAGCGGGAAGTTAAAAATAAGCATCTAAATATAGGGTCCTATAAGGAAGAATTCCTGGTTTAGGTCCAGGGACGAAACCTCAGTAGGGGATGGCGGGCAAAGCCCTCCCCCCCTTCCCACTCTCAGGTATCGATATTAAAAGCAATACCGACGATTAATTTTTGAAATTCAATACGATTTTTCAAGTTTTTAGTCGTCGTGATTTTAATTCTATTTTGCTAGACTAAAATTTTAATTAGAGTATTTTATTAAAAAGTAATATGCTTTTTGTTATGATTGAAAATCTGATAATCTAGTTTTTCTTTTACAGATAAACTTTTTTTTTCATACTTCTTTTGATATTAATTACAATCAAGGGACACTAAATCGTCATATTAACGAAATAAATCTTAAAAAGTAAAAAAATAGAAAAACAGTTGACCCTGAAGGCCATCCTTGCAACTTCCCGCCAATCTTATACCTAAACGCTTGAAATTGCACTTATGACGTTTTTGAGCTCTTCAAGCTCATAAATACAATTTGTCTGTTATTTTGAGCTCTCCGAACTCAAAAAAATAGCTTTTGTATGCTTTTGAGCTCTTTGAGCTCAAAAGTTTGATAGAAGTTTGATAAAACACTATTTTTTGAATTTTCAAATCGCAATAACTTTTGAATAAATGAACCGATTTTCACGCGGTTGATGGCATTCGACGCAGTTTTTTAAGCTTCATGGAGAATCTTCAAGTTTTAATTGATAGAATGAAAAATTTCGGAGTAATTCTGAAAAAACACTTTTTTCGGTTTTTTTTTTCGTCAACGATAACTTACGAACGAATCAACCGATTTTGACCAGACTGGCGGCGATCGACGTGGTTTTTTTATATTAAGAGCTGATTAGTTTTTGAAATTGATCGGTAAAGCCGTTTAAAAGTTATTCCTAAAAAACCCTACTTGAAAAAATTTTTTTTTGTACTTTTTTTGCGATTTTTCAAAATCTACCGGTCCGAATCGTTCCAAAGTATATTCAAAATCTAAGTTTAGTCAAGCCCCAGAAAAACCGCGCATGTTTCAACCTTGCATACACGCTATCCAAAAGTGCTCCGTAAATATCTATCAGTTATCAGTGTAAATAATTCTGAATAATTTTACAATTACGAACCCATTGTGTTTAAGCACTCTATTAATATTGTAAGATAATATAAGTGTCAACAATCTTAGTGGTTTATATGACTAAATTAAAGTATTTCTGAGTACCGCATGTAGTGAGTTACTTTAGTCATTGCTGCACGTGGCTCTACTCACAAATTTGCTCTGACTAGTACAATGAGGGTATTTATTTACAATACCTACATAATTTAGAACTTATACCCTTTTTTTAGTATTATTATATATTAGTGCAGCTATTAAACCTATCTAAACATAAGTATTAATATCTCATCTGTGATATTTACTAGTGACGTTGCAATAGTCAATTAAAGAAACCCAGTGCCGTATACATTCGCCGCTTGCTGGTATATAAATTTACCTGACATAATAGACTTTTTTTTGAGTGCCAGTGACGTATCATAAAATTTTCACCGTTGTAAACAAGGTTCAGTGGCGTAATTATCAAATCAATAAATGTCAGCAACGAAAGTGCTAAAAACCGCCAATTTTCCACAAGGCACCAAATGTCATGTGTGCTCCAAAATTATAGCCAAAAAGCAAGTACAATGTACGAACTGTTTAGCATATTACCATCTCAGTTGTGCCAAACTTGCTGTACCACTACCTGGTGGACTTTTCCAAAGATGTTGCGGCAGTCGTGGATCTACACTAGCTGATGAAATTCGGGATTCGTTTAAACAAGAAATACTCTTATTAAGTGATATGTTTAAGCAAGAAATACTATCATTACGGAATGATTTTAAGAATGATATCAAGAATGAACTTGCATCTGTCTCTTCCAGTGTTAACGAACTTAAATCTACTGTTAAAGCTTTTACAGAACAGTTTCACTTTAGAATAAGCGCAGTTGAAGATAAAATATCCCATATTGAAGCTTGTATTGCTGTGAATGATAATGCTATAACATCAAACGTAGAAAAAATTACGGATCTTAGTGACAAAATCTCTGATATCCAGGTAACAACTGATAATAGTGAATTATTGCGTGAAGTTGGGGATAGACTTGCAAGAAGAAACAATGCTCTATTTTTTGGCATAGATGAACTTCCCAATGCCTTTTCCACTGAACGTCATATACAAGACTTCAATATAGTTTAAGGCATTTGTGACTCACTTGCTAATAATACAATGATATCTTCTTGCTCTCATATTGGCAAATTTTCTTCTTTGTCGGTCCATCCTAGACCTATTAAGGTTACTTTTGCTGACCATCTCTCTGTTGACCAAATAATCACGGGTCTATTAAAAGCGAAGCGGAAGAAAAATTTTCCCTTACTTATTAACAACCTATCGATAGTGCACGATTAGACTGAATTGCAGAGGAAGGAGCAGAAGAAAGTACGGCAGAAACTTCAAGAAAGGATAGCATCTGGGGAGACAAACTTGAGGATCGTTACTCGAACTGGAGTACCAATAATAGTCAAAGATAAACGGACTATTACAGCATTAACTCCGATGGATTCTTAAGCTTAACTCCAACACATCTCTTCTCACGTTGAATTTTCAAACTGTTTAATGTTTATACTCTAAAATAGGCAATATCTTCTATAAAAATTATGTAACCGAGTAAGACTTTTGTTGTTGCCGATGGACAGGACATTGATGCTAATCTATAGATGGTTTGTTGTCCTTGGTTAATAAGAGAATGATCTGTGCCTTAGTATACCTGTTTTCAGGTGTTTTCGGTCGTGGCATTGAATTGTCCCCTATCTTTATCACGGATCCTTGTTTTGTATTATTGCCTCTAACAATATTGTGCTCTGGTCAGCCTTTGTATCCACCACGGATTGGAAATTATTTTGCTCTTTATATATTTTGATACTCGTACAGGACTGGTAGTATAAAAATTTAACGCGTGTTATATTACTTGTAATATTTTAAAATTTAAAGTATGTAATATTAGTTGACACATACACTGTAAATCCAAGTGTTTTAACAAAACACACATCAAGTGTTTTGTTCCTATCTTGAAGCATGTAGTCACTTTTAAAACACTTCCACGTGTTTTAATTTCCTATGTTAAGTACCCATTTGTAGTCACTTTTAAAACACTTGGATTTACAGTGTATCAATTGGTTTCTGTAAACTACTCCGATATACCAAACTTTATATGATATTATATTGTATTGCTTATGACCCTGTTAACTAATTGGTAAACAAATATATTATTAACTAACTAATAATTGGTGGAATCTATGTGGGGTATAATCTGCCTAACACCTAGTAATATTGCCGAATTTTTTAGTTAATCTTCTAGTTGATTTATCGCCTAAATAATGTTATAACATTGTTATAAGTTGTAAGTAAGGATTTGATGTTTAGATAAATATGATGTCTACAAGACTGTTGGCTGCATGCACCATTCAGATTGACTTGTGTATCTTTTTGTAACCCTGTTAATGGCCCTTAGGCTGCTGGGATGTATAGAAGGAAAATAATAAAATAAAATAAGCCCTTTCGAATGGCACCAACCGTGATCAAATCGGTCGCGCCGTTCAAAAGTTATGAGAGGTTTACATACTTACACACACACACACACACACACACACACACACACACACACACACACACACACACACACACACACACACACACACACACACACACACACACACACACACACACACACACACACACACACACACACACACACACACACACACACGAACACACACACACACAGACACACACACATACCCATACATACATACAGACATACAGACATACTGACACCACCGCGGGAATTGTCAGGGAAGCTTCTTAGGACCTTGAAACGTCGAGATTCGATGAAAACACGATTTTCGTAAAACGGGGTGAAAACAATAACTTTCCGATTTTTGAAAATCTTCGATTTTCTTAGCGGGAAGTTAAAAATTGACTCGAATAATGGATTTTTACTACACTGATAGAAAAGTTAACTCGATTTAAGAAAAAAAATCTTGAACCAAGAACACCGTTTTAAAAAAAAATATGTTTCTTTAGTCAAGGGAAAAAAATTCTTGAGTCAAGACTTTTCTATCAATGTTCAAGTAAAAGCGATTTTAAAATTCCGAACAAGCGACAACTAGGATTTTTTGCCAATTATTTCTTGTTTTCTTCACTTCTATTCTATGGAATCATTCTTTGACCATGAAATTAATTTTCATGAAATTATTCGTATAATAATATGGAAACACTAAATCTAAAAAATTAAATAAATATTTACAAATCATTTGAAATATCAACAGACCAGACCGACTGTCAATTTATTTAATCTCCTTTATTAGATCAATATACTTAATACAAGCAAAAAATTGAGTAAATATAATACAATAAATTAGTTCATAAAAATTAAGACTTGTAAAGATAAAAATTTATTTACCAAATGATTACTCTTACTTTATTACAAGAAAATTTTTTCAACCTATTTTCTTTACTTAACTATCGCATGATTGTAATCGCGGAATACCATCTTGATATTTATATTTATGCACAAATTTAATTGATTGTATCACTTTACTGATAACTATATTCTGCGGGCTTGATTAATTATTCTAAAACTTAATTAACTTCATTCGGATACTGTAAAGAGTATAGTTATAGCTTAAAAAAAATTGTTGAACTAAAGAAATAAACTACTACAATTAATAATTTTTTTTAACTATTAATTTATTGAAAATAGTTCATTTATTTATTTGTTTACTTTTTCCAGTTAACATACAATGAACGGAGCAGCGTACGCTTCTTCCTGTCCAACATTACAGTCAAATCTGTCCCTTCACAGTTCGTCTTACTACAGTGAGTACGGTAATACAAGTCAAAGAAGACGATTGTCATCAACAGGTGAAGCAGACACGTCAGCCACGTCGAGTTACGAAGGAAGTGAAGGCAGTTCAGAGAATAACGATGAAAATCGGTTGGAACCAGTCACACAGCTTGAACGAGAACAGCTCGAAACTTTCTTTCGTGGATTAAAATCACAGGTAATTATTTACTTTTTTATTTGCTTATCATTCTTCTTTTGAGATGAGTTGAATTAATCGTTCTACTAAATATTTTTTACCGAAAAGAAGTAACGTTCACAAAAAAAAATTTTTTTTCTCTGCAGACTAGGATTTTCAAAACAATTCAAAAATTATACGGTTAATAAATCATAGCAGAAATATTTTTTGCTTACTTATTAAAGTTTACGAATGATTCATGTAATTCCAGTAAACTAAATTACATTTTCATTAAATAAATTACATTTTTTGCTAATCTGGTACGTCCACTATCTTATCTTGTTCTACATTATTACTATATTTTATTTATTCAGTACATAATTTAATATATTGTCACTTGGTAACTTTGTAACCTTCAATATTTCTAAAAAAAATCATCAATTTTTATTCATTATTAAAATAGTTCGATCAATATTTATTCATCTGTTAAAGTTAAATACACTATCAGTTTTCATTACGCGTTACGATTTTTATCAAAAACTCATCACTCAAGCTATAAGCTTTATACTTGGAAAATCCAGATTAATATCACACTAAAAAAACACTTAATATCATTATCAAATATATATTATTTACTATGTAGTGTAAATATTTTTCTGTTTCATTAAATTGAGAATGGATACGATATATATATATATAATAGTGATCTCATTATAATTGTTATTATACTTAGCTAATAAATCTTAGTTTTAGAGAACTACAGTAAGAAGACTTAAGACTTGAGAACTTTCAGTGAACAAAGAATAAAAAGGGATTTAAAAAGTGAATTTGTCACAACCTATTTCGAACTTTAAAATTTATTTAAGAAAAAGATCGAAAGTTTTTAGGTTATTATCTTTTATCTCAATAAGTAAAGAAAAATTTGTATATGTTATCAGAATGATTAGGGTCAAAAAATATTTAAATTCAGTGAAAATTAATGTGTAATGCAAGAATTATTTTTATGGATTTGTTCGAATCTTTTGAAACATTTTCACACCTTCACATAATTACAAAATAAAACAAATTTATTAGAATTTCAAATTGATCAACTAAAAATTTGAGTTTTTTAAATTAAACTACGAAAATTTCTCTTTCGATTTAATGTTCTAAACTTTCTGGGAAGTTAAAAGTGATTTTTTTTCTAATTCTTAGAAAGATTTTTCTGTCCGAAATTCATTTATTTATCCCGCAGAGATAACATTTTTATTATTGTTTTTTCTATTTAATATTTTTCAACGTCGTACTTATCGAACATCTTTATATTACATGCAGTATTAAATTACTTGAAATTGAAAAAAAAAGATACATATGATAAGTACTTTGAGAGTATGAGTACTGAGAAAGACGTAATAAAATAAATACTCAAAACAAGAAATGCTTGGTGTTTATGTTTCACGGGATTAGCGCTGAGAGAATATATAAGAATAATAAAAATAATTTTTAGTGCGTTTACGATATGCAGAACAGAAAAAAAAAATAAAAAATTTTGTTGTCATATATGCACGGAAAAAATATATTTGGACCAAAAAAAAAATTCAGGAGAACAAAATTGTTTTTGATGAAATTTTTCCATTTAAAAATTAAGAAGTGTAGTAATCTATTTCTTTAATTTAATAATTTATTCAAGTTATAACTATACTATTTACAATATTCGAATGAAGTTAATAAAGTTTCACAATAATTAATCAATCCCGTAGAATATAGTTATCAGTAAAACGATACAATAGATTAAGTTCGTGTATAAGTATTAATGTCAAGATGGTACTCCGCGGTTACAATAATACGATACGTTAAGTAAAGGAAAATATGATAAGTGTAGTAACCCGTAGATGTGTGTATCTCAGAGGCTGAGGAAAGTCTGCCTCGTGCCCCTTGACTCTTGAGGGTGTTAGCCTTTGCTAACACTTACCCGACCAGAAATTTAAGTTCGGCGGTGGTTCGTTTCGAATTAGGCATGCCGAATTCCAAGTTCGCGCCGAACCAGGAAGCCAAAGTTGGCCCACGTCCCGGAAGTAACGCAGTCGCGAGTTTGGGCCTAACTTGGCTTCCGACTTAGGCGGTGGTTTGGAAACCACACTTGCTGGTGACTATCTAAGCTTCATTCGGTCCGAATTTGGCTACCTAACTAGGCAGCAATTCAGAAACTAAATTCGCACGGAAGAATCCAAATTGAATCCTTTTTTTGTTTTTAGCTATTTTTATTATAAAGCAAAAATTAATAATAATTAATGCTTATTTTTTTTAATTTACTTTTTAAATTTTAAATATAAATATCGACTTTAGGACAAAATTTTTTAAATATTAAGTAAACAAAAAAAATTTTTTTTTTTTTATTTAGTATTATTTTTTTTTATATTTTCGGTCATTTTTTCGCTTTTAGGGTTTTTCTTACTATGAAGAAGTTTTTTTTGATTGGTCGATTTTATGGGTCAAGGGGGGAGGAGATGATGGAGTTAGATACATTAGTCACACACAACACTTAAATTTACCTCACACTCGCCTTAAGAATAATTATAATTAATAATTATTAATTATTAAAAATTTTACATGTCGAACGCGAGACTCGAACACTGGACCCGACGCACGAGAGCCCTATACCATACCGCGACGCTACGCCGATGATGAGCGACCTCTTGCCTCAAGATACTTATAAGCCCGACACTTCGGCAAACATTCGGTTACCGTTGCAACGGTCGAGTTAGGAATTCCGATATTATACCTAAGTGAGGACCTGCCACAGACTTACCTAGTCAAGTTTCATTTTGATAGACCAAGCTTCAGAATACAGGTTGCCGTTATTTCATAACAGTTTGGCAATCCATAACATACCGAACTTAGGCATTTCCACAGTTTTGCCTAAAGAAGCTCGATCGTCGTATGCCAAGTTTCGGTAAACCTTTGGTTACCGTTATTTCATAACAGTTTGGCAACCCATGAAATGCCGAACTTAGGCATTACCATAGGTTTTCGGAAGTGAGCCCGAACTTGGTGAACCAAACTTCGGTAAGCCTTTGGTTACTGTTATTTCATAACAGTTTGGCAATCCATGTTATACCGAACTTAGGTATTGCCGCAGGTTTGCCTAACAAGGAAACTCTCTCCGGTGTCCCCCTCCGATTTTGATGAAACTGAGATATGTTATTCTCCGTCGAAATCTAAGAGACACGTATTTTTTTTTATCTGCGGAAAAACATTTCTAGGGGGTGAAACTACCCCTCAAAGTTTAGCCTCCAAAGGGGTGTTTTTCAAGTTTCGCATACTTGCAGTTTAAATAATCGAATGGGACCAATTGCATAATTTTCAGGGTGGAAAATCATGAAAAATGCTTTTGGTTTTATAATAAAACAATGGATAGAACAAAAGTTATGAGGGTTGAAAATCACAAAACTTTTATAAAAAAAAAACTATTCGATGGATTTCAATGAAACCAACGGCAATCGGAAGAGGAAAAAAAAGTAGAGAATACGTCTTTCGTGGTTTTTCCGAAAAATTAAGTTTAGGGGGTGAACATCCCTTAAACATATCTACATTGACCACCAAGAAAATATCGTTTTTTATATTAATTTCGATATGAATTCATCAATAATAATTTGTTCGTACATTTCTAGCATTTAGAAAATAATAATATTATATCTTAATATTTTACTTACTTGTTTACTTCTCATCCCAAACTTTATTTTGTGTATCGGGACATCAAATATTATAAATGTCATGTAATGTGAATCTGTTTTGGAAAAAAAAGAAAAAAGAAAAAATGCTTACAATATATGCTTTACTATAATCAAATTAAATTTAAAAATAATTTACAAATGATTTTTTACAAAAATATTTAATATTTCTGATGTTTATGAAATTTAATACTTAAATTCATCATTTTGTCATATGCAGATCTATTCAATATATGTTTTGCAATCGTGATGTTCATGAAAAAAATGTTGAAAACACAACGACTTTTTGCACCATGAACAGCGGATAATTGCTATATTTTGACAACCAGGAACCTCACAATGAGAATTGCATGATCCGTGAAATGCAAAATCCACAGGATTTTCAAACTCATCTGGTTTTACTTCTGTGTAGCCACTTTTGTACCACGAGTACTTGAATAAATTTATGTACCGAGGAGATGACAACTGGATATGTGTAAGTGATTGTAATTTTATAATATTATTTCGTAAATGCAAGTTTATGTCCAAATTCATCAAAACTGTACGATCCGAAAAATATCGAACAAAATTTTTCCATACTCGGAATCCAAAAACATCAAGCGGTTGAATTTTCCCAGTTGTACCTTTTGGTAAGATCATTACTTCAGTATCTTTATTTGTTGGTTTAACGCTTTGTACAACTTGAGGACAATGCCCAGTCCATGATTCAATTAGTAATAAAGATTTTGGGCCCACATTTGGAAAAAACACCCTCTCCAACCAAATTTTGAAATGATCTGAAAATTAAAGAATATGAACTATTTGTATCAACAATAACTTATGCGCAAACCAGAAAAAAAAATTAAGAATAATTCGTACCTGATGTAAGTTTTCCTGATTTTGATGCTTCTATGTATACATTATGAGGTCTAAAAAGTGTTGTTTCAACTATTGGTCCAAATTTACCACTTGGTTCTTTTAGAACCAAAAAAAGTGGGGATAAAAGCTTTCCATCAGCGGATACAGTTGGTTTAACTGTGTAACTATGAGTAGTAGAAGTAACAGATTGTACAAGACATTCTACTTGCTTCTCTCCTTCAACAGCTAAAGTTCGACCGGAATGCATTTCCAACTGAAAACCACTTTGATCTGAATTATATACGTTTGCTAATTCATAAATTTTAATTTTTTGTTTTACATTATTGACGAATTCCTCAGCTTGCTGTTTTAATGATTTACTATTTTCAATGGTTTTGGACGTGATAAACTTATTTATTTTTCTTGATACGATGCGATGTGCTCTTTTGAATGACGCGATCCACTTTGTTGATGCTTTAAAACGGAAATCTTCCGCACCAATTTCTTTTTGAGCTTGTAAGGCCTATCTTTATGTCACAATCATGTACGATTAAACCTGCATCTATAGCTGCTTTGAAATTTTGTAATGTATATTCACAAATTCTTGCTAATTTTTCCTTATAAGTCCCTCCCTGATTTAAAGTATGAGCCCATCTTCGTAACTGTCGCACAGATTGTACCTTTCTAAATTTTTGTCTAACACTGTCTAAACTTAAATTTCTTTTTTTGCCACTACGCCAGTACTCGACGGCTTTCAATTTATATTCATAAGATAAATCTTCAACATCCTTAGTGCATTCGTCGATAGGTGTTTCTTGATCAACTAGTGCATTTGCCCACTCTTTATCTTCCACGACTTCCATCGTCCAATCTTTATACGGTTCTTGGAAATGCAAAGAACTTTCTTCGACCATTTCGACTCCGGAGTATTCGTTCATAGCATTGAGTAAAATATTTTCAAAACTTTCTTTGATTTGTATTTCTTCGTCATTTACTGGCGATTCTGGAATGTTCATGACTTGAAATGTTGTTAAGAGTAGTCTTATAATATTTATAGGATTGACATTCATTTTGCTCTATGTACTAAAATAAAGATTTTCGTACAATTTTAAATTATTCACTTATTAAAAAAAAAAAAAAAAAACACGATTATAATATTGAATTATAAAAGATGAAGTACATCGCAGTAACTAAACTAATCTCGAAATGATACATTTATTTATACTATGTTGTTTTTCACAATACTGACTCATATATACTAAAAATATAATTATCTCTTTTTTTGTATGAGATAACGATGAATGATTATTATGATTATAATAAATCATTATAAGCATTTTTTCTTTTTTTTTTTTTTTTCCAAAGCAGATTCACATTAAATGACATTTGTAATATTTGATGTCCCGATACACAAAATAAAGTTTGGGATGCGAAGTAAACAAGTAAGTAAAATATTAAGATATAATATTATTATTATTTTCTAAATGCTAGAAATGTACGAAAAAATTATTATTGATGAATTCATATCAAAATTAATATAAAAAACGATATTTTCTTGGTGGTCACTGTAGATATGCTTAAGGGATGTTCACCCCCTAAACTTAATTTTTCGGAAAAACCCCGAAAGACGTATTCTCTACTTTTTTTTCCTCTTCCGATTGCCGTTGGTTTCGTTGAAATCCATCGAATAGTTTTTTTTTTATAAAAGTTTTGTGATTTTCAACCCTCATAACTTTTGTTCTATCCATAGTTTTATCATAAAACCAAAAGCATTTTTCATGATTTTCTACCCTAAAAATCATGCAATTGGTCCCATTCGATTATTTAAACTGCAAGTATGCGAAACTTGAAAAACACCCCTTTGGAGGCTAACTTTTGAGGGGTAGTTTCACCCCCTAGAAATGTTTTTCCACAGATAAAAAAAAATATGTGTCTCTTAGATTTCGACGGAGAATAACATATCTCAGTTACATCAAAATCGGAGGGGGACACCGAAGAGAGTTTCCTTGTAAGTGAGCCCGAGCTTGGTGAACCAAACTTCGGTAAACCTTTGGTTACCGTTATTTCGTACTAATTAGGCAATCCATGATATGCCGAACTTAGGCAATGCCAAACTATTACGAGATTACATCGAATGTGGAATTCTTTTGGCATACCAATGTTCGGCTTGCCTATTTTAAAACAAATAAGATCCGAATTGGGCTAGCCTAAGTTCGGAAAGCCAACTTCGCCCGGAACTGATTTTTCGACATGCCTCACTAAAATTCTAGTCGAGTTAGCGTTGTTCTTGGGGTCCCGTGACGTCATGAGCCGCTTGAATGCCGGGAAAGGGATTTTATGGCCCAAAGAGTACGGTGGTTGACGCAAAATTTTCGAGAGTGGAAAAGTACTCCCACAGAAGTATGACTATCAATTGTGGTTGATGTAATTAGTTAGCTTGCAAACGTTGATTGCATGATTGAAATAACTTCTCTAATTGAATAATTAAACAAGACATATTCAATATAAATAACGAGGTTAATCATTTTCAACTTTATCTTAACATTGATCTGTCAATTACAATCGATTGAGAAAAATAAAGGTAGTAACTTTAAAAACTTTCTTTCTTTTCGAAAACACAAACCTAATAAATAAAGAATAATGTCGATTAATGACATTGTTTATTAGCAATTATGTTTACGTCCGCGCAAAAAAAAATTTATCTCACTAGAAAATCGAGTGCGCTTTGCGCGCTTCTGTTAAAATGTTTATTGTAGTAGTCAATTTTATTAATCACTATTTTTACAAATTATATTCATTAATATTTAACCGTTGCCATAGTAACTGGTGCCATGATAACCGTTGCCAAAGTGGTTACCATAGCAACGAAAAGCGACAACAATGAAAACGTCACATCAACATTTTAATAAAGGATGATGAATTCCCCGAGTAAAAATGCAAATTCTATTTTGTGCTTCAAGAGCCTCAATTTTTTTATCTTTCATTTGCCTTACAGAAAAAAATTTAACTTTGGTCCTCAAAATCCTCATTAAGTAGTTCAAGGTCTAAATTAAAATTTTTTTACAAAAATGGATTCGAGGAAAAAAAATTAGTAAAACGGTTACCCTGAAGGCCATCCCTGCAACTTCCCGCTACTTTCGTAATAAAGAGCTCAAAAATATAATTTTCGTGTAGTTTTGAGCTCTCTGAGCTCAAAAGTCTGATAGAAGTTTAATAAAACACTATTTTTTGAATTTTCAAACCGCAATAACTTTTGAATCAATGTACCGATTTTCACGCGGTTAGCGGCAATGGACGCAATTTTTCAAATTCTATAATATATTTTCAAATCCAAATTGATCAGACCTAAAATTTCGGTGTAATTCGAAAAAAACACTTTTTTCGATTTCTTTCGTCAATGATAACTCACGAAAGAATCAACCGATTTTGACCAGCTTGGTGGCGATCGACGTGGTTTTCCGATGTTAAAAGCTGATTAGTTTTTGGAATTGATCGGTCTAGCCGTTTGAAAGTTATTCGAAAAAAACCACATTTGAAAAAATTTTTTTTCGCAGTTTTTTTAAGATTTCTCAAAATCTATCGGTCCGAATCGGTCCAACTTGTATTCAAAATCTAAGTTGAGTCGAACCCTTTCAAATGGCACTAACTGCGATCAAATCGGTCAAACCGTTCAAAAGTTATGAGAGGCTTACACACACACACACACACACACACACACACACACACACACACACACACACACACACATACAGACATACAGACAAGACACCATCGTCGGAATAGTCAGGGAAGCTTCCTAGGACCTCAAAACGTCGAGATCTGATGAAAACTCGATTTTCGAAAAACGGGGTAAAAACAATAACTTCCCGATTTTTGAAAATTTTCAATTTTCTTAGCGGGAAGTTAAAAATACTGAAAATCATTTTTAGCTTTTCTATACGATATGACTTAAGACAATGAAAAGACGGAATGCAAAATAAGTTTGATAGAGATTATTATCAAAACAGTGCAAAATTTATAAACTTTTATTGAACTAGCGATGATATATACGAAAATCATCGAGTAGTCAATTTTTTTTTTGCCGAAATTTCTTCTTTGTGATATTATTATTGCAAAAAAATGTTTACTTGCGAAGAACATTTTATATATTATCATAAAAAAATTTAATTGATTTTTTTAATAAATTAATTATTTTCAAAATATAAATTAAAGAATTCAATTCATCATGAGATAATTTTTTTTTTGCACGGAGAAGTATGTATACAAAAACTAAACATAGACATTAAATTTTGTAGGTATTCGTTTGTGAATCTCTGGCAAATTTATATCTGGGTAATGCAGCGCAAAGTGAACACTGGGATCTTCGATTTACCGGTATTCCAGTGGTGGTTTTAGATCTAGGTGAAACACGATCTCGATCGAAACGACGTATACAAATCTTACTTGCTGAAAGGGGTACTTGTTTCACTTTATGGCGTGAAACTATCGACAATTTATCGTCTTACAAGGTAAATACTTTTCTTAACTTCTCTACACTGATAAAAAAATTGACTTGACTTAAGAGCCAAACTCTTGAACCAAGAATTCCATTTTGAAGAAAATGATTTTCTTGAATCAAGAGAATAAATTCTTGACTCAAGAAAATTTTCTTAGACCAAGAATAATTTCTTAGCTCAAGAATTTATTCTCTTGACTCAAGAAAATCATTTTCTTCAAAATGGTATTCTTGGTTCAAGAGTTTGGCTCTTGAGTCAAGTTAATTTTTTTATCAGTGTATACAACTAACAAATGTCACGTAATGTCGATACAAGAACATATAAATGGATAAAATAAAAAACCGATTGTTAACAATAGTTTACATTAGCATATTTAATAAATAAAGCTATTTGACAGGTATCTGGACCAGCTTTCCACACAATGTGTTTATCATCCGATCACACACGCTTAGCGGGATTAAGTTTCGACAACTCAAAAGCCGCTAATGATCTCTGGCAGCATATTGAACGTCTCATTTCTTGTCCGGAAAACATAAGCCTCTCAGTGCCCGGCAAGAAGAAAAAGAAGAAACAGCCTCCGCAGAAGAAATTTGTTTTACCCACGAAGAATAACATCAGTCAGCCTTGTCAGTTTCAACATATTACCAGTGTCGACGCCACCGACCGATCGCGATATTTTTCTCTACAGACCCTCGTTCCTAAGTTGAATCATATCGAACATTCTATTCAACCTTCTATTTAATTTATTCTTTATTTATCTATTATTAATTATTAATGATCGTAATCACTGACAAATTCTAATACCAAGCTCCATAATCTAAGAAAAATTACTTTACAGTCTATTAAGTTAATTAACTATCTACCACTAAATTATAAACAGATTTTATGCTTTAAGAAATCATTTTTCTTTTTTTATGTTCTTTATTTTGAAATACAGTCTTTAATTTTTAGATTTTCATTGTAAGGACTTAATTTTGTTGAGCATTCTGTTGATAGCAATAATAGAAATATAGAAACTTTAGTTTCAAATCAAAATATTTATACTTTAAATTTGATCCACAAATCGATAGTCGCAAAATATGTGAAATATTTCACAAAAGAGAAAACAAACAAAATATTTGAAAATGTCAATTATTTTCTAAAAAGTGACAAAATTTATGTTCATTTTATGGAATTAATTTTCTAACGGCGATAAATAAAAATTATAAAAAAGTTATTTATAAAACACCGAGAAATTTTGTTATTTTCATAACGTTGATGTTCATGACTATCATCAATTTTAAGACGTAAAAATAAAAACTTTTATAATAATTGTGTAGGTTTTTTCAAAATGTCTTGTTAGAAAAATATATATGTACGAAAGGTTCATTTATTAATGACTTTTTTATTAGAAAATAGATACTCCGCTGAATTTTTTTTTAGCTTAAGATATTTTTTAAAGGGCTAATTCATCAGGATAAATTTGTACCAGGATATTTTTTTTTACATTTTTATCTTTTTCAAAAAAGAAGTCTTGTCCAAATTTCTTCTTGGTTCAAAATTGTCACATATAATTTTCAAAAAAAAAAGAATTATGAAGGAATATATCGTTAATATAGTTTCATTTCTAAAGGAAAAATTGTTTTCATAAAATTGTATACTAAACATAATCCCGTAATATTAAAAAGAAAAAAAATCGATAAATATGTTTGAAATTTACTATTTTTTTCGCTACAAAAAAAATTTTTAATTTCATGAAATTTTTACTCGATCGAGTTTTAATTAGAATAATAAATAATAAAAAAATTTCTGATTCGTACTTTCAGTTAATTGAATTTAAACTGAGCACGAAAAAGAATAATTTCGAGTCACTATAAAATTTGATAAAAAATGTTGAATCTTGTAATTTATGATTTCTGCTGATGTAAAATTTGAATCTGGAAGTATAACTTGACAGGGACATTTATGACCGTCAATCGAAAATCAAATAACATTAATAAAAATCGAGACTACTAACAAAATTTTACATATTGTCGTTCTAATATTTAAACTTAGAATAATTTAGCATAAAGAATAACAAACCCAAAATCAGGGTTTCAACGAATGAAAGATAGATATTTAAATTTAATTAATATAATCTATAAATAATAAATTCTTTGTATTTTACGTTTGCTCCGGTGTTATCTCTTAGAATTTACAATATTAGCATGAGTCGTTTATATAAGCTTTGCGACAAATATTAGCAGTCTCAACTGTTTGTAGTTATTACACATACTTATAACTAATAATTATAATTAACGAATAATGATAATAATTATGCGCAACACAATGAAGACTACTTACAAAAAATATGGTGCAAAATATATGAACGTGTTGAGATAACTAAAGTTTATCCATACGTTTTACAATAAGCTAATTGAACGTATCTGGGTCTCATATTTATTACCGTATAGACACACTTGAGCTGTTTAATGTTCAATTTCATTACAGCAGACTGATACGTCTATATTATAAATTATAATAAATTTTGAATATAATTAATTATTACACTGATAAAAAATTTAACTTGACTCAAGAGTAAGAATCTTGAACCAAGAACACCAATTTGAAGAAAATGAATTTCTTGAGCCTAGGGCTAAAATTCTTGAGTCAAGATATAATTCTTGGTTCATGAAAATATATCTTGACTCAAGAATTTTTCCTCTTGGCTCAAGAAATTTATTTTCTTCAAATTGCTGTTCTTGGTTCAAGATTCTTGCTCTTGAGCCAAGTTAAATTTTTTATCAGTGTATAATTATAATACAATGAATCATGACTAATGATAATAATTGATAATCATTATAATCCGTTGATCATTAAAAAAATTATATCTACGTAGAAGAAATAAGATTTATGTGGAGAATAAGCTGCATGTATATTTTTTTTCGATGCACAAGAATTGATCGTGTCAAAATAAAATCTTCCATCCATTTGATATGAATGAATGTTATTAGTAATTATGTACACTTACATGATACATAAATTAAAGTATTGAATTATAAATAATAAATGTTAGATTGATGATGAAAATTTTAAAGATTAACAAGTTTCTCTTCTTCATAGTAGATTATTGTTGAGTAATTTGTTCATCTATGACTGTGATATGAATATATTTTTTTCTTTATATTCTGTATGAAGTTATACTTAGAAATATAAAATTATTGATAATAATAATGATGTATTATTATCTGTAGATTGTAGTTGTTTGATGAATTAATTTAATTATTACGATGTAACTTTACTGTTAATCTTTCGAAGTATGTAATCAATAAATATATTAGTAAAAAAAAAAAAATTAGGAAAATGGTTGACCCTAAAGGCTATCCCTGCAACATCCCGTTAATTTCATACCTAAGCGCTTAAAATTGCAATGATGACTTTGAGTTTTCGAGCTCAAAAATATAATTTACGTATTATTTTGAGTTCTCTGAGCTCAAAGACATAAGATAGCTTTTCTATGCTTTTGATCTCTTCGAGCTCAAAAGTCTGATAGAAGTTTAATATAACAGTATTATTTAAATTTTCAAACCGCAATTACTTCTGAATGAATGAACCGATTTATACGCGATAGGCAGCATTCCACTTAGTTTTTCAAATTCTATGATATACTTTTGAACACAAACTGATCAAACCGAAAAGTTTAGAAAAATTTGAAAAATTCACTTTTCCGAATTTTTTCGACAACGATAACTCACAAACCAATCAACCGATTTCCACGTTCTTGGCAGTGATCGACGTAGTTTTTTGAGCTTTAATAATTTTGTTTACAAGAATCGATTTGTTGCCAAGATTTTTTTTTAAATGAGTATATTCATACGGATATTATCATTTTTGTATGATTAAATTTATTACCAATAATTTTTTTGTTTTAATAATTAATTCATTGTAACGGAGTGATCGTTACCTTTTAAAAGCCCTTTTACCCGCACTCATTAACCCTTTCACGGTTTTGGGCGTTTCTCCCACTCTTTTCCCACTCGCGGGGCAAGGGGACTGAACGTAATCCGGTGAGCGGAGCGCAGGGACGTATAGTAAAAGTTTACATGTTAAAGTTTTGCATGGTTAAGCCATAAAAATAATAAATACGGCCCTGAGTGAACACGCGGTGGGCATGAAAATCTGGTGGCGGGACTGGCGGGAGTTAGTCCGCTCACGCGACTGGCTATCCCTACTCCGGGAGAAAAAGTACTACACAGTCCGAATCGACCGTGAGAGGGTTAAGTTATCTACGGATCACAGAGCGCTGTGATCTGAAGCCCTCGTAGTCATAGTTTGAGAGTAGTAAGTGAGTCCCCAAGATGGAGGTGTTGGCGTAGTGAGAGTGGGGAGAGCAGAGGAAGAAAGAAACGCACCGACGAAATTTGGAAGATTCATTGTGACCAGCGGCTTGCCACTCTTTACCCCCTCCACTTTCTTAATTGACAACTTATACCAAACGCCTACCACAACAAAAAGCTTAAAAATAAAAAGAAATATTGAGTGGCAATGGTGGCACCACTACTCGAAATAATAACACTAGTGAATTTTTACTAATAGTCTAGTCGACTATTTGAAAATGGTCTAAAATAGAGATACTTCTCTTAAAATTATGTGCGATAGCTCAATGGATCCGGAATGACGCCTAGAAAAATGTGCCAAAAGCGTGTATTAGCATATGAAAAAATCGCAAAAGTTATAAACAATTAAAGATGAAAAAAAAAATGGCATTTCGTTTTTTGCCAATATTTCATAAACTATTAATATTTAAGGAATTTCAAAAAAAGATTCTGAAGAAGGAGGAAATTTCCAATAAAAAACTCCTTACTCCCGGAACTCTATCTCCATTATTTATAATTTTAATGGATGTGGCTAAAGGTACGGAAAAAGATAGATACGGCTCCGTACACATACGGCTCCGTACACATACGGCTCCGTACACATACGGCTCCGTATGCGTACGGAGCGCCACAGACCGCCGGGAAATTCAAATTTTATTTAAAAATCGTCACACGTATACGGAGCCGTGTACATGCGGAGTCGTAAGCATACGGATCCGTAAACTTACGGTCTTAAATGAAAGTAGCGGGGAATTCATATTTTGAATTTGAAAAAGTCGCACGTTTGCGGAGCTGCACATGTACGGAGTCGTACACATACTGAGCCGTACATATACGACTAAATAAATTTTTTAAGGCTTTGAAGAGGGATAATCGATAAGCACTCTTTACTTGCCGTTATTTTACTCATATCTGACTGGTTTATATCATTTATACGTCTCTTTAATACTTTCAGCTAGCATACACATGATACTCCCTCTTTTTCCAATCTCTTTATTCATACTAGTCCGTTCTTCCCCAATGCGTATTCTAAAGTATTGTTGAATCTTGCTACTGTTCGAGTACTTTGTTGGGTGCCGTTAATAGATTATAGTATTAATTAATCTGCAATAATATTCATATAACCACTAACAAGGTAATTATTGTATTATTTATTATTCCAATAACTCTAATTTTAAATAATTGTCAATTATATCAAGCACTAAACTAAAATTTTTATTTTTTCTATAGAAATCTATAGACATGAGTTTATGTCTTGGTAGAGAATTCAACTCTAAAGCAGAGTTTGACGATGCATGTAATAAATATTACCAAGAAACTGGAAGAAAGTTTACTTTTTCGACTAATTACATTGACACGAGAAATTTAAAGAAAGTCATAAAAAATCGTAACCTCGAAATCTACCACTGCTTGACGAGATGCATTCATCACCGCGAACCTAAAGTTCTAAAAAAACGCGTGCGTAAGTAAGTATCTTATTATCTTTATTTGTTTAAAAATAAGTTGGATATCGTTCTATAACAAGTAATTTGGATATTCATTACCATGTTACTTTTATAGCCCTGTCATCAAGACTAAGTGTGAAGCATATTCTTCCGTATGAACATCTACAATGAAGATAAATTATGAATCTACAAATGGAACGACAACCACAATTGCGAAAATGTGTCTTCATCATTATTGGCTATAGCTAATTCATCGCAGCATCCACCGACTACTCCAGATAATTCTGCTGGTCCTTCAAAGAAGCGCTGGACCGACAAAATAACAAAAAGCTTTCCAAAGCTTCCTTCCATTTCTCCAGCTAACGAAACGAGTTCCATACTTACATCGGATGAAGAGCCTTTGATCGAATCTCCGCCTTTCCCTGGTTAAAAAAGAAAATTAATAAGGATTAAAAATTGAATGCATCCTTTTTAATTCTCCGTGGAGAATTAAATGGAATTAAAAAGAATTCAGAATTATAAGTTTCTTATTCTACTTAATCCTCCATGAAGAATTAAGTAGAATTCAATAGCATGTCAAATAAGAGAAATTCAATACTTTCAAACTCTCCGCAGAGAATTAAATAGAATCAAAAAGAATTCACATTTTGAGATTTTTCATACTTTTAAATTCTCCTTGGAGAATTAAATAGTATCAAAAAGAATTCACATGATGAAATTTTTAATACTTTTAAATTCTCCGCAGAGAATTAAATAGTATTGGAAAGAATTCACCTACACAAATTTTCAATACTTTCGATTTCCTCGCAGAGAATTAAATAGTAGTAAAAAGAATTCACATTTTGAAACTTTTAATACTTTTGAATTCTCCTTGGAGAATTAAATAGTATCAAAAAGAATTCACATGATGAAATTTTTAATACTTTTGAATTCTCCGCAGAGAATTAAATAGTATTGGAAAGAATTCACTTACACAAATTTCCAATACTTTCGATTTCTCCGCAGAGAATTAAATAGTACCAAAAAGAATTCACGTTTTGAAATTCTTCATACTTTTAAATTCTCCTTAGAGAATTAAATAGCAGTAAAAAGTATTCACATTTTGAAATTTTTAATACTTTTGAATTCTCCGCAGAGAATTAAATAGTAGTAAAAAGAATTCACATTTTGAAATTTTTAATACTTTTAAATTCTCCTTGGAGAATTAAATAGTATCAAAAAGAATTCACACGATGAAATTTTTAATACTTTTGAATTCTCCGCAGAGAATTAAATAGTATTGGAAAGAATTCACCTACACAAATTTCCAATACTTTCGATTTCTCCGCAGAGAATTAAATAGTACCAAAAAGAATTCACATTTTGAAATTCTTAATACTTTTAAATTCTCCTTAGAGAATTAAATAGTAGAAAAAAGAATTCACATTTTAAAATTTTTAATACTTTTGAATTCTCCTTGGAGAATTAAATAGTATCAAAAAGAATTCACATGATGAAATTTTTAATACTTTTGAATTCTCCGCAGAGAATTAAATAGTATTGGAAAGAATTCACCTACACAAATTTTCAATACTTTCGATTTCTCCGCAGAGAATTAAATAGTAGCAAAAAGAATTTACATTTTGAAATTTTTAATACTTTTAAATTCTCCTTAGAGAATTAAATAGTAGTAAAAAGAATTTACATGATGAAATTTTTAATACTTTTGAATTCTCCGTAGAGAATTGAATAGTATTGGAAAGAATTCATATGATGAAATTTTTAATGCTTCTGAATTCTCTGCAGAGAATTCAATAGAATTCACCATTACAAGCTTTTTATCCTATTTAATCCTACATGGAGAATTAAAAAGGATTTAATAGCATTTAAAAGTAGAGAAATTCAAGACTTTTGATTTTTTTACAGAGAATTAATTAGAATTGAGGGTCATAAGCTTTTCATTCTATTTTGTACTGCAGGGAGAATTAAGTCGTTTTAAACAGCGTTTGAAATAAAAGACTCACCCCAGATTAAAAATATTCATTGAAAAGAATTGAAAAAATTCGCTCCATGCAAATTGTATATCTATATATGAAAACAGACAAATTAAATTTATTAAAAAAAATTCAAATCCCATAAAAGTGAATTTTTTTCAATCAATTTTTTTAATCAGGGATAGTTAATAGTATTTACCATGGAAAATTAATAAGCCATAATACCCGAGAAAATAAAAGACTGGTAGCATTGAAAATAAAAAATCAATGTCAAAATTTATTTATTTAAATATGTTTTAATTAGTTTTATAAATCTTCTTATCAAATTAAACTTCTGAGTCTTCTATTTTTATTATCAATCGTCGTCACTTTCATTGTCGGTCTCTTTATCGCGGTTCAAAATATTTTTATAATTTTTTTGTAATTTATTTTTTTCCCTATCTTCTTCGTCACTCCGATCTTCGAGACTGGCGGTTTCTGAATTGTTGTCTCCTTCGTTGTCGTTCTCTCCTAAATCATGATCCAAGTTTTTTTTTTACTATTATTAACTTTTATATTTAGCTTCTCTGCTCTGGGTTTGCTTTTTTCTTTCAAATTGCCAATATACTTGGTTAGGTACTGCTTTAATTTGCCCATTTCGTGATTCCTGTCGATCTGCCCTAATGATTTGGTATACAATGAGTTACACAAGTAATATTGAAACAGACCTGCAATAAAAATTGAAGATTTTTTTTTTTTTTAAAATAAGAGTTATAAATTATAATATATTTAGATACAACCGAAAATATTAAAAAAAAAGATTTTTATCTTTTCAAAATTATTAGATTGACCAACTACCGATAATACTCTATTAATACGAAATTGGTTACTAGTTGATAAAATCCTGAAGACAAACAACGAAATCTTATTTTATTATGTTTGTTTATTCGAGAGTTATCGTAGTTACATCGACATAAAGAATAAAGATACCTGGAAATTCACGTGAAATCTTTTTTCATACGAGTTTTTAATTTCGTTGAAAAATAAAATGGGTTTTTTGATAATGTGAAACAGATTATTTGAGAGGTTACTTTAATATACATTAACTCATATTATGAAAAAAGTCGAAAAATTATTGTCATAGAGACAGTGGAGGAGTAAAAAATTGTTTGCTTTTGAGATGTCGAGTATAAAGCACTACCTCAAAAGCTTCGCGTTGTAGAACGTGCAAAATTGTTTAACTATGACGTGTCGAGAGTAGAGCATGGCCTTTATTATTTTGCAGTTTTAGACGTACAAAGTATTGGCTTACCTGACATAGTAAGTAGAGTGTTTTGATCTAATTGTTTATGAGCTCCATCATTTTTATCTTTCGATCGGTGGGATGACTGGCCAGTTACAGAACTTTCTAGAAGCGTCTCTTTGCTAAAAATAATAGTTTAAAAAAACTAAAAACACGCTTTTTATAGAAAACCAAACTAAAAAATAGAAAATAAATTTAAATTAAGAATAGTGTTAAAAATTTCAATAAATATAAATTAATAATAGTGTAAATAAAAAAAATGTATTTTATTTTAAAAAAGCGTGAGGTGCATGGTGTCAATAGTCATAAATATTTTATTGACAGATATGAGTAGAGTGATTATCATTTTGATAATATCTTAAAAAGCACCCCACGCTTTTTTTAAAATAAAATACATTTTTTTTATTTACACTATTATTAATTTATATTTATTGAAATTTTTAACACTATTCTTAATTTAAATTTATTTTCTATTTTTTAGTTTGGTTTTCTATAAAAAGCGTGTTTTTAGTTTTTTTAAACTATTATTTATTTTTTACTTTTTAGTTTGGTTTATTTATAAAAGCGTGATTTTTTAGTTTTTTTAAACTATTATTTGTTGATTATCAAAAATATTCAGGCGCGCAAATTACCCACGGAGAGTTACTGACATACTGACAAACTGACATACAAGTGAAGCTAATATAAAGCGTGGAAAAAAGAAATCAGCTGCCCGGTTGATAAACAAGGATGGTTTCGTTTCTCCCATTAATTGAGTGAAAACCATCTTTGGGATCAACCGATTATTTCCAGCGTACATCTGAAAATGTTGTATATCGATTTATTTGTACCAGAACAACCATTGTCAAAAAATTTGAAAGGAAAGTGTCATTCGTACATGCCTCCAAATCTCTTTATTAGGTCTATCAGGACCTAGGGAATAATATTCTTAAGTTTGAAAAACTGCGTCGATTGCCATAAACAGAATGAAAATTGAACAATTTGTTCAAGCGTAATCGTTATCAAAAAATGTGTAAGAGTGTTTTTCTTCCATAACCATTAAATTTATTGTCGAATAATCTCACAACTAAAGAAATATTTATCAGTGCTCAAGAAACTGCCATGAACATCGCAAACCAAATGAAAAATGGTACATTTGTTCGGGGGATATTTCAGTTCAATATTTTCTAAAGTGTCTTCTTAACAACTACTCAATTTTCGGGCCTCGAAAATATATAAAAGTAGCGTCTCTTAGCTTGACAAGCTGAAATCATGATGATAATTGAAAATTTTTCAAGCCTTTTTAGCTCAAACATAGCGGGAGGTTCCAAGAATGATTTGTAGGCGAATGACGTGACAAATGAAAGTGGTTGTACATATTTGAAGGTATTTTTGAATAAGTTTAATTTTGTTAGTAGCTAGCATTACTTAAATAAACAATATAACTTACTTCATTTTTTTCGCTGTTTTCGTCCCCAACCCGCTCCCTTCTTTCACCCTCCAAAGTACCGGAAACGTTGATATGTTCCAACAAGTCTATTAAATAAAAAATTTTTTTTCATATCGTAGTATCATCAAACATTGTAAAACTGCAGTTGGCTCATTATTTGAATGAACCGTTTATTTAAGTGATTCTGTATGATAACCATTTATCAATATCCACGTTGATAAATTGTTATCAAAAAAAAATATTTAAATACCTTTTACTTCATTCTGTCCCTCTATTACTTTGTGCTGAAGATTATAGTTTAACTGTTCTATATTTTTTATTTTATTCTCTTTTCTTATGAGATTTGCTTTTAAATCTTTCACGGTTTTTTCACTGATGGCAATCTGGTCTTTTAATTCCTGGTTTTTGATTTTTAGCTTTTTTATAAAAATTTCCGATTGAAAGGCTTCACTCTAAACAATTTAATTATTATATTAACTAGCTGTTTGTTTGCTTGTCGATTGTAGGTAGCATTTTTCATAATTTCAAATGAGAAATCGTTATCATTCCCGCCATTTAAAAGAAAAAATGACTATTTATTTGCGTGCTTCAACGAAGATAGGACGGTTTCTTTCAGTAAGTGCGAATAATTAAGTAAAACGACTTGGTTCTTAATACCATTAAATAATTTAAATATTATTCAACATTGACCAATAAATTAAGTAATGATCTTAATAACAGCAATGATAGTGCAACGATAGTGTTAGCAATTCGATTTATAAGCTATTAAAAGCATTTTTCATAATATTAAGAATTTTTTCTACATTTATCAGATTATTATTCATTTATTTTATCCTAGCCTTAATGGTGTCACAAAAAAATCACAAAATAATGAGAAAATTTTCACGACGTTTTACTCACTTTCAATGATTTTAATTGTATAAATACAAAAATTCATATTTATGAGAGATTACTTCTTTAGTATTAAATAAATATTTATTCCTTCTTAAAATAATTTATTGTACAAGAAAGAAAGAATTTCTTCTACTTTTTTCTTCCATTTAATTATAGTGATTTAATTTGACACCCATGAAAACCAAGCGGGTAATGTGTCGTTTACCTTTCTTAGATTTATAAAATTTGTTAGAGAAAAAAAATTGTACGAAATTTCATATTTACGTCAGAGCATGCTTTCAATAAGAAATAATTGCATTGTTTATATATATTGCAATTTGATCAATGAATAGTTTCCGTTATAAGATGAAAGTATTGTTAGATAGTAAAGATTACTAGCAAGTAAAGCCACAATTCTCCAAGGCTTAAACACTAAGATGCGTAATAAATATTTTGTCAACTTCATTAAAAACTTACTGATTGCATTAAAATGTCAAATCTATTGACTGTAGTTCCTCCATTAGAGATATCTAAAAATTATCTGATTACGTGGTAAATGATAAGCGAAATAAATATTAGGTTTCGAACGCCAAAAGAGCATATTGCAGCTGTTTCATATAGTTATGTGCCGAAAGACCGAATAAATTGATATACCTTCTTTTTGTCACTTAACTAATTCTATTGAGACTTTATTATTTTGATTGGCGGATAAATTATATAAAATTAAATAACAACAGTACTTTCATAACTTGATTATGAGAGATTCATTAATTGTTTAAAGTTCAAGACATAAAATGAAATATCAACTCTATATCTTAGTAATGTTTATTTCCGGTCAAAAAAAAAAATAAGTATTTTTTTCCTACTAAGAAAACTGTCAAATATTTTTATTAATTCTTTTCTAGCATTAAGAATCGTTGAAAACAATATTCAACCACACAGTTAAAAACTTTGTGTAATTTTTAACACAAATTTTGTGTAAAAGAACAATTTGACACAAATTTTTCAGTCATTTTAACACACAATTTTGTGTTAAACAAATGACACAGTTTTATGTTACAAGTTACACAAATATATGTTAAAATAATTGTAGTAACATATATTTAAAATGTTACTTTTATGAGAAATAACACTTTTTTGTGTTAAAAATAAATGTCACAAGTGAGATATGTTAAATTGACACTAAGATGTGTCGAATATTTGACCCAAAAATATTCAACACAAAACTTTTTTGACGCGATGACGGAAAATTTTTTACTGTGCATAAAGTAAGTGACAATAAGAACCGAACAAAAACAGTTTCACTGTAAAAAAATCGCGCCAAGTCCACGTTCATAAGACTATTAAGAAAAAAAAAAATTTTTTTTTTCTTTACAAAAAGATATAAAATAGAAAAATTAAAAAATCCAAGTAACCGATATGATTGTATATGATTTTTGGAAATTAAAAAAAATTTTGTTGTAAATTTAAAAATTAAGAAAAAAATTTTGGAACGTACTTAGTGTGCGTGGTTGCAAAATATTTTACTTTTCATGAAATTCGTAAAATCTATTTACTAGGACTTTAAAAAAATTGAAATACACAATGACGCACACCAAGTACATTCCAAAATTTATTTCTTAATTTTTAAATTTACAACAAAATTTTTTTTAATTTCCGAAAATCATATACAATCATATCGGTTACTTGGATTTTTTAATTTTTCTATTTTATATCTTTTTGTAAAGAAAAAAAAATTTTTTTTTTTCTTAATAGTCTTATGAACGTGGACTTGGCGCGATTTTTTTACAGTGAAACTGTTTTTGTTCGGATTTCAGTATTTTTTGTAATTATAATAAAAATTTGCAATTGGTACCAACTTAAATCTCAAGTTAGCTGCATTTTTTATAGCAAACTATCCCCTTGAAGCTACAGTTTATGTAAAAATAATTGCAGCGCACCCTGGCGGGTGTAGATGCAAGCTGTGAAATTTATTTTTTTAACTGTAGTTTCCCATCTATTGGAGGATTACCATGCATTGTCGAATTACTTAGTCTGTGGCATGTCACTTTTTACATCGAAAAAAAGTCAGGATCGAAATTTTTGAGCTTGCTATAGTTTGTGCTGATAAAATTTAATAATTTCAAGTAGATTAATTGTTATAATTGAATATAATTAATTGGTATCAGTAAAATAAAGTATGAATTACTGTTATAATATAAAATTTAAGAACAAGAAGTACCGTAGAATTAAATAAAATTTTGCAACCTCGAAATACCGTTCTGCTTACAGTAAACACACTCGGTAGTCTGGCGCTCCGTTTACAACGGATTTGAACGGAACTTGGCGCCAGATTCTACCGAATCTGTGGATTAAGAGATACAAATTAAAATTATTTTTAATATGCAAAATTTTAAAATTTGACTAAGCTTTTTAAGGTTTTTTTTATCGATTATTTGGTTGAATACTAATAGCAGTGTAAATTTAACTTACCAATGATGAACTTGAAGGCTTATTCTTGTCATCATGTTTTAATGTTTCAACTGCAGTTGCTTTTTCTTTTCTTTCCAATTCTCGCTGAAATAGATCAACAATATATTTGTAACATAGTAATTCTTAAATTGAAAAAAATTAATAAAAGTTTCTAAAATTCAATCATACAAAAACGTAATGTATGAAACAGTAACCTTTCTAGTTGAACCCAGGAGATGATTTACTTGCTTTTCAAGGGATTTTGCTAGAACTTCATTATTACTTTTTTTTACGACTTCTGGTGTATCAGATGTTATCACTCAACTCCGATGCACTTCGAGTGATATCTTTAGGAGGTATTTTACTTCTTTTTGTAAATAAAGTCGTCTCGACTGCTTTCTTACTATCTATAAGTTTTCATAAAAAATAACGGAAAAAGAAAATTTTTTTTCTACAAACCTAAAATTTTGTAATTAAAATATTTACCTTCAATTCCAATGACTAATCCTTTCTTAAGAAAACCCTCATAATTAAAATGGTAATATTTCATCTTATCATATCTTTTTGGCTGAAACTTATGAATATCCTTTACAGGCACCGCAACTTTAGTATTTTTATCAATTACAATACCTGCCCAGGAAGTATCGTAATTTTCTGTAATTATACAAAATAAGAATTATCAATAATCATACTGTTAAATTGGAGGTTATCAAAAATCGAAAAACTTGTCAGGTTTTCTAGCAGTACATAGGTTGTTAAAAAGTTGATTGCTTTTGAAAAATTATAAAGCTATATTTAAAGCACTTTTTATTTCTAAATACGCATAAAATAATTTAGCCTGTGCTAATTTCAAAGTTTAAAAAAACAGCCTTATTTATTTTTTTTTTTATTTAAAAAATAACAAGAAAACAGGTTGTAAGAATTATATATATAACTATACAAAAAATAGAATATATAATGTGACGGGTGGGCCTACCCTCCCGTCAATATTATGATATTCTATATATGTTTTCTATAAATCGATGGGCCAACTTGCCCACCTGAATTGGACACCGAATTTCCGTTGTATTTCTAGCCTGACTCTGGTTACCGAGAATCGCTGCTTGCACGTGTTGCTGAGGAGATGCTTTCTCATGGGAACCGAGCGAACAGGTACTCTAGCACAAGGAACCGCTTTCGGCGCCTTGATACCATTTTCTGCTGACTAGGGAACTTGACAATAACCACCTAGTTCCTAAGGGCGGAATAATCTGAATTCAACCGCGGAATAATACAAGTTCCGCGCAGTGATACAGGTATTTGGCGGCATCCGCGACCGAGGTTACATAAACCTGGGACCTCCAGGAGGAGCGGCCACTTGTAATCAGTCAGTCGTTTAGTCTGTCCGAATCTATGTCGAGTCCGAGCTGTCTTGCATCGTGATTAATTGTCTCCTAAGACTCTCATTCTCGTTGCTGTCCCATCGCTCTCTCTCTCAGTTATAGAATCAAAAGTATTGCATCAAATGGATTATTGTACCGGATTAGATTTGCTTTCATAAATAGAATTAGTTTGTATTTGTAAAAGAGACTCTCAGGGCCATTTCGGGCAACTCCCATGCTTTGGGGACGCCCAATAAACAATTAGTACCGTAATTCACAAGTATTCTTCATTCACTGAGCGACCCACCCCCTTATCAACATCTAAATATTTTTCAGTGAGACGCTGAGCTAGTCCGGAGGTCTGTTTACGTGACAGGTAAATAACCAGGTGTAGGCTCACACGTAACAATAAAGTCGTCCCGTCCAGTAAGTCGCCGTCGGGTACTTTCGGGTTTTTTCCCCCACTCCCTCAATTTTGCCCCCTCTTAGCTAACCATGCGGGATTTTAGAAACGCCGTCTGCAGTCACGGTGGATTTGATGATATAGAGCAGGGACAGTTATTATTCAATGTAACAGTCGGTAATTTGTGAATTTTAAAAAAGTAATACTTATTCCCACGCATAGATGTCAGTATCAATGATTACTCCGATAATTATTCCGACAAGATACTGGAGATTATTTTATTTAATTTATATGTTAGTTTATTTAATATTTGTATTCACTAACACCTGATAAATATTATTGTGATAAATAATCAACTTTATTTAATTATTTTGAATACCTGTGACTCCGTTTTCAAATTGAAGAAAAATATAAATTTTGTATTTTTAATTTTTTTTTTGTAATAGCTATAACTTTTTTAATATTCGACTTTACGGAACGTTTTTTTTTTTTTCAAATGTAATTTATTTACTACATTACATAAAAATTATTTAAACCTTTTTTTCATTGTTTTATATTATTTATAAACAGTTCTGAATTAGAGAAAGTTACATAAGTATTTTAAAAAAATTTTTTTCTTATTATACATGAATAAATCCATAGAAATTCGGCCTACTTCATGCGGCATAAAAATAATTACAGAACAATCAATTTTTTGTTTAAATTTTTCAGGAAAAAAATTTTAAATGATGGATTTTCAGACAAAGACAATTTTCTTGTCAAACAACCAAAAAATTTCATCGAAACTGGCTTCTGAAATATTTTTTTCAGTCAAATGCATTTGAAAGCAAACAAAAAAAAGCAACTGCTATATAGGTAAATTTTTTGAATAATTAAGCCAAAAAAAAGAGTGATTTTTAAATCGATTACCTCTCTTAGATTTGGTAGTAAAATTCGAATTAAAAAAAATTCGAAAAAACGCTTTTGGGAGGCTGAAAAAAATTGTAAACCGTCGGTGAAATTGAAAGAAGTCAGTTTCAAAAGTGGTTGATTCATCATGGAATGAGTCATCTATAAATTTGATTCTTGTTGATTTTTATAAATTTCTGTTTACTTAAAAAAAAATTTTTTTACATATTTTGTTTGTTTATCTATGTATTTTTTTATTGTGCAAGAAAAAAAATCCGCCGTGATTAATACAAAAGAAATGAAAAGCAATCTCCATGATCAAATCCACTCCTACATGGGGGAGGAATTTCGTAAGATCCTATTCGAAAAAATTTCTACATTATAAACAATAGGTTTCAACAAAACTTCGAGTCCATAGAAACTTTTATTTGGTAATGAGAGATTTTCATTGTTAACACCCCCGCAATCCCTTTTAGGGTTAGAATTCGAGAAAATCCATTTTAGCTCAACTTGACATCATACACGAAGATTCTCACCAAATTTAGAGTCTGTAGAAGCTATATTTTGGAAATTAAGATTTTTTATTGTTAACACCCACCCCCGCGATCCTTATTGGAGGTAACTCGTTGTAAAGTCCGTTCTTAAATAATTTCTATATTATATATAGAAGACTCTTACTAAATTTGGAGTCTGTAGGAGCTATAGCTTGGAAAATAAAAATTTTATTTGTTAACACCCACCTCCACAAACTCCTGTGAGGTAAGCCATCGTAAAATTCGTTCGTATATTATTTCTACATCTCTTTCAGAAAATTCTTACCCAATTTGGAGTCTATGGGAGCTGTAGTTTACAAACAGGAATTTTTTATTGTTAACACCCACCCCCGCGATCCTTATTGGAGGTAATTCTTTGTAAAGTCCGTTCTTAAATAATTTCTATATTATATATAGAAGACTTACTAAATTTGGAGCTTATGGGAGCTTAAGCTTAGAAATTTAAAATTTTCATCGTTAACACCCATCCCCGTAATCCATGTTTGAAGTAGGTTGTCATAAAATCCACTCTTAGATCATTTCTGGATCACATATAAATGATTCCAACCAAATTTGGAACCTATAGTAGCTACAGTTTAGAAATTTTTAATTTTCATTGTTAACACCCACCGCCGCAATCCTTATTGGGGATGAGTTATCATAAAATCCGCTCATAGATAATTTCTTCATCACATATAGGAGATTCCTACCAAATTTGGAGCGTGTAGGAGCTATAGTTTAACAACGGGAATTTTTCATTGTTGACGCCCCTGCAACACCCCTTGTGGGTGGAATTTCGTAAAATCCGTTCTTAGCTAACCTCTACTCGGCGAAAGGAATATTCCTACCAAATTTCAAGTCTCTACGCCTTATGGTTCCGGAGATATCGTGATGAGCCAATGTATAGGTGGAAATCTCTTATATATACAGGGTGTCCCAAAAGTCACGGACGCCATTGTAGCATCTGATGAAAAAAATAATTCTGAGACGAAAAGCCCTTAGCCATTTTTCAATTAATCGCATAGATAATTAATTATTAATTAAAAATAACGTCTCTTTATTTGTTAGAGAAAGAGAGCGCCAATGTCCAGTAAAGTATGTGCCAAACAAAGACACAACTAACTGTATGACTAACTAGTTTCTATAGCTAACGTAGTCACACATATTTACTTACACATTTACACGTGCAAGCGTCTTCGTTGAATAATTGATTATCTATGCGTCTGATTAAAAAATGGCTAATGACTTTTCGTCTCAGAATTATTTTGGTTACCAGATGCTACAATGGCGTCCGGTTACTTCTGGGACACTCTGTATATATAGATAATATGCTTTTATTTATAATCGTAGAGTTAAATTAACATTAAACATTTTTTTTTACATAAAAAAATTGTTTTAATTATAATACAAGTTTAATTTATCTTTTATTGAATGATTTTATTTTATTTTAATTAAATAATGTAAACCTAACCAATAATGAATTATTTTTATAAATGAGTGTCAGAATTTAGGCCGACGTCAGTGTCAGAAACTACAACACAAGAAATTTTGAGTGTCAGAAACTAGGTCTTACAACGTTACTGTTTAAAACATTAATTTAAATTATAAACTGATCCCATATCATTCTTTCGCGTCGATAATCTTTTCAAAAAATTCTAAATTTTTTTATGATGCAAAAATCATTTATATACCCCAATTAAATATTGTAATAATTATTGTGTTATAACCTCTGCCGTCACTATTAGAGTGTAAAAAACTGGGCCCTTTACTTTACGCCATCAATCTCTAAACAGCGGGATAGCTTACGTTCTAACTGTCATTTTAATCAAACAGCGCGCTTATGACTAACTTCAAGTCTTTCATGTATTTTTATTTAGAAGAGTAGAAGGTTATGACATCGTACGCTACATATTTATTCATAAATTGAGCATTCCCTGCACGTAAAAACCCGCATACGTCCGCCGCAGAACGAAAAATTTTTTAAGCGCCATCCCGGATTAAAAGAAAAGATTTAAAACGATTCGAAATGCCTCGAAGCGATTAAAAACGATTCAACGTGACAAACATATAGAAATACATTTTGCATGGGTTGAATCGTTTCAAATCTTTTTTTTCAATAAGGAATGGACAAGCCACGCGCAAATACGGTCGAGATGATAATTATTTGCAGCAGGGATATGAAACCTCGGTCTAACGACCTATCAGGTCTCAGCCTTATACTATTCCTGCTGAAAACATTTATCACCTCGACTGTATTTGCAAGTGGCTCATCCGAGGTACATAAATAATTAATACCTTTTTGATCCAATGAGCTACACCTTTGTAGGACTCCATGCTCAACTTGGTGAAAAATTGTGTGTCGTAGATGTGTACCGATAGATTTGATTTCTTCGCGAGCAACTGAAGATATATATTTATCACCTTGAGGAATAAAATTTAAAAATATTTTTTAAATTAAAAATTATGCCAGAAACACAATACAAGGAATCAAATCTCTGTCGCATACACGCTGTCCCTAGACTCACTTTCACGCTTCCTACGAACGGAAAAAGGAATGAATGGGAGCTCCAGAAATCGAATAAAATTTTTAACTCGGCACCCATCAGAGAACCAAATATTTAAATAAACTGCAATGGTGAATTATATATCCATAAATAAAGCCAAAACTGTAGGCCCTGAATAAAAAAATTAGGAAAACGGTTGACCCGAAAGGCCATCCCTGCAACTTCCCGCTACCTCCATACCTAAGTGCTCAACAATTCACTTATTTTTTAAGCTCTTCGAAGTCAAAAATATAATTTTCGTATAAGTTTGAGCTCTCCGACCTCAAATAAATCGTAAAATTTAATCTTTGCTGTTCTTCAAAAAACGTACAATCAAATCGCTGATCCTTCGAAGAATTTATTTGGCTTTCTTTCTTCCTGATTGATGAAACATTCATCTTCACTCTGATTGCTTGAGAAGATTATTACCAGATGTAATAATGCTGTATATCAAATACCTCAATACGATTTTCAAAGAAGAATATCCGTCATGAAGTATTTCTTAAAATAATTTCATCCGTTCTGTGAAAAAAATTTTTAACTTCCCGCTAAAAATCTCAGATTTTCAAAAATCGGGAAGTTATTGTTTTCACCCCGTTTTGCAAAAATCGAGTTTTCATCAGATCTCGACGTTTGAAGGTCACAGGAAGCTTCCCTGACTATCCCCGCGAGGTTGTCACTATGTCTGTATGTATGTGTGTGTGTGTGTGTGTGTGTGTTTTTTTTTTTTTTCTCTCTTAGGGGGGGGGGGAATCCCTTTACGGATTCCAGGCATAGTTGTTTGGCCTGGATATGTGGCGACTCGACGCAGTGTCATACTAAAACTCGACCCTAACGCCCCTACCCACTAAACCCTAAACCCCTTTTCTTCTTTCCTCTAATCCCTCATGGAAACCGCCGTCAGGCATTACTTCATGAGGGGAGGATCCAGCTACCGCTATTCCTTCTGGTGGCTAAGGTGTTATTTTTCCTTCCTTCTAGTTTCTGTCATTTGCTCTTTTTCTTTCAATGGAACGCAGCTCTGTAAGCACTTCTGTGGCAAAAGTGCTTGTAGCGTTCCAAGCAGTTTGATTCGACAACATTGCATCTACTATTGTCTCTGGTTGGATTCTCCAGTTCAGGATCCTCTCTAACTCCTCACGCTGAGGATCGAAACGTGGACACACAAAGAAAACGTGCCTTGCGTCCTCAATAACCCCTGGACAAGACGGGCACTCCGGAGAATCGTCGTGCTTAAAGCGGTGCAGATACTCTCGAAAGCACCCATGTCCTGACAACATCTGCGTTAGGTAATAGTTGACTTCACCATGGTTTCGGCTCAGCCAAACGTCGATCTTTGGTATGAGGCGGTGTGTCCATCTTCCTTTTGCTGCGGCGTCCCACTCAAGTTGCCATCGCGAGATGCTGTGCTGCCGTTCTTCTGTTCTTAGTTCTTCAGCGCTCAGTGTAGTTGACCTCTTTCGATGGTAAAGGGCCCGTCTTTCTTTAGCTAAGACTCTAAGCGGCAGAGTTCCAGAAATGACGCACACTGCTTCCTCTGATATTGTTCGGAAGGCGCTGGCTACTCTTAGCGCGCTCAGTCGGTAAACCGGACATGCTTTCCTCCATGATTCTTGGGTCTCAAGTGCGTCGGACCAAATGGATATACCATACGTGAGGACCGATGTAACTACTGATGATAGCAATAACCTCCTTGTCTGCTTCGGGCCACCGATGTTGGGCATCAATCGTACTAGGTTAGCCACTACTGCTGATGCTTTGGCGGTCACGTGTTCAACTTGTTGTTTGAAGTTAAGTCGGGAATCGAGCATCACTCCCAGATATCGAATGAATGGTTGGGATGTGATTTCTTGGTCTCCGACGTTTAAATTGATCGTTTCCACCACTTTTCTGCTAGTGATAAGTACAGCCTCGGTCTTCTGTTTAGCCAGTTGTAGGTTTACTGTGTCCATCCACTGGTTAATTCGCTCAAAGGTGATCGTGAACATATGATTTATCTCATCAATATGCTTGGCGACGATTACTACGGCTACGTCGTCCGCGTACGCTACCAGTTTGACATTTCTTGGTAGTTTCAGTCTCAGCAATCCGTTGTACATGATATTCCAGAGAAGTGGACCGAGAACAGAACCCTGCGGGACGCCTCCAGTAACATCATACTCCTTTGGACCATTCTTCGTGTCATATCTAAGGACTCTATTCGTGAAGTAGCTAGCGACTATCCTTCGTAGATATCCTGGTACGTTCATCTCTTGAAGAGCTTGCATGATGCGATCCCAGTTGGCGGAGTTGAAGGCATTTTTGATGTCTAGGGTTGCCACCAGACAATATTTCCTCGTTCCACCCTTCCATCTGGTACCGGCGATTGCGTCTTTGGCTATACCGACAACCAGGTTGATTGCGTCTAGGGTTGATCGTCCTTTTCGAAATCCGTACTGATTGTCTGCTAATAGTGGATCGACAACTGCTTCTATCCTTTGGTGGATTATACGTTCGAGTATCTTACCGGCTGTATCCAACATGCAGAGTGGACGATAAGATGACGGTTCTTCCGGTGGCTTTTTTCCTTTAGGAAGTAGTACCAGCCGTTGTTGTTTCCACTTCCGAGGAAAAATCCCTTCCTTCAAGCAGATGTTGTAGACATCGAGGAATAACGCTGGCGCTGCTTTAATAGATGTTTTCAAGGCAATATTAGGGATTCCGTCCAATCCCGGCGCTTTATTATTCCCGACGCGGTTACAAGCTTCCATCAGTTCTTCTTTCGTCACAGGTGGGATATCATTCAGTTCGTCTTGTGTCAACAGGTAGTTGAAAACGCGCTGTCGTGGAAACAGTGCAGTCACGATCTTCTGTAGGAGTTGAGGACACGTAGGAGACGGCATTGGCTGGTATTTCAAGTTTGCCATGACTACCTTGTAAGGTCTGCCCCACAAGTCTTTGTCCACCTCGTTGATTAGCTCTTTCCAGCAGTTCTTCTTGCTATCCTTGATGGCTTTGTTTAAGTCTCGACGAGCTTTCTTGTATTCTGCGACTAGTTCCGCTGAGTCATGCCGCCGATAACCACGCTGAGATATTCTTCTTTTCTTGAAACACTCTTTCCGTAGGAAGCTGATGTGGTCGTTCCACCAGTGCACCGAAGGTCTTTGGTTCATGCCCCGTTTACGGGGCATGCAGGTGTCACAAGCCTGGGACACTCTCTTTATCAACTCCTTGGTCATTTCTTCTGCAGATCCAGTAGTAAGCGGTTCACTATTTAGGGCAGCTGCTGGTGCACTTGGGTCAAAGGATTTCAGCTTCCACCCAACGATGTCAAGTTTCTTAGCCGGTCTTCTAGGATTCGGGTCCTTTGATACTTCCCAGAGAATCGCGTTGTGATCGCTGGCCGTGTAGGTCTCCATCACTTTCCAGTCGTAGTTTCCTCTGATGAGGCTGCTGCTGACAAAAGTAAGATCCACAATAGAACTTGCGTCGCCTTTGGTGTACGTCGGCGCATCGCCACTGTTCAACAACACTACGTCTAACGTAGAAAAAGCTTCTAGTAGTTCTTTACCCCGAGCGTTGGTGTGTTTGCTGCCCCAATCCACTGCCCAGGCGTTGAAGTCCCCAGCTATTGCCACTGGGTAGTACTGCTTCGCGTCCTCCGTCAGTCGATCCAGAAAATCCATGAATTCAACAATAGTGAGGCTAGGTGGTGCGTAGCAGCTGTAAGAACGGATGCCATCTACCGATGCTGCTACAAAGCCGGCGCTGCCATTGTTAACGATACTCTGGAAGGGGAGCTTGCCGCAGGACCATATGACAGCTTTTGTGGTGCAGTCGGTTTCCCATGGTTGGGTACTCAGGTGCCTGTATGGCTCTGCTATTAGTACTAAGTCTAGCTCATGATCGCGCACAGTCTGCATGAGCAGGTCTTGCGCATCCTCACAATGGTTGAGGTTGAGCTGTAGTATCTTCATGTTCTTTGGTTTGTCATCCTCTGAAGCGCCTCTTGGAATACCGGGCATTTGTGATTGCCGGCACAGTGGGCGGAGTCCTTTGCACTTGGATTTTCAGCGCATAGTGCACATTTGGCTGGGTTCTTACAGTCCGCGATTTTGTGCCCTTCTTGTCCGCACCTGATGCAAAGCTTGGATCGGTCTACGCTACTTTTGCACTGAGATCCATGATGCCCGAAGTGCCAGCACTTGAAACATTGGGTTGGTCTTCTCGTGGCTCTAATTCGGCAGTTGACCCAGCCGATCCGGATTTTACCGCTTCCTTCCAATATCTTCCGCGCTGCAGCTGCTGGTAGAGTCACTACGGCAGTCTGAGTACCTCTGTAGGCCTTACGGATCTTAATTGCCTCTAGCGATACCTCGCAAGATTCTCCGGTTGCCATATGCAAGGCGGCTTGAATGTCCTCCCTGGTTGTAGTATCATCAAGGTCCCGGATTTCGACGTCTTCCTGTGGACCTTTGCAGATCACTTTGGCCTCTTCTTGTAGGATGCCCTCGATGGTTTTCTGTAGGGCTTGGCCTTTATCGGAGCTCTTCCTAGAGAGCGTAATCAGCATGTTTCCGGCCCTAGTTTTGTGGATCTTATCCACCGTAGTACGGACCTGCTCTTCAGGGACATCCTTCTTTATTTTACGCAAAATCTCAGCGTACTTCGCCGGCTCAACTGGGCGGATGATCAGTGCGTCTGGCCTGATCCACTGTCGCGGTTTCTTCCGTTTAGGTTCAGGACGGGGCTCCTTGGGCAGTTGATTTGGGAGCTGCTCTGACCTTTGCCTTCGTTGCTCTCTCTTGGACTGGACTTTCTGCCAAGCAGACGCTTTTGTCCGTTCGTCACTTTGCATTATTGCTCTTTGCGGAGGGCTTTTCTCAGGTCCTTCCTCTTGGTGGCTTGGCTGCACGTTGGGTCTGGAGAGGTCCGATCTTTCCTCTTTCCAGTCTTCGTGGCAGTTTCTCGTTCGTCTTCAATGACCGACTCACCGTCACCTTCGGCTCCGGTATCCATTGTCTCGTCAGTTACAACAACAACTTGTTTGGTTTGCCCCAGTGTAGCACGAGGACTGCGTCGCGATGCTAATCGCCATTCTTCATCCAGTTTTTTGTACCTTCGAAGGGCGTTAGTTACACTAGTCGCCTTGGTCTTGATCTCCTTGTGGATATTGACTTTTGACTGGACGAGATTATTTAACTCATTTGTCAACTCTTCCAGGCGTTCCAGCGCTTGCGTTCTCTTCATTTCAGCGCTTGCTTCAATCGCTGCTTGTTGGGCATGCGGCCCGTTTTCACTAATGTTAGTTTCCATTAAATTACTCATTCTTTTGTGATTTACCAGCGCATCGTACGGAGCGGAGCGGGTTGTCATAACTAGGAACGGGTGTACCCTCGGAGATAGTACTCCTACCCCAGTTCCCTGAGGCCTAGCCGACACTTGGCCAGTCCCGGAATACACGGACGGACTAGACTCGCTCGGAGCGGTGAAGATTCCGATCTCTAACACTCACTGCGTACTTCCTGATCAAGGCCCGAAGTGGCTGGCTCCTGATCCACTGCTGCAACTTACACCTCGGCAGAGCAAGCTCACATCAGCCGTGGCCTGCATCGTCGGAAACTACGACACGAGGTTCCGGTCACTCCCAGTGGGTCACAGCAGAGAACGATCGTCTTGTTAGGTCAGTTAGTGTGACCAACCCATTAAAGGGGAGTTTTGTCCACGGGAACGTATTTTATTTGGCTCCTACCCTCTGTACCAGGTACAGCGAGCGTTCTCCCATCCGCTACGGGGAGACGCACCTGGTAGCAGTTTCTCCTCTACCCCAAGTGTGTGTGTGTGTGTGTGTGTGTAAGTATGTGAATCACTTATAACTTTTGAACGGTTGAACCGATTTCATCGCGGTTGGTGCCATTCGAAAGGGCTTCGCCAAACTTAGATTTCCTGAGAATTTGAACCGATTCGGACCGATAGATTTTGAGAAATTTTGAAAAATCTCAAAAAAAATCATTTTTGGAATATCTTTTAAACGGCTCGATCGATCAATTTCAAAAACTAATCAGCTCTTAACGTCAAAAAACCACGCCGATCGGCGCTAATCCGGTCAAAATCGGTTGATTCGTTCGAGAGATAGCGTGAACGAAATAAAACCGAAAAAAACCGAAAAAACTGTTTTTTTCACATAACCGTCATTTCTTCTCGGATCGTTTTTGATGATATAGAATAATTTCAGAGGTTAAAAAACCGCGTCGATTGCCGCCGAAAATGTGGAAATCGGTTGATTAGTTCGAGAGATATCCTCGACGAAATATTTGGAAATAAGAATTTTTTCAACATAACTTCGACATTTTTTGGAATAACTTTCAAACAGCTCTACCGATCGATTCCAAAAACTAATCAGCTCTTAACATCATAAAACCACGTCGATTGCCACCAAGCTGGTCAAAATCGGTTGATTCGTTCGAGAGATATCGTGAACGAAAGAAAACCGAAAAAAGTGTTTTTTCAGAGTTACTCCGAAATTTCTAGTTTGACCAATTGAAACTTAGAAATTATTTATAAGGCTTAAAAAACTACGTAGAATGCCGCCAACCGCGTAAAAATCGGTTCATTCATTCAAAAGTTATTGCGGTATGAACATTCAAAAAATAGTGTTCCATGAAACTTCTATCAGACTTTTGAGCTCAAAGAGCTCAAAAGCATAGAAAAGGTATCTTTTTGAGCTCGGAGAGCTTAAAACAACATACAGATTGTACTTTTGAGCTCGAAGAGCTCAAAAAAGCGGCCAGGTATTAACGGAATCAGCGGGAAGTTGCAGGGATGGCCTTTAGGGTCAACCGTTTTCCTAATTTTTTTTTAAGTAAACAGAAATTTATAAAAATCAACAAGAATCAAATTTATAGATGACTCATTCCATGATGAATCAACCACTTTTGAAACTGACTTCTTTCAATTTCACCGACGGTTTACAATTTTTTTCAGCCTCCCAAAAGCGTTTTTTCGAATTTTTTTTAATTCGAATTTTACTACCAAATCTAAGAGAGGTAATCGATTTAAAAATCACTCTTTTTTTTTGGCTTAATTATTCAAAAAATTTACCTATATAGCAGTTGCTTTTTTTTGTTTGCTTTCAAATGCATTTGACTGAAAAAAATATTTCAGAAGCCAGTTTCGATGAAATTTTTTGGTTGTTTGACAAGAAAATTGTCTTTGTCTGAAAATCCATCATTTAAAATTTTTTTCCTGAAAAATTTAAACAAAAAATTGATTGTTCTGTAATTATTTTTATGCCGCATGAAGTAGGCCGAATTTCTATGGATTTATTCATGTATAATAAGAAAAAAATTTTTTTAAAATACTTATGTAACTTTCTCTAATTCAGAACTGTTTATAAATAATATAAAAAACAATGAAAAAAGATTTAAATAATTTTTATGTAATGTAGTAAATAAATTACATTTGAAAAAAAAAAACGTCCCGTAAAGTCGAATATTAAAAAAGTTATAGCTATTACAAAAAAAAAATTAAAAATACAAAATTTATATTTTTCTTCAATTTGAAAACGGAGTCACAGGTATTCAAAATAATTAAATAAAGTTGATTATTTATCACAATAATATTTATCAGGTGTTAGTGAATACAAATATTAAATAAACTAACATATAAATTAAATAAAATAATCTCCAGTATCTTGTCGGAATAATTATCGGAGTAATCATTGATACTGACATCTATGCGTGGGAATAAGTATTACTTTTTTAAAATTCACAAATTACCGCTTGACTTATCAGCAGTTCTATGGTGAAAAGACCGTTCCTAATTCGTGAAACTAGCATTTCTGTTGTCGGAATGGCATGCTTCTACTGCAGAAAAATGATTTTTTCAAAGTAAATACCTCATAAACTCATAGTGATATCACTGTGGACCTACTACGGTTCGACGATCGTTCGACCGTCAACTCACGGTAAAATCACCTTCTTTTCACCGTATATACTCGTTCGTTTTCTTCCGGACAAATGATGTAAATGCTGTTCAATTATTATTTTATAAACAGTGTAGAGTGCTGAACTCTATTGATATTTCACATTAAATTTAGTTGTTTGTAGTTAATTTTCAGAATAAAAAAATTTTTTAAATAAACGTTTTAAAAAATTTCATTTAAAAATTAATATTTTTTCGCTCGATTAAAAAAAATAACACGTCACTTTTCACGGTGATAATAAATTCAAAATAATCCATGTATATCATCAATGCAAGGCCAAGGAAAAAAATATTTATTTTTTAACACTATTCGACAGTTAATAAATTTAATAATTACATCAATATTTATATGACAAACACCAATGAACGAAAGCTTATGAAATTAAAATTTTAATTATGTTTTTTTACAGAATCAGGATATTTCAAAATACCGTGAAAAACGTCCTTAATTATAATGGTATAAATATAAAAGAAAATTTCATCAACTTTTAATTAAAAACTACCTGCCCCTGTCTAAAAATATTCATTCAAACTCACTACCATTTAGTAGACAGTCCCATGGCTAAGCGGTACAACGCTTGTCATGATTAGCGCGACTATGAGCGTCGTACTGAGTGCATCGTGCTATAGTATTTGATGGTTAGTTTAGTGCTATATCAGCAATTTTATGAAAGTGAATTACAAAAAGCTTATCAGAGTGATAGTGTGGATCAATAAATTCCTTTTTTCGATTTAATTTTGATTTTGATTATATTGGTATTTATTGAACTTTAGTGTATTGACCACGCCGTGAATTTTTTGGGGTTATTGCCTACAATGGCTCCCCCGTTAAATAAGAAAAGAAAAGCAGGTCAGGAACCCGCAGAAAGTGTGAAAGTGGCTAAAGCCACAAAAAATTTATTTAACAGAAGAGGTCGACTTACTACATTTGATATTGATAGAATTTTTAATGAATCAAATTTAGAAAAAACGACAACGAGGCCTAACATTTCTCGATCAAGATCCTCATCCCAGACGTCAGCAACACCATCTATAAACGAGACTACCAGTCAAGTAAACAAAGAAACAACTGATGGTAATGCAGGAAACAATACCAACGATGGATGGGAATACCCAAAAAAGACCGCCAAAGCAAATAAAAAAAAATCAGATGATGACATGCAAACGGACAATCAATTCGATTCACTGCTAAACGCACCGGAGACCGTCGCAGACCAGACACAAGACCGCCATAATGTTAACACACAAAACAATAAGTCAAAATTCAAACCGCCTCCGATCTTTATAAATTGTACAGATATCAAAGGCACCATTGACATTCTCACTGCCAACGGGATCAACAAAGAATTGTTCACCATCTATGTAAACAAAACAAACTTGACAGTCATTACTAAATGTATAAACGCATATACTACGATAAAAAATACTCTGAAAGGAAAAACAGAGTTTTATACATACACACAGAAAGACAACAAACCAATCACAATTTTACTAAAAAATATCGCGGGTAACTTCACAGAAAAATACATAGCAGATGAAATCACAGACCTCCAACTAAATCAAGTGAGTTTAATCAAAATAAAACAATTACCAATGAGGTCGACCCAAGAGCGGAAACACTTTATCGTCCAACTGACGCCTGAAAGTGTACTAAAAAATCTAACCCAAGTAAACAGACTATGCTGTCAAGGCATCAGATGGGAAAGATTACGAAAGCCTAAAATCATCCAATGTACACGGTGCCAAAGAGTTGGGCACACTGCATCTACTTGCGAGATGAATTACAGATGTGTCAAGTGCGGAGAAAGCCATCCTAAGGATGAATGCAAGATACAAAATACCGCCGACAAAAGCAAGCTGAGATGCGCCAACTGCAAGCAATTTGGTCATCCAGCCAATTACCAAGGTTGCACATATTTAAAACTCGCAAATAATGAAAGACGACACGAGCAGAATAACTCACGGCAAATGAGATTTAATAACGGTCCTCCCAAGTTTAATTACGTCCAACCAGGAAGACAATACAGTCAAGCTATCTCAGGATCTCAGGAACCAAGCCTAATACTCCATACACCGATTATATCAAACCAACATCAACAACAACCTCCACCATCACCCCAGATGAACATTCAGCCCCCAGCCTGGGCAATTGAACTTAGAAATTGTGTAGCAAATCTAGCTCAAGAGGTCAGAAACATCAATGAGAGATTAAACAACATAGATTTTAATTCCCAGAGGATAGACTTCATATTTGACTTCTTAAACATCCCCAATGGCTCATTCTAACCCCATAGAAATCAACCAAGAGACCAATATACAGGAAGATTCACCATCTCCTAACAATAAACTCAAGATAATGACCATAAATGTCAATTCCATCCAAACAAATAAAAGAAGACTTGAACTTACAGACAGAATAAACCACCACAAACCAGACGTAATACTCATTTCAGAAACAAAATTAAAAAAACAACACAAACTATCTTTAAAAAATTACACAATAATCCGGACTGATAGACCAGGCATTAAACAAGGTGGTGGTACAGCTATCATAATTAAAGACGAAATAAAATTTGAAACTGTCTCACAACCTTCATCAGATAGAAATACTACAATCGAATTCACGATTATCAAGCTCCAAGACCCAGCCAATAGGAATTGTAAAACTTTCTTAGTCAGCATATATGCAACTCCGGATAACAAAAAAGCCTTTCAAGTTGAGCTAGAAGATCTTTGCTCCAAATTGAAACTGGATAATCCTCACACATTCTTCGTCATTGCAGGTGATCTCAATTCTAGAAGAAGAGACTGGGAGGACTCAACCACAAATGGACGAGGTAAATACCTAATTAAATGGGAAAAGGAATCTGCCCCGAAGTACCAAGCAAAAATATTTGCCACTAATGGCCCCTCTCACATGTCAAATAACTCATATCTGGACTGCTGCATCACTAACCTAAATATCACCGATCTCACTGACAACAAAATTAATACTGTCGACTATGATAGTGACCACCGGGCGCTTGTTTTCACAATTATGTTAAAATCAACTATCCAAGTCAACCAAGAAGTCAAAAAATTCAACTACAAAGCCACTAACTGGACTCGCTTTGCTGAATGCCTTGAAAAAAAATACTCATCAACACCTCCGGATGATAGAAACCTCTCAAACGAAGAAATTGACACGAACATCCAAAAAATATCAGAATCTATAACAGAGGCCATCAACACAACAATACCATTTTTCAAAAAACAAAACAGTGTACTAAAATACGTAAACTCCAGGATTAAAACTCTCCAGAAAAATAAATCAAATCTCATCACCAAGCTTCATAGGATCCAAAGACTACAACCTCCTCACTTTCAGGAAGAAGTGCCAAAAATCAAATACCACATCAACCTCATCAAAGATGAGCTCAAAAAAGAATTCAGCAAGGCTTTTACCAGTTATTGGAGTAAACAAATACAACAAATAAATCACCGGGACTCCAGTGCATTCTTTCCAAAAATTAATAAGTTGCTAAGACCAAGAAACAGCATTGAAGTGGCTAGCTTGACTCTGAAGACTGACTCTGATCTTATACCATCTGATCAGACAGTAACCAGCAACTGGGACAGAGACTCTGATAAAAATACAATGACTATTACTAATGCTATAGACAAACTAAACATTATTGGAAAGCACTATGAGAAAATAAACTCACCCCGTTACCTGAACAACGGAACTGGACTCAAGCGTATTATTGATCGCGCAGCAGACGAAATCAAAAATAAGTTAGAAGAAAACAACCGAAACAACATCACATTTACAACCTTCAGTCCAGATAACAGATCCACATTTCCCAAAAATGAAGATAATAGTCAACTAACCTTTTGTAATTCATTCTCGTTAAAAAAAATCCTTAACAAACTTCCCAACAAAACATCAAGTGGACCAGATGAAATTCCATCTATCGTACTAAAACACCTACCAGACCCGTTAGTGAATTCACTGACCATTATTTTCAACAACGCCTTAAACAATGCCTATTTTCCATCAGCCTGGAAGGTAGCTAAAGTACTCCCAATATTAAAGAAGAACAAAGATCCATCAAAACCAGTGAGCTACAGACCAATCAGTCTAACCAGCAACGTTGGGAAAGTACTAGAGATTCACATTAACAACATCATTATGAAAGTATGTGATGAAAATAAAATTATTCCAGATGAGCAGTTTGGCTTTAGGAGGCAACACTCCACGACTCATGCTGCTCATGTTGTAATAACGGACATACTCCAAAGCATACACCACAACGAGCTGGTGGCTGCAGTGCTTATTGATCAAGAAAAGGCATTTGATTCTGTGTGGCTGGCCGGACTCATTTATGTACTAAAAAAAGCAAATTTCTGTGAATGGTTACTACTACTTTTCCACAACATGGTACACGGAAACTCCTTCAAGACTTGGGATGGTGTCAATACCTCGACTAAAGTGTTTCCTATTGAGGAAGGAGTCCAACAGGGAAGGGTTAACTCTCCCATCTTCTTTAATATCTTCACAGCAAAAATTCTCAGAATGTTTGGTCTCAATGCTGACTCAAGCAACCGTTACGCAAAAGCTTTTGCAGATGATCTGATTGTATATATAACTGGAACAAACCCAAGATGGCTCAAAGATGAATTAAATGAACTTCTAAATTCATTAAATAAAACATTTCAGATGTGGAATCTTCGTATAAATCCAGATAAATGTGAGACAATTCTATTTAGAAGACCCTTAACAAATGTAAACTCTAAAAGAAGAGCCCAAATAAACGATTTTCAAATCAGAACTGAACATCCAGATACCAAGGAGCAAATAGATGTCCCGCATAAAAATACAGTCAAATATCTTGGATTTCATTTAGACCATCTAATGAAACTCAACTCTCATGTCAACATCCAGTTAGAGAAAGCTAAAAAAGCATTCCTTGCAAACAGAAGAATTTTCTACAACAGAAACCTCTATCCAATGGCAAAAATTATATGTTACCAGCTTTTAGTCAGACCAATAATAACATATGGCTCACCAGTGTGGTGGAACATAAATGCGGCCACGATGGAAAAGTTACGGATATTTGAGCGCAAATGCATCAGAGCTTGTTATAGTCTATATAGATCAAAAGACTCCAATTATAAAAAGTACATCAGCTGTAAACACCTGTACGACAGAGCAAACATTCCAAGAATAGACAGCTTTATAATCAAACTAAATAGAGACTATTTTTGCAAGATCAAAAACATTAACAATAGCAACTTGAATCAAATTAATGACATGGACGCTACTAAAGGGGAAAAATATAACGCCTCCGGTTATATTTTCCCGCATATGTTTATTTACTACGACCGACTTGATCTTATCCAAGATCACAACAATATTCCCATCATCTATCACAACAAACGCAATATCAATGACAAGAGAATTTTATACACTACCGATTGCATCACGACAAACAGATTTGATATCGCGCATTCAACAGCACTGCCTTCGAGAGACCAACTTGACTTCTCCAGACTAAGCGACAAATATTGGTGGCTAACGGATGAATCGCCACATCGTAAGACCCTCAAGCGCAGACAAAATATGGGTTGGACGTCCATATTTTAATAGGGCATCTTGTAAATAGTGTACATAACATTTTAGTTGTTAAGTGAAGAGACATTAAGCAGATGAAGTTTTTATTTATTTTTTACATCTTAATTAATATCAGAAACATTGTATTCACCTAAATTCTTTCTTTTTTGTGATTTCACTAAATGATAATTAGACTATAACTAACATAAGTATCGCTGTATATACTAAAGACTGAAACAGTTGTGAGCTGCCCATAAGGGACATCAACTATTAATATTAACTAAGAATTATATGGCATTTTTTTAAGTATTTTTGCAGCCAAATATACCTTGTAAGAAACATGTAGTACATTTATGCAAATAAACTTTATATAAAAAAAAAAAAAAAAAACAACGCTTGTCATGCTTGCTTGAGACTGGTGAGGCGTGGGTTCAAGTCCCGATGTAAGCTGAAATTTAATTTTCAGTGATCATCAGTGCACACAAAAAACGAATTTCTTGCGCCAAGAAAATTTTAAGGAAAACGAAAATTATTTTGGAGCAAGAAAAAATTTTCTTGACTCAAGAAAATTTTCTTGGCCCAAGAAACTTTGACTTCATTCAAGAAATTTTCAACCTTCCTTAATATTTTCTTGAGCCAAGAAAATTTACACTCCAGTCAAGAATTTTTTTTTTCAGTGTGCTCATAACTCACGCCGGGCTGTACAGGCTTAGTAGCGTATCAATGAGTTAGTAATTAATAAGTTAAAAATAAAATCCGTAAATACTACTTAAAATTATTATTGCCCTAAAAATACTAAATTTTTCATTTTGGAGAATTTTAGCATTTTCAAATGGGATTTTTTATGAGTAGGTTATTCAAAGGCGGTCAAAGGAGCGTTATTCGACAAAAGAAGGGACGTGAAACGACGGTAAATCGACAGTGACACGACGATGAAACGACAACAAAACGACGGTGGATCGACTTTGGATTCACTCCTATTTTACTGTGTAACAACAGTGCTTTGACTGTCAAATAACTATACATTTATGAACTTTTTACTATGGTTTCACTCCATAGTTGCCATATAAAAATGTCATTTGAACCATTTTACCAGAGTCTAATAATCTGATATATACCATATTTTGACAGTAGTGAAATGAAACAAAGTCACCAATATTTCACCGTGAAATTACTACTGTAATACTAAGTTCTCACTGTTGACCATAGAGGGAACTACCGACTTTCCATAGTATTTTCACCGTGACCACAAAACCGCCAGGGGAACGAAATTTTTATCATCTTTAGTCGTTTTAAAACAGGAGTAGAATAAAAAAATTTTTTAAGGAGTTCATTGCTACTGTAACAGGGAAAATCGAACTTCCCGGGGTCATTATCGACCACTTAATTAACGCACGATAGGTCAGGGCTTTCCCTTACCTTTCGATTTTTGACAAGTAGTTTCGACTCGTCACCGGGCGTGCTAATCAAGAGTCCCCACTACTGTTCCCGGAAAATGAAGCGGGGCATAACAATAGGAAAGTTCGAGAGCCTGAGCTGAGGGTTATAAAAGAGCGAGCACGAAAAACATCGAGGATTTTTCCCTTCTGGAAGCCAGTGGCCTTTTGCCTTTTGTGAATCAGTGACCTTGTTGAGATTAGATAAGTCAAGAGAGTGCAGTTTTGAACGCCGACGATAGAAAGCAACTACTGAGGAGTTTATTACGGTATTTGGAATTGGACAAGCCCTGACCGGAAGCTAACATAGTGGTTTGAGACGACAAGATGCCAAGCGGCGGAGCCAGCCAAGTTGGACCGGAGTATCAGTCGTCGTTGGATAAAACAATAATTGAGTCTCCAGGTATTTTCGATTAATTTAGGCCAAAATTGATTATTAATTTAATTAAGAGGCTGAAATAATTAAAATTAATTTCTCGAGCGGTCATTTTTATATTAGCAAGTTTTGTACTTTAGAAATTCATGCGCCAAGGTCATTTAGCTAGTTTTGTTATTGGATATTTATTTTAAAAGAATGAGATTAATAGTTTATTTGTGAATTTACTGTAGATAAATTAATCAGTAATTTATTATAGGCCTGCTGGCTATAATAAATTAATTTAGTTAATAATTTTCGAGATATAAAGAAAAGTAAATTTAAATAAGAAATGAAAATGCGTAATTAAGTCAGTGAAGGTCATTCTAGAATGTATGTAGTTAAGAGTTGTATTGAGACGCTTAGGATTCGAATAGTTGATGTTTAGAATTTTGTTTAGGAAGATTAAAATTAGTAAATCCTGTAATGAGTTCAGTAGAATTTATTAATTGAAGATATTAGTAGAAAATTTAGTTAGTGAACTAGTACAGAAATTTAGTGATTATGTAATGTAGTAAAATTTATTTGCAGTAAACAAGTGTTGGCGTAAAATTTAGTAGATTATGATAGTATTGTAAAGTTTTGGAAAATTAAATTTAGGCCGGTGGATAAATGTAATTGAATTGTTTAAGTTAGAAAAGTGCTAAATCAATTATTAAATAATTGATTGAATTTAAGGATAATTTATTAGATAAATTTGATAAGAAAATTTGGTGAATTTGGTAAATTTAGTTAATCTGGAGATTAAATTTATTTAAGGATAATTGGTTAAAATTTTATTTAAGAAAATTTGAGAAAGGAAGTTAACGTCCGGTGGATGATTTTATATGGAATTTAGTAAGATTATATGGTATTCCGTCAGGTAGACGAGGTTGTTTATGTGAAATTAGTTCAGATAATTGAATAATTAAGAAGTTTTTATTGGGAAAAATATGTTGTTTGTTATTCCGTCAGTTGGACGAGGGTTAAGGAATTAAGAATCTAGATGCGTAATGGTCTATGATTAAAAGAATTTGAGGATATTTAGTTGTAAGTTTTGGCAAGTGCCTGCGTAGGTGAGAGGTCCTCACAATTAAGTAATTGATAAGTTAATTTTAAGGGTAATATTATTAAGGAATTTTGTTAAAATTAAATTGTTTATATTAAATAAATAATTGAATTGTTAATTGTTAATAATTGTTTCTCAGTATTAATTTTTCAGCCTTTCTCAACTTCTCACGACCCGATCTTTCCTTCTCATGCTCCCCGGTTTCTGGGACACCGAGTATAAAATCCCAGTGGCGCCCTTTTCAAAGAGGAAAGGGGTGACCAATTGGACAGGGCTAACCACCCCGTTACACTACATTTCAAAAAGATATAACAGCACTTAATAACATTTAAAGGCATACAAATTTAAATGTTAGTCATTTCATTTTTCAAGTAAAAGTTTATATTTTTCCGTTGAAATATCTGCATTAAAAAGGTAAACCGTCAAATTCATTTCAACCTTTTCAATTGATATTGCATTTATACAAATTTCTAAGTCGTGTCTTCCCACCTATTTCTAGAGTTAACTGTTGGAAAGGGTAAAATTGTGGTATTTATCTTATACCCTAAAAACACAAGATAATGAAAAATTTTTACTAGCAAAAAATATTGAACTTTTCTAAGTCCTCCGTTATTCTTTTGAGTTTCCCGCGAAAACAAAAATTACAATATTATTTAAGATCTAAAAAGAATTAGTTAGTATAAAACTTTTTTGAATTCACCTGTATTCTTTGGAATTCTCAGTGAGAACAAAATCTCAATATTATTTTAGAATTAAAAAGTATAAGATAGTACTAATAAATATTATAAAGTATTCAAAATTTCTAATACTTTTAAGGGAACTGAAACTCGATCATTGCTTCAGGATTGTGATGTATTCAAAAGTACTAATAACTTCTAACACTTCCGGATTCTTTTTAATCTTAGCTAAGAATCCGAAATCCAATTTTTCTTTATGGACTGAGAAGTATTCGAAAGTATTAAAAAAAATTATCAGTATTTCAAATGATTTAAAATACATCAAATTTCAATTATTTTAATTCAAATGACATCATCTTTTAAAATCTGATATTTATGAAAAAACAGTAACATGAATAGAAATTTTTAAAATCTGTATTCTTCTGAAACCTAAACATTTTAATCTTACTCTCATATTCGGAATATTATTTTTTTCAGCTGTCGAAGGTACTTCAAGTGAATATGATTCTCCATCTTCCGAGGAACCGAGTTACATTGATGAAGAAGTGAGAGAAACTGTAAAGAAAAAATTTCGATATCGATATGTTGCGAGAAACATTCGCAATAGATCGGTCAAACGGCAAATCGTAAGAACAAATGTAATTCAAACAAATGATCACTTGGATGAAAGTGACGACAATGATGATTCTGAATCTACATCTGAAGAAAATGATAGTGAAAATGATTCCATTGATATGAATTACAATTACCCACGATGGCGAGATTTACCGACTAATACAGATGATCTAAAAGTGTTTGCTGAGTGGATTATGTTTAAATCATCGAATATATCAGTGTTAGAAGTACTTAATATGGTTACCGCTATTGTGGTTCGCTTTAATTTAAGTGACGAAACTCAGCAAGCAATTTTGAAACTGTTAAAAATTCTTGCGGGTCCGGAATTTCAGACATTAAATTTTTCAAAGTATATGATAAATAAGTTGTTTCATCCACCACCTAATGCTGTGTTGTTTGTATATTATTGCACGTCATGTAGTGTACCATTAATGGACCCGTTGACGAAATATGAAATGCAAAAAATTAAAAATAAAAAGTACCAAAAATGTAAAGAACGTTACAAAATATCTGCAAGTGAGAAAAACTTTTTTGTTTCATTAAATTTGGAGTACCAATTGATAACAATATTAAAAAATGAATCAGTAAGAAATCTTATTAATGATGAATTACAAAAACAAAAAGAAAAATGTGGCAATGAAATTAACGACATCAGCGATAGTAGTAGGTATTTAGCAGATGAGGATTTATCAAGAGAAAATCCAAACGAAATTGTTTTAACATTAAATGTAAATGCAGATGGTGCACCACTGTTTAAAAGCAGCCGCAATAGCTTTTGGCCCATCCAATGCATTATTAATGAAATTCCAAGTTATTTCAGACATAAAATAGTTTTGCTTGCTGCTCTCTGGTATACCTCTTGTGAGCCAAAACCATCATTTATGAATTTATACTTAAATATTCTTTTGAAACAAATCACTAACTTGATGGAGAACGGTATTGAAATTAAAACTGAGGATGGTAATATAAAACACTATTTCGTTAAAATTTTTGCTTTTCCTGTAGATTCTGTCGCTAGACTTATACTACAGAATCGTCAACAATTCAATGTCATTAATGGCTGCAGTTGGTGTTATCAGCAATCAATATACAAAAACGGTTCTATGAGATATATTTTTATCAACAACACTCCAGAAGAACGGACTCATCAAAAATTCTTGCGAGATGTGGAACAGCAAAAAAAAAATTTAAAAAACTTCCCAAAAGTAAAAATGATAAAACTTGTGTTGTAAAAGGTGTCAAAGGAAAGTCAGTATTATCTTATTTACCTGGTTTTGATTGTGTTTGGGGTTTTCCTCCAGACTACATGCATGGTGTACTAATGGGAGTAAGTAAGCAGCTATGGAAGTTTTGGAAAAATACGTACTTATCGGTAAATGACAAAAAACTGGTCGATAATCGTTTATTGAATATAAGACCACCTACTGAAATTCATCGAGTTCTGCGAACGATAAAGAATCAAGAGGCTTGGAAAGCCACGGAATGGCGATCTTGGTTGATGTTCTACAGTATTCCTGTATTAACTGATATATTACATAACGAACTACTGGATTCCTATAAACTTTTAGTGAAAAGGATTTACCAATTACTTTCCAAGAAGTTAACCGATGAAATATTATTGGCTTGCGAGATAGATATTTTGTACTTTTTATGCGACTGTCAAAAAATTTACGGTGATTCGTTCATGACGTTTAATGTCCATAGCTTAAGGCACTTAGTCGAAAGTGTTCGAAAAAACGGGCCATTGTCTAACAATTCAGCGTTTACATTCGAAAGTAATATCTACAATTAAAAAAAAAACTGTAACTAGTCCGAGAAGCGTTATGAATCAAATTTGTAATCGATCATTGCGGAATAATATGTTTAAATCTAAACTTTGCACAGTTCCAGATAGTACGTGCTGGCAATTCTGTGAGAGCATATTGGATAAACGAAAAGAAGTTACAACTAATTTTACGAGGACAGCTGATGGTGCGGTATTGATAAAAGATAAAAAAATAAATTTCGTGCATAGAGAAAAAGAAGAGTTCAATCGCTGCATTTTTAAAGTAATAATATATTACGGTAGAAAATATACAAGAAGTAAGAAGATTGATAATACAGTAGTTTATTTGGAAGATAATCAAATAGCAAGAATCGACCACTTCTACACACATCAAGATTTAGCATATATCGTAGCTAATATGGCTGTTGTAGCACCGTTAAATGTTTTAACACACATGATGAAACTAATAGAATGGAAAGAATAGTTCGAAATAATACCAATAAACCGATTGACATGTATATATAAACATAAAACCAAAAGAATCGAATTGTGACAGTGTAGATAAGAATCCGAACAAAAACAGTTTCACTGTAAAAAATCGCGCCAAGTCCACGTTCATAAGACTATTAAGAAAAAAAAATTTGTTTTTTTCTTTACAAAAATATATAAAATAAAAAAATAAAAAAATCCAAGTAACCGATATGATTGTTTATGATTTTTGGAAATTAAAAAAAATTGTGTTATAAATTTAAAAATTAAGAAAAAAAATTTTGGAACGTATTTAGTGTGCGCGGTTGCAAAATATTTTACTTTTAATGAAATTCGTAAAATCTATTTACTAGGACTTTAAAAAAATTTAAATACACAATGACGCACACCAAGTACGTTCCAAAATTTTTTTCTTAATTTTTAAATTTATAACACAATTTTTTTAATTTCCAAAATCATAAACAATCATATCGGTTACTTGGATTTTTATTTTTTATTTTATATATTTTTGTAAAGAAAAACAAATTTTTTCTTAATAGTCTTATGAACGTGGACTTGGCGCGATTTTTTTACAGTGAAACTGTTTTTGTTCGGATTTTAGTATTTTTTGTAATTATAATAAAAATTTACAATTGTTACCAACTTAAATCTCGCGTTGGCTGCATTTTTTTATAGCAAACTATCCCCTTGAAACTACAGTTTATGTAAAAATAATTCCAGCGCACCCTGGCGGGTGTAGATGCAAGCTGTGAAATATCTTTTTTTAACTGTAGTTTCCCATCTAATGGAGGATTACTATGCATTCTCGAATTATTTAGTCTGTGGCAGATCACTTTGCCCATCGAAAAAAAGTCAGGATCGAAATTTTTGCGTTGCTATAGTTTGTGCTGATTAAATTTAATAATTTCAAGTAGATTAATTGTTATAAGTGAAGATAATTAATTAATAACAGTCAAATAAAGTATGAATTACTGTTATAATATACAATTTAGGAAAAAAACGTACCGTAGAATTAAATAAAATTTTGCAACCTCAAAATACCGTTCTGCTTACAGTAAACACAGTCGGTAGTCTGGCGCTCCGTTTACAGCAGATTTGAACGGAACTTGGCGCCAGATTCTACCGAATCTGTGGATTATGTATGTCTGCAACCTAATATCTTCGAAGTTCAATAGACATAAAATGTAATATAATGCTAAATTAATAGAGATTGGATTGGAAAAGATGCTTGCATTTTGAACTTTTTTGAATTCTCCTTTGTTCTTTTTAATTCTCTACGAGAACAGAATCTTAATAATATTTAAGAATTAAAAAGAATTAGTTAGCATAAAACTTTTTTGAATTCTTTTTTATTCTTTTGAATTCTCCGCGAGAACAGAATCTCAATATTATTTAAGAATTAAAAAGAATTAGTTAGGATAAAACTTTTTTGAATTTTCCTTTATTCTTTTGAATTCTCCGCGAGAACATAATCTCAATATTATTTAAGAATTAAAAAGAATTAGTTAGGATAAAACTTTTTTGAATTCTCCTTTATTCTTTTGAATTTTCCGCGAGAACATAATCTCAATATTATTTAAGAATTGAAAAGAATTAGTTAGAATACAACTTTTTTGAATTCTTTTTCATTCTTTTGAATTCTCCGTGAGAACAGAATCTCAATATTATTTAAGAATTAAAAAAAAATTAGTTAGGATAAAACTTTTTTGAATTCTTTTTTATTCTTTCGAATCCTTCGCGAGAACAGAATCTCAAAAATATTCAAGAATTAAAATGAATTAGTTAGGATAAACTTTTTTGAATTCTTTTTTATTCTTTTGAATTCTCCGCAAGAACATAATCTCAATATTATTTAAGAATTAAAAAGAATTAGTTAGGATAAAACTTTTTTGAATTCTCCTTTATTCTTTTGAATTCTCCGCGAGAACATAATCTCAATTTTATTTAAGAATCAAAAAGAATTAGTTAGGATACAACTTTTTTGAATTCTTTTTCATTCTTTTGAATTCCTAGCGAGAACAGAATCTCATTATTATTTAAGAATCAGAAAGAATTAGTTAGGATAAAACTTTTTTGAATTCTTTTTTATTCTTTCGAATCCTCCGCGAGAACAGAATCTTAAGAATATTTGAGAATTAAAAAGAATTAGTTAGGATAAAACTTTTTTGAATTCTTTTTTATTCTTTCGAATCCTCCGCAAGACCATAATCTCAAAAATATTTAAGAATTAAAAAGAATTAGTTAGGATAAAACTTTTTTGAATCCTTTTTATTCTTTCGAATATTCCACGAGAACAGAATCTCAAAAATATTTAAGAATTAAAAAAAATTAGTTAGGATAAAACTTTTTTGAATTCTTTTTTATTCTTTTGAATTCTCCGCCAGAACATAATCTCAATATTATTTAAGAATTAAAAAGAATTAGTTAGGATAATACTATTTTGAATTCTCTTTTATTCTTTTGAATACTCCGCGAGAACATAATTTCAATATTATTTAAAAATTAAAAAGAATTAGTTAGGATAAAACTTTTTTGAATTCTTTTTTATTCTTTTGAATTCTCCGTGAGAACAGAATCTCAATATTATTTAAGAATTAAAAAGAATTAGTTAGGATAAAACTTTTTTGAATTCTTTTTTATTCTTTCGAATCCTCCGGGAGAACAGAATCTCAAAAATATTTAAGAATTAAAAAGAATTAGTTAGGATAAAACTTTTTTGAATTCTTTTTTATTCTTTTGAATTCTCCGCAAGAACATAATCTCAATATTATTTAAGAATTAAAACGAATTCGTTAGGATAAAACTTTTTTGAATTCTCCTTTATTCTTTTGAATTCTCCGTGAGAACAGAATCTCAATATTATCTAAGAATTAAAAAAAAATTAGTAAGGATAAAACTTTTTTGAATTCTTTTTTATTCTTTCGAATCCTTCGCGAGAACAGAATCTCAAAAATATTTAAGAATTAAAAAGAATTAGTTAGGATAAACTTTTTTGAATTCTTTTTTATTCTTTTGAATTCTCCGCAAGAACATAATCTCAATATTATTTAAGAATTAAAACGAATTCGTTAGGATAAAACTTTTTTGAATTCTCCTTTATTCTTTTGAATTCTCCGCGAGAGCATAATCTCAAAATTATTTAAGAATTAAAAAGAATTAGTTAGGATACAACTTTTTTGAATTCTTTTTTATTCTTTTGAATTCTCCGCAAGAACATAATCTCAATATTATTTAAGAGTTAAAACGAATTTGTTAGGATAAAACTTTTTTGAATTCTCCATTATTCTTTTGAATTCTCCGCGAGAACATAATCTCAATATTATTTAAGAATTAAAAAGAATTAGTTAGGATAAAACTTTTTTGAATTTTCCTTTATTCTTTTGAATTCTCCGTGAGAACAGAATCTCAATATTATTTAAGAATTAAAAAGAATTAGTTAGGATAAAACTTTTTTGAATTCTTTTTTATTCTTTCGAATCCTCCGGGAGAACAGAATCTCAAAAATATTTAAGAATTAAAAAGAATTAGTTAGGATAAAACTCTTTTGAATTCTTTTGAATTCTCCGCAAGAACATAATCTCAATATTATTTAAGAATTAAAAAGAATTAGTTAGGATAAAACTTTTTTGAATTCTCCTTTATTCTTTTGAATTTTCCGCGAGAACATAATCTCAATATTATTTAAGAATTAAAAAGAATTAGTTAGAATACAACTTTTTTGAATTCTTTTTCATTCTTTTGAATTCTCCGTGAGAACAGAATCTCAATATTATTTAAGAATTAAAAAAAAATTAGTTAGGATAAAACTTTTTTGAATTCTTTTTTATTCTTTCGAATCCTTCGCGAGAACAGAATCTCAAAAATATTCAAGAATTAAAATGAATTAGTTAGGATAAACTTTTTTGAATTCTTTTTTATTCTTTTGAATTCTCCGCAAGAACATAATCTCAATATTATTTAAGAATTAAAACGAATTCGTTAGGATAAAACTTTTTTGAATTCTCCTTTATTCTTTTGAATTCTCCGCGAGAGCATAATCTCAATATTATTTAAGAATTAAAAAGAATTAGTTAGGATAAAACTTTTTTGAATTCTCCTTTATTCTTTTGAATTCTCCGCGAAGACATAATCTCAATATTATTTAAGAATTAAAAAGAATTAGTTAGGATAAAACTTTTTTGAATTCTTTTTTATTCTTTCGAATCCTCCGCGAGAACAAAATCTCAAGAATATTAAAGAATTAAAAAGAATTAGTTAGGATAAAACTTTTTTGAATTCTCCTTTATTCTTTTGAATTCTCCGCGAGAACATAATCTCAATATTATTTAAAAATTAAAAAGAATTAGTTAGGATAAAACTTTTTTAAATTCTTCTTTATTCTTTTGTATTCTCCGCGAGAACATAATCTCAATATTATTTAAGAATTAAAAAGAATTAGTTAGGATAAAACTATTTTAAATTCTCCTTTATTCTTTTGAATTCTCCGCGAGAACAGAATCTCAATATTATTTATGAATTAAAAAGAATTAGTTAGGATAAAAATTTTTTGAATTCTTTTCTATTCTTTCGAATATTCCACGAGAACAGAATCTCAAAAATATTTAAGAATTAAAAAAAATTAGTTAGGATAAAACTTTTTTGAATTCTTTTTTATTCTTTTGAATTCTCCGCCAGAACATAATCTCAATATTATTTAAGAATTAAAAAGAATTAGTTAGGATAATACTATTTTGAATTCTCTTTTATTCTTTTGAATACTCCGCGAGAACAGAATCTCAATATTTTTTAAGAATTAAAAAGAATTAGTTAGGATAAAACTTTTTTGAATTCTTTTTTATTCTTTTGAATTCTCCGCCAGAACATAATTTCAATATTATTTAAGAATTAAAAAGAATTAGTTAGGATAAAACTTTTTTGAATTATTTTTTATCCTTTTGAATTCTCCGTGAGAACAGAATCTCAATATTATTTAAGAATTAAAAAGAATTAGTTAGGATAAAACTTTTTTGAATTCTTTTTTATTCTTTCGAATCCTCCGGGAGAAAAGAATCTCAAAAATATTTAAGAATTAAAAAGAATTAGTTAGGATAAAACTTTTTTGAATTCTTTTTTATTCTTTTGAATTCTCCGCAAGAACATAATCTCAATATTATTTAAGAATTAAAAAGAATTAGTTAGGATAAAACTTTTTTGAATTCTCCTTTATTCTTTTGAATTTTCCGCGAGAACATAATCTCAATATTATTTAAGAATTAAAAAGAATTAGTTAGAATACAACTTTTTTGAATTCTTTTTCATTCTTTTGAATTCTCCGTGAGAACAGAATCTCAATATTATCTAAGAATTAAAAAAAAATTAGTTAGGATAAAACTTTTTTGAATTCTTTTTTATTCTTTCGAATCCTTCGCGAGAACAGAATCTCAAAAATATTTAAGAATTAAAAAGAATTAGTTAGGATAAACTTTTTTGAATTCTTTTTTATTCTTTTGAATTCTCCGCAAGAACATAATCTCAATATTATTTAAGAATTAAAACGAATTCGTTAGGATAAAACTTTTTTGAATTCTCCTTTATTCTTTTGAATTCTCCGCGAGAGCATAATCTCAAAATTATTTAAGAATTAAAAAGAATTAGTTAGGATACAACTTTTTTGAATTCTTTTTTATTCTTTTGAATTCTCCGCAAGAACATAATCTCAATATTATTTAAGAGTTAAAACGAATTTGTTAGGATAAAACTTTTTTGAATTCTCCTTTATTCTTTTGAATTCTCCGCGAGAACATAATCTCAATATTATTTAAGAATTAAAAAGAATTAGTTAGGATAAAACTTTTTTGAATTTTCCTTTATTCTTTTGAATTCTCCGTGAGAACAGAATCTCAATATTATTTAAGAATTAAAAAGAATTAGTTAGGATAAAACTTTTTTGAATTCTTTTTTATTCTTTCGAATCCTCCGGGAGAACAGAATCTCAAAAATATTTAAGAATTAAAAAGAATTAGTTACGATAAAACTCTTTTGAATTCTTTTTCATTCTTTTGAATTCTCCGCAAGAACATAATCTCAATATTATTTAAGAATTAAAAAGAATTAGTTAGGATAAAACTTTTTTGAATTCTCCTTTATTCTTTTGAATTTTCCGCGAGAACATAATCTCAATATTATTTAAGAATTAAAAAGAATTAGTTAGAATACAACTTTTTTGAATTCTTTTTCATTCTTTTGAATTCTTCGTGAGAACAGAATCTCAATATTATTTAAGAATTAAAAAAAAATTAGTTAGGATAAAACTTTTTTGAATTCTTTTTTATTCTTTCGAATCCTTCGCGAGAACAGAATCTCAAAAATATTCAAGAATTAAAATGAATTAGTTAGGATAAACTTTTTTGAATTCTTTTTTATTCTTTTGAATTCTCCGCAAGAACATAATCTCAATATTATTTAAGAATTAAAACGAATTCGTTAGGATAAAACTTTTTTGAATTCTCCTTTATTCTTTTGAATTCTCCGCGAGAGCATAATCTCAATATTATTTAAGAATTAAAAAGAATTAGTTAGGATACAACTTTTTTGAATTCTTTTTTATTCTTTTGAATTCTCCGCAAGAACATAATCTCAATATTATTTAAGAGTTAAAACGAATTCGTTAGGATAAAACTTTTTTGAATTCTCCTTTATTCTTTTGAATTCTCCGCGAGAATATAATCTCAATATTATTTAAGAATTAAAAAGAATTAGTTAGGATAAAACTTTTTTGAATTCTCCTTTATTCTTTTGAATCCTCCGCGAGAGCATAATCTCAATATTATTTAAGAATTAAAAAGAATTCGTTAGGATACAACTTTTTTGAATTCTTTTTTATTCTTTTGAATTCTCCGCAAGAACATAATCTCAATATTATTTAAGAGTTAAAACGAATTCGTTAGGATAAAACTTTTTTGAATTCTCCTTTATTCTTTTGAATTCTCCGCGAGAACATAATCTCAATATTATTTAAGAATTAAAAAGAATTAGTTAGGATAAAACTTTTTTGAATTCTCCTTTATTCTTTTGAATTCTCCGCGAGAACATAATCTCAATTTTATTTAAGAATTAAAAAGAATTAGTTAGGATACAACTTTTTTGAATTCTTTTTCATTCTTTTGAATTCCTAGCGAGAACAGAATCTCATTATTATTTAAGAATCAGAAAGAATTAGTTAGGATAAAACTTTTTTGAATTCTTTTTTATTCTTTCGAATCCTCCGCGAGAACAGAATCTTAAGAATATTTGAGAATTAAAAAGAATTAGTTAGGATAAAACTTTTTTGAATTCTTTTTTATTCTTTCGAATCCTCCGCGAGACCATAATCTCAAAAATATTTAAGAATTAAAAAGAATTAGTTAGGATAAAACTTTTTTGAATTCTCCTTTATTCTTTTGAATTCTCCGCGAGAACATAATCTCAATATTATTTAAGAATTAAAAAGGATTAGTTAGGATACAACTTTTTTGAATTCTTTTTTATTCTTTCGAATCCTCCGCGAGAACAGAATCTTAAGAATATTTGAGAATTAAAAAGAATTAGTTAGGATAAAACTTTTTTGAATTCTTTTTTATTCTCTTGAATTCTCCGCAAGAACATAATCTCAATATTATTTAAGAATTAAAATGAATTAGTTAGGATAAAACTATTTTAAATTCTCCTTTATTCTTTTGAATTCTCCGCGAGAACATAATCTCAATATTATTTAAGAATTAAAAAGAATTAGTTAGGATAAAACTTTTTCAAATTCTTTTTCATTCTTTCGAATCTTCTGCGAGAACAAAATCTCAAGAATATTTAAGAATTAAAAATAATTAGTTAGGATAAAACTTTTTTAAATTCTCCTTTATTCTTTTGTATTCTCCGCGAGAACATAATCTCAATATTATTTAAGAATTAAAAAGAATTAGTTAGGATAAAACTATTTTAAATTCTCCTTTATTCTTTCGAATCCTCCGCGAGACCATAATCTCAAAAATATTTAAGAATTAAAAAGAATTAGTTAGGATAAAACTTTTTTGAATTCTCCTTTATTCTTTTGAATTCTCCGCGAGAACATAATCTCAATATTATTTAAGAATTAAAAAGGATTAGTTAGGATACAACTTTTTTGAATTCTTTTTTATTCTTTCGAATCCTCCGCGAGAACAGAATCTTAAGAATATTTGAGAATTAAAAAGAATTAGTTAGGATAAAACTTTTTTGAATTCTTTTTTATTCTCTTGAATTCTCCGCAAGAAAATAATCTCAATATTATTTAAGAATTAAAAAGAATTAGTTAGGATAAAACTATTTTAAATTCTCCTTTATTCTTTTGAATTCTCCGCGAGAACAGAATCTCAATATTATTTATGAATTAAAAAGAATTAGTTAGGATAAAACTTTTTTGAATTCTTTTCTATTCTTTCGAATATTCCGCGAGAACAGAATCTCAAAAATATTTAAGAATTAAAAAGAATTAGTTAGGATAAAACTTTTTTGAATTCTTTTTTATTCTTTTGAATTCTCCGCCAGAACATAATCTCAATATTATTTAAGAATTAAAAAGAATTAGTTAGGATAATACTATTTTGAATTCTCTTTTTTTCTTTTGAATACTCCGCGAGAACAGAATCTCAATATTATTTAAGAATTAAAAAGAATTAGTTAGGATAAAACTTTTTTGAATTCTTTTTCATTCTTTCGAATCCTCTGCGAGAACAAAATCTCAAGAATATTTAAGAATTAAAAAGAATTAGTTAGGATAAAACTTTTTTGAACTCTCCTTTATTCTTTTGAATTTTCCGCGAGAACATAATCTCAATATTATTTAAGAATTAAAAAGAATTAGTTAGGATAAAACTTTTTCAAATTCTTTTTCATTCTTTCGAATCTTCTGCGAGAACAAAATCTCAAGAATATTTACGAATTAAAAATAATTAGTTAGGATAAAACTTTTTTGAATCCTTTTTTATTCTCTCGAATCCTCCGAGAGTACAAGAATTACAATATTATTTTAGGATTAAAAAGTATAACTTAGTATTAAACTTTCTTGATTATATTTTATTCTTTTGAATCCTTAGCGAGAACAGAAATTGCTACATTATTTTAGAATTAAAAAGGTTCGAAGATCTTTTTTATCTCCTATTTCGTCAAAAACTACTGTTGGATCTTCGTCAGACGACTTAGAAGACGAAAATTCTTTACCACAATCGTTACTCGGGTCACCAAAGTCGTCTTCAGAAAAAAATCAAGATGATGATTTTGAATTTGATTCAGAAATGACTTATGTGATTTCAGAAGAAAGTGCTATGATATTCAATGAAAACCCTCCTTTCCTACTAGTAGAAACTGAAGATGATCAGGAGGAGTTAATTCACGATATAAGAAACAACCATTTCACTACATCAACACCCGATACAACGATTTAAAATAATTCGAAATAATTATCAATATAATCTGATTTTAATAATACCAAATAAATCTCATGATCCAAAGAAAATATGATATTTTTTAGATCTATTTAGATAAAAAAAAAAAAATTATTATTTTTATCTGGTTATTAGATTAATGAGGTTTTATGTAGATTAACTTAGATTTACGTTTATATGTAAGTGAGATTCGATCTCTGATATTCTAAAAAATATAAATTTAAAGCGAAACGTAAGTTTATATAGTGTTCCGAAGTTGCCAAAAATTATTCGCTTATTTTAATTAAAATACTTTATTAGAATAATATTATTAAAAATAATATATTTTATTTAAAATATATATATTATTCAATAAATAAATAAAACTAATTAATGATCTATAAGTCTAATATTTCAGTGTGATCTTCCGTCTTTGCCTTAGACAAATTTCTTCAATTGTATCTTTCCCTTATAAGTGGAAATGTATAAAAAAAATGTGTAAATATATACATTTTATGATATATATTAATTCTTTAAGTATACATGGAAAAAAATCATATAAAGAATCAATATTATTTACTATTATCATCAATAACTTTAATTACTATATACTTTTATTAAGTTATATAAATTGAAAATGTATATCTAAAAAGATGACTACAAAATTGTTTGTTAATAAGCAATTAGCTTCATTCGGTAAGTATTTATTTTTCATTAAAACCATAATTTTTTTTTCATTAAATCTATTTTTGCAAAATTGTGGGACTAAATTTCATCTTTCATTTTATCATTTGCAGGGGCAATGATTGTCGCTGAATTTGTTTCATGCAAAAGTAGCAATAACAAAATCAAAGTCGAGTACCCGGAACCATGGAAAGCGACTTCTAACGTTCAATTGTTGGTCAACGGTCATGTTGTCTCTGATGATGACGGCAATATAGGACGTTATTTAGCTAGGACTTTGGACGACAGTTTATACGGTAATTGATCATATTATAATTCATTGTTGTTATAATTTTTTTTTATATACAGTATTAAGTTATCTCTTAATTGCAGGAGGAACTGGAATTATAGAGAACAGTCAAGTAGACAATTGGTTGTCTTATATTTGTGATCCTTTAAAGAACTCTAATAATCTTACTACTTTAAAGGAGCTTCTGAACACCAGTCTGTCCAAGAACTGGTTGATGACTGAGCAAATGACTTTGGCAGATACTTACGTGTTTGCAAGCTTAATTAATCTTAATTACATACCAGAACCTTAGTATCCTGAGTTGGTTCGTTGGTTTGAAAAGATCAGCACTTTGAAATATGCGTCTAAAGTCTTGAATTCTTTAAAAAAGGCTTTAGTTACATAAGCTGTGGCTGGCTGACAGGAAACAAGACCAAAATCTTGTTGAATTACCAGGAGATGAGATGGGAAACTTTGTTGTATTTTTCTCATTTGAAGCTAGCGAATATTTACATATTGGACATGCTCAGGTATGATCCTCTAACTAAATTGAATTGTATCTTGTATAATAGACAATCCAAGTGTCACAAAAAAAATATTAACATTTTCAATGATTATTAAATATTTCAAATCAAATTAAATTCAATAAAACATGTTAATAAATTTTTTATGCAGCTTGGTAAGATGATTACTAAAGAAATTATCAGTACAGTATTACTGATAATTGATGTAGATGAATAGATCAGTTCAGTTCTTAACACGCTTTTATTTTTTAATTCATATTTATTAAAGTATACAAATTCTCGCACTTATAATTATTAATATCTGTCAATTACATATATATTTCCGATCATTAAATAATATAACAAGAGTATTGTGTTGTGATGCAAATATAATTAAAAAAATGTGTTTTGTCAACTACATAAAAGGAATTAAATGGATTAACTAATTTCACTTAAATTTCAATCATACAAAGGAGCTAATAATAATTTATCACTTTTTTTTTTTATTTTTCCACACATTCAGAGCAAAACCAAGTTGGTTGAGATTTTTGTTTTATCGATACGCAATGATAATGGTAAGTCTTTAAGCAATTATCACAACTTATTATTTTTTTACTAATATTTAAGAGAAAAGTGCCATTACAACTTTTGCATAAGCCTATATTACTATTTTTTTTTTAGTTTTATGGCTTGTGATAAGATTTGCAAACTCTCTTCATCAAGATACTCTTTTAAGATTCCTAAATCGATAAATCCATTTATAAGGAAATCCTCAAGCTGTTTGGGCTTACAAATTTGAGAAATATCCTTAGCTTTAATTACATATTCACGTCTTAATACAGTGTTGACTACTGTTTGAGGTAATTTTAACCAATTTAATATATCCACAACTTGTAGACACGTATTTTTTTGGGTAAATGGAATTAACTTGAAGCTCGCTTTTGGAAGACCTATGACGGTCAATGATGCCCCTTTTGGACGACCACGGGCGCTTACTTTTGCCGGTGAATTAACTTCAGCAATTTTACAATTAGAATCTAGCTTAATCAATTGTTCCGAATCATTTACATTTTTTCTGGCTGGCTTCATCAATACAACACTACTTTGAGTAACAATTACTTCAGAAAGTTTTCTCCAAAAAAAATCAATTTTTTTTAAAGATTCTAATTTAAAATTCCAATTTTCGGGTAACCAGAGAGTCGATGATTGATAAATATTATCTGTTAAAATTTTAATTACTTTTCTCTTTTCAAAAACTGTCTTGATTTTATAACCAGTAGATACATTAGGAAGCTGAAGATAATCAGCTTTAATGCGTGAATCAACTTCTTTGATATCAATATCAAATCCACTTTTGAAACATTTATTTACATCCTCAAGCACTTTAATTTTCTTGGTAAAATATTCACCACATGATAAACTCACCGTATGAATTAAATCATTTAAAATGTAATTTAATTGTTTTTGGGATTCAAATAGATTAAACTTTTTTTCGCAACAAACTTGTGAAACAATTGTTTCTTTAACATCAATGCCATCGTTGGTTTTTCGGAAAGCTCTTTGCGTTAATTTATAGTAATTTTTAGACCACCTTACTGCGCATAATTCTTCAGAAAACAAAGATAAATCGTAATGTCGTCTGACCGCAAATATATGACGACAAGGTAAGTAGAATGATAACCAATGACGACATTCGCAACTTTTGTACGTTGTAGTTATCTCAAGAGATTTACATTTCATAAAATAGTTTTCATTAATGTTTAGCTTATCTACTTGATTTTCGATATTATTTTTATCCCAGAAAGTAATATGCTTGTGATGGTCAAGCTCGATTTTAACGTATTTAAAAGCTGCAATTGTCAAATAATTGGAATATTGTTTTTCCCACTCAGTACAATTAATTGCAAAGTGCGGCTTTTTAATAAAATTTTTAGAAGCTTTAAAATTATTTTCTCTGTTGAAACCAGATAGCCATTGAAAGAAAGCAATTGCAAAAGAACTTAAATAGTTATTTCGATCTATTTCTTCTTTCATTTTACCATTAAGAGATTCCAATCTATTGTTTGTCTGGTTTCCCAAATTGCCAATAATATAATAACTGCACCATTCTTCTCTATTTTCATGCCAGTTTGTATTAAAATAATCAACAACTTGAATAGGCGCTTTATCAACAAGTTGAACATAATAATCATCGTATTCTTCAGGAGATTCACTATAAACAATCTTTTGAAGTAATAATAAACAAAGGTTTCTTTCATCAATTATTATATTCATTGCTTTTGTTGTAATATAATTAGAACATATTTTTAAGACATGAAATCGACAGATCTGTGTAGAAACGTTAGGAAACAATTCTTTCAAAACTTTTCTCTCTGTTAAGTCCTTGTCGGTCATGAAGCATCTTATTTTATTACAAGCATCTGCGTTTTCATTTTTAAAAGTTTCAAGAAACCACTTCATGGATGCATAAACTTCATGAGCTAGTATAGCTGCACCAGCTAGTTCACTTAATCCATTGGAGTCTTCCACAAGCAATATCATAAATGATAAATTAGTATTAAACAATTTATAAGTTCCATCTAAGAACACAACTTCTGGCCACGACCGAAAAGAAGATCTCATATCAGCAGTAGAAAAATAAAGACCTTGGTACTCTTTATTCTTATGGAGAAGATGAACATTGGCGCCTGTAATTGAATAATATACGATATTTAATAGAATTAACGGAACATTGTATATAAGCGAATAAGTAAACTAAATTTTGTGTGAATTATTACATAAAAAATAAAATTTACTTGAATCAAGTAAATAATTTTGAAGAATTTCATCTTCTTGATTTGAGTAGAAAAATTCTTAAACTAATTGTAAGAAATTTTTCTTGGTTCAAGTAAATTTTACTTAATTCAAGAATTTTTCGTCTTGATTCAAGAAAATGAAATTCTTCAAAATTATTTTCTTGGTTCAAGAATTTTTCTTTTAATTCAAGTAAATTTTTTTTAAGTGTAGTAAAATACCATAAATATGCAATCATATCATTTAACTATCTCACGAAATAATGAAATTGTTGTTACCTTTAGATTTTAGTAATTTTTCTACAACGGATAAATCGTTAGTTTGTAGATCTTTTATTTTAGTTTGTATATTTGATAAATCCTTTACTCGAACTTTGACATTCTTTTCATTTACAATTTTATTACGCAAATGTTGTTTCGAACATTTTAAATTCAAAGCATCCACTGCCATTTGATAAGTTCCTGGCGACAATCTTCTGTTTTCAGGCACATCATCAATAAAGGCCTAAAATGAAAAAGAAAAATCTTAAAATTATTTATCAAAATTTTCTATCATGAATCTGATCATTTATAAAGAAAAAAGTAAAAACTAAAATTCGAATAAACAGAAAAGAAATGACTTAATGTATCTATATATACACACTGCAGTATGCACATGCATATGCACATGTGCATTGAGTTAATGATTTTTAATTTGTTGAATTGTTGAAATTTGTTGAAATTGTTTACTTTTTTTTTTATCAACAAAATAGTAAATATATGTTAGAGAGAAAAGAATGTCCTAAAAAAACGTTTTTTATTATTTATATGTTGTTTAGTAACACAAACTATTGAACTCGAGAATAATTTTGTTGGTAAAACACATTCTTTTACAAATTTTTATGCGTTTCACAACAATTGACATTATTTCTAGAGGCTTAGAACTTATTAGATTTAAAGGTATTAAAAGGAATCGATAAAGTAGCATAAAAGTTATTTAAGAAAGTTTTTTTTTTCTCTTTTTAAGAGAAATTGAACGCAGTCTAAAAACTTTGCTTAATTATTTTTAACAATGAATAGAATTTTTTTTTTTTTCATTAAGTAAGACTTTAGAATGTTTTGTCCACAATAATAAAAAATTAAACTTGAACTAAGAATACCATTTTGAAGAAATTGATTCTCTTGAGTCAAAAGGAAAAATTCTCGAGTCAATAAATTATTCTTGGTTCAAGATTTTTTTTCTAGAATCAAGTTAAATCATTCTGTTCAAAATGGTATTCTTGGATTAAGATTTTTTTCTCTTGAATCAAGTTAACTTTTTAATAGTGAATGTATTTTTTTTTTTGTGATATGCATTATACAAGCTCCCAAGTAAAAATTTCGCGAATTAAAAATATTCATTTGACGCAAAATTTAGCAAGCCATAAAATAGTTTTATTTTTTGTGGAATATAAATATATGATAGTTACCTTACTATTTTCATGATTGCTATGTTCCAAATTAACATTGGTAATTTTTAGTGAACCGTGATCCTGTGTCAAGTTTGCGTAAATGAAAGCTTCACACCCCATTTTGTATATGCTGAATAAAAATAATTAACATCGATTCAATTAAATTACAAGAAAAAACTTATAAAGCTTAATTCAGAGACTATATGGGACGTTCCATGCCATTTCACCGAGTTTTTTACGCAATTATTTTTCATTTTGTAAGAAAATTTTCTATTTTTTCCTGATCTATTAAAAACTTTTCTTAAGAAATTATCCATTTTTTTTTAATAACCGTAATTTTTTAAAAAATTGACATATTGAGACGTTTTTTCTATTAATCTTTTCGTTTTTTATTGTATGCTTCGGAAAAAATACGAAAAAAATTCCAAATGTTAAGACCTACTAAATTTTTTACTTTTTTGCAAAAAAATCAACTTTTTGTTGATGTCTGACTGATTTATTATGTAGATATTCCAATGTAAAACAATATAAATATTTATTTCTATCTAAGCTTATTTCACAAAATATCACTTTTGAAATACTTTAGGATATAGGAAATACTCGAATGTTAGCAAAATTAAAAAGAAAAAAAAAATATTACATGAAGCAAGTAATAATTGAAATAATTTTGATTTATTTTGAAAGTGTGCAAAAAAATGAATTTTAATTACGTTCATGCATTGCTTTTTTATTTTTGAAACTACATTCAAAACCAAACAAAAAAAAAAGTTATGTATTTTTCAAAAAAATGCCCTTTTTATTTTCTGATAATAGTAACTTTTAAGAATTCATCTTTTTATTTTAAAAAAGACATCCAATGCATACTATCTTTAATGAGCCAATTTTTTAAATTCGAGAGCTTACGAGTTTGGTCAAAAAAATTTATAATTTTTTTTTTGTAGAGTAATAAAATTTTAAATATTTCTTAAGAAACATATTTAATGAAATGAAAAAAGATCAAAAAAATTTTTCGCCAAATTCTAGAGAGTCTTGCAGAAAAACTTAGTGATTTAGCGTGAAATTCTCGGTTACTTATTAGGTACGCAATTAATTCATTTAAAATTTTATATTTACCTTGTCTTTCGTTGCTTGTTTTCTTTAGAAGTGTGAGTTAACTTACCAAATTTACAAACAAACTTGACGTATATATATACTAAATTTTCATTGTACGGTTTTCTGATATTACAATCTTTCAAATACCGACTGTCTCGCCTAACGTAGACTTCTTTTTCCTCCTTTTGAAAGTTTGTTACGAATGTTTCTAGTGACTGGTAGCTATCAAATGATAAATTGAGTATTCTCGAATTTTTATCATCAATTTTTGACTCGTGAGCCTTTATATTTACAACGGAAGATAGCTATTGAATTATAAAAAATATATCTTGAAGTTTTTCCTTAAAAGAACAAAATTGAAATTGTTAAATAAAATAATATTACCTCTCTGTCTTGGCAGTTATGATTATCATTCCAAATATCAATCTCTAAACCATTACTGATCAAATTAACTGTGAATCTCGCTGGACACTTAGTTCCTGGCACATAGCTATATAGAAAAATTGACGATACATTAATATAATATTAGACAATAAAAACATGTAAACATCAATGATAGAAAAATTTTGTATGCCCAAACACCACTGTGACGATCGAAAAAAGGAGTAGTTTTTGGGGAATTTTTTTGACAGGAAAAATAAAGGAATTTGGGAATCGGATTTTTTTTTATTTTATTAAGGGTACATCAAAGATTATTACCCTAAATTTTAATTAAAAAATATTTAATTTTTACAAAGTTATTAACAATCTCGTCGAACACTGGAGAAAATTCCCCCCCTCCACGGTCGGTTCGATAACTCAAAAACAGATCATCTGAAAGTAAAAACCCAAATTGCTTTTTAATCAGTAAGGATGTAGTTATCGTGCACGTACGGAATTTGAAAACTTTTTATTTTAAAGATTTTTTTAGCCGGGTTAAAACAAAAAAAAAAACAGTAAGAATAGTGAGAAAATTTTCAATCAGTCGCCATTTTTTTAAAAATTAAAATTTTCGAAATTCCGTACGTGCGACGATAACTACATCCTTACCACTTATCCATTTTACATCCAAAATCGTAAAATTTCACATTTTTTCATTTTCTTATTTGAATAACTTTTAAATGCGATAACTTATCGAATGTCTGTAAATTGCAATTGAAAACTCTTTCATTAAGCTTTAATTTGCGTACTATTGTGAAATTTGCTAGTGCATTGGTATTTTTTTTTTATCACTTATCAGACAATAAGGTAGTAAAGTAACTAATCAAATAAATGCTTTGTGTATTAAAGTGTTTGAATCGCCTGTTTACTTTCTGCCTTTGAAATCTACTTCCATATCGGCTGCCGAATGGTCTTTTTTAATAGTGAAGTATATTTTTCATCGTTGCAATAAATCGTATTATTAATGTCAAAAGAACGAACCTCTAATTATACTGTCTTTTGCTTTTATAAAAAAAATTGTTTAAAGCCAAAAAGGCATACATCAGACAAAATTGCATATGTTTCTCTAACTGTCTGCTTCAAAAATTAAGTTTTTTGAACTTCTGATTATGAAAATTGAAAATTGTCGAAAACTCAACAAATTATCGATTTTATCGAAGTCACAACTTCATTTTTTATTAATTACACATACGTGAGAAACTAGATATTTTGATTTCAATTTATTTTTACTTACTCTCGTCTTCGTTTTCTATTTTCAGATAATGGCTTTGGCCCTTTGTAATATCGACATTTGTACTGAATTTGGTTGAATATCAACTCCAGTTCAGTTGTTTTTTTTTCAGGCTTATCATCCAAATAGCCGGTTGAATACTTACAAAATTTGTAGCCTGTTCTAGCTTCATAGGATTTTATAGCTGCATCGATTTCTTCTCCAGAATGAAAACGTTTATGTAGGTATAAGTCCTGTATTCGAATGATGAATAAATTAATTATAAATATAATTGTGAAAATGTAACAAATATTGTTATAACTTTTTTCCATTACAAAGAGAATACAGAAAGTTAAAATAATTAAAAAAAAATTGAAATTTATTAAGGCAGTTGTCGTGGTTAAGGTATAGCGTCAGAAAATCATGAAATTTTTTTTATCGAAAGATAAATATATTAATAATTCACCACCAAAATTTCAAATCAATTCACCACATCGTTTTCGAGTAATTAATTTTCCAAATTGAATCTTTTACATGTAGAGGTATAGAGAGATGGTAAAGTTAGTATGAAATCTATTTACATCACTCGAGTGGTACGGAAGATTTTATACTAACTTTATCATCTCTCTATATCTCTACGTGTAAAAGATGTAATTTCGAAAATTAATTACTCAAAAACGGTGAGGTAAATTGATCTGAAATTTTGGTGGTGAATTATTAATATATTTATTTTTCGATAAAAAAAATTTCATAGTTTTCTGATTCAATATTAATAAACCCTAGTTTTTTAATAGTTTGACATGACAATCAAATAAAAACTCGTTAACAAAATAGAATACTGTGCACTTACAAGAAAACAGATAAGCACGTAGAAGAAGAGAAAATATAATATTTATTTGTGCAAAAGGAATCGGTAATATTAAACTATAGTCTGCAAATTGTCGTAAACAAACAGTAATTTCTAGAGAAAATTTTTGAGTATTATTCAATGTAAATTTACGCTTTTCGCCGATGTGGCTAGCAAAATTTTAAATTTAGTAGTATGGACTTTCATACTTCTTATGTAGTAACCTCTCGTATTAATATTTATATATGTATATAATACGATAAAACTTTTTAAAAGTTTTCTGATTGCATCTTCATTTTTTTGATTCATCAATAGAAGCAGATAATCAGTTAAATTTTAGTACGAGTATGAAAAATAAGCTACTAGTGAAAATTAATCATTTTTTCTCCATTATTGTACTAGTAGGAATCTATTATTAACAAAGAGCAAATAAGTTATGCAGTGAGTACTTACTGATGTGACAGAATTACTTTCAGTGCTGTCTTTATTATTAATTTTTTTGGATACTGATACTATCGAGAGACTACTTGTCTGTCCATCAGGTATGGAAAATAAAATTATCGGTCTTTCGCAGCTTGTCAAATCACTCATTGGTCTGTATGGAACTTCATATCGAAAGAATCCTTTCTTCTGCAGGTTGATTATCTCTCCCTGTTTTACGTTCTTTAATTCAAACTCTCCAAACATTTTCACTTCTTTCTATAAAAAAAATTAAATAAATTATTTTTGCTTTAGTAGAAAATTGACGTATTAATATTTGAAGAATTAAAAAATTATTTTTGTTTAAATTAATAATTTACAATAACTTACTTTAGTATCTATAGCATTAAAGTCTTTTAAATCGTCATCTTTGCCGAAAGTCCTTGCTAGTAATACATTTAAAGTAAACAGCAACACAAGGAATCATATCATATTCTTTTTTATAATTATCTTTGTTTTCTTTTTCCGCTAGCCAGGTAAGCATCACCGTATTATTATAATCCTTATCATCCAGCTTTAATCTCACGTCAATCTCTGTGATCTTCCCGTCAGTCTTCTTAATATTCTTAACCATAAAATTTCCCCAGGAAATAAATGTTGCTTTCTTCCTATATTCCAGTGTATTAGCGTCATTCCTTTCAATTAAAATCTTCTTACTAATCAGTACTTTCTTCGTATCTAACTCCGGAGATTTGGGATGGTTTTATACATCAAGAAGCTGGTCATCTAATGCATCAAGAACGTTAAATTGTACCAGGTCATCGGACTCCAAAGCTGTGAAACGATGCGCAATCGGATCGATTACGTTCTTGTTTACCGCCCACATTTTGTTCCACTCCATGGAGACAAAAGACTTAAAACCACCCTGTGCGACGATAAACTGCTTCAATCTTATCTAACTTAACTTATTGATAGTACTTAATAGTGAATAGTATTGATATTTTATATGATTTTTTTCCATCTACTTAAATAATTAATATATATTTATATAAACGTTTTTAAAATTTTTTTTATAATGAAATTTAGAAATAATAGAAGTTACTAAAGAAACGAAACAGAATCATGAGTATTTATTCAGTTACTACTAATATATATTCTAAAAATAATCAATATACTTCACTTATAAGAAAAAGGTACAAACAAATAATTCTAGATAAGAAGATTAGTGCGATTAAGTTTTACAAATAGTATCATTAGTATGGTCAATATTTAAAATAGGATGATAAATTATTGCTAAATTATTGCTATAATGAAGAGATGAATTATTTAAAATTAAAGTTATTGGAATAATAAATAATACAATAATTACCTTAGCAAGTAAGAAGTGCTTATCGATTATCCCTCTTCAAAGCCTTAAAAAATTTATTTAGTCGTATATATACGGCTCAGTATGTGTACGACTCTGTACATGTGCAGCTCCGCAAACGTGCGCCTTTTTCAAATTCAAAATATGAATTCCCCGCTACTTTCATTTAAGACCGTAAGTTTACGGATCCGTATGCGTACGACTCCGCATGTACACGGCTCCGTATACGTGCGACGATTTTTAAATAAAATTTGAATTTCCCGGCGGCCTGTGGCGCTCCGTACGCATACGGAGCCGTATGTGTACGGAGCCGTATCTATCTTTTTCCGTACCTTTAGCCACATCCAATTTTAATTTAACGCTGAAAATAGGTCTGCGCGCGACATTTGTTCTGAACACTATAAATAACACCGGCACACGAAAAGAAAAAAGTTGTCAGTACTTTTGACGGGACCCATATATCTTTATGTATTTCGACCCACTGAATCCGAATTTGAGGTCAGTTTGACCCGTACACCGTCAAATTTTCGAGAAAACTTTGAAAAACTGAAAATAATGACGAAAATCGGCAGTTTAGGCGATTTAAAATGATTTAAAAATTTTTTTTGACCTAAACTAAGCATGATTTATATGAATTACGACCCGCTTAATACTTATCTGAAGTTTATTTAGGCCATAAGCCGCTAAAAGTTTAAGTAAATTCCAAAAAAAAAAACCCTAAAAAATTGCAACAAAAGCAAAAAATAGCAAAAAAAAGAAAAGAAAAGCAAAAAATTCCAGATATTGTGTTAAAAAAAATTTTATAAAATTAGATCAATCATGATTCTCATGTATTTCGATTCGCCGAATATAAATCTCGAATTTATATGGCTCAGACATCTCTAAAAATCAAAATAAATGGCAAAAAACCACTAAAAATCAAAATAAATCAAGTCCGTTATGATAAAAATCAATTTTTAAATAAAAATAAAGTATCTGCCATGACGGCATGCAAGCCGTTAACCCAGGGACTCTGCCAGACGGTTCTGTTGTCCGCCGTCACCATGTGGAGGTGCCCTGGTTACAGGCATAAGCATTCAATCAAGAAATCAGGAATGATTAAAATTTCGATGAAAAGAAGGAGTTCCGAAAATTCATCAGTGTACTGACCAGATGTGAAAGGTTGTATTGGTTCATCTAAGATAAGTTTGAATTCTGTGCTTCTTCATAATGGAAACATATTGGCACTGATTTACAATTTGCAAATCGTATTAGATCAAATAAAGTATTCGGAACATCAATGGAAAGTTTGTGGTGATATAAAATTTGCAACAGCACTGTTCGACCAACAATCAGGGTTCACAAAATATTCTGCTATTTATGTTTGTGGGATAGTTGAGATCGAACAAATCACTATGTTAACGATGCCAAATAAGAAGAAGGAATTTTTGGTCCCCGAACAGAACCTCAAATTCGAACTTTATTTCAATTACAACTTAGGGTTGCTTGATAAATCTTGAATTGCACATTTTACATTCTTACTTGCTGCACTTTCCTGAAAATCTTGACGATTACAGTGACGAGTAAGGCGGAGGATTCCACAAAGACACCAGTGTAATAAAAACGATATCAAAAAAAGTAGAATGAACTAAAATTTTTTAAGGATTTAGGTCAAAAAATTTAAAATTTATATTCCACAGATCGGATAATATGTTAAAGATTTTTTATTTTTATTTAAAAATTGATTTTTATCATAACGGACTTGATTTATTTTAATTTTCAGTAGTTTTTTGCCATTTATTTAGATTTTTAGAGATGTCTGAGCCATATAAATTCGAGATTTATATTCGGCGGATCGAAATACATGAGAATCATGATTGATCTAATTTAAAAAAATTTTTTTTAACACAATATCTGGAATTTTTTGCTTTTTTGTGCTATTTTTTGCTTTTTCTGCAATTTTTCAGGGTTTTTTGGAATTTACTTAAACTTTTAATGGCTTATGGTCTAAATAAACTTCAGATAAGTACTACCCGGGAAAAAATGATCAGGACTGATCAGACCTGTTCATATCTGATCAGGCCTGAAATCCGACCTGATCAGGCCTGTTCATGTATGATCAGGCCTGAAATTAGGCCTGATCAGACCTGTCCGTGCCTGTTCATGTCTGAACCGTTAAATATGCTCAGACCTGATCAGACCTGTCCATGCCTGTTCATGTCTGAAATGTTAAATACGCTCAGACCTGATCAGACCCGATCATGCCTGCTTATGTCTGTTCATGCCTGTTCATGTCTGAAGCATTTAATACGCTCAGACCTGATCAGATCTGATCAGACCTGTCCATGCCTGTTCATGTCTGGAGTGTTAAATACGCTCAGACCTGATCAGACCTGATCAAGCCTGTTCATGCCTGCTCATGTCTGTTCATGCCTGTTCATGTCTGAAGCATTAAATACGCTCAGACCTTATCAGATCTGATAAAGCCTGTTCATGTCTGAAGTATTAAATATGCTCAGACCTGATCAGACCTGTCCATGCCTGTTCATGTCTAAAGCGTTAAATACGCTCAGACCTGATCAGACCTGTCCATGTCTAATCATGTCTGATCTAGCCTGAAATAGATAAGGATTAAAACTCCATATATCAGCTGACAAGAACTGTTCATGCATGATTTGCCCTCTGAAATGATATTTTAAGTCTGGAAGAAAAATTTTATCGAACTATAGACTGCAGTTCTATTTTTAAAATTAATTTGTTCCATGTGACGTATCAGTTTCTATCCCCTTATAAATTTTAAATGTACAACTTTCATCTTAAATTTCGGCTTATATAAGCATGAACTTTTTAATTTTCCATGCCAAAACGATGATTTTTAACGATGAATTTTGACGCAGTGACATAAAATTTTTTACTGTGTTCTATTGAATACGCGAAAAATAAGATTATTTATTAAAAGTTTGAGTTTGATAGCGTGAAAATACCAAAATATATCAGTTGATATCGATAGGCGATAAGTCCTTTCAAGGTGTCTGTTATTATTTTAAGCTACCGCCTTGGTCCATTGCAGTAGTGTCAAAAGCTGCTAAATTGTAGAACACACAAATAATTTTTCATTTTCTATACGTTTTAATTAAAAAAAACTTCAATTTTAAAAGAAAACAATAAAATTATAATTGCGGAATAAACCTTGAAGAAATTTTTTTTTTACTTTACAGAGAACCATATGTTAATGGATCGAAAAAAATACATAGCCGTCCCAAATAAATCACTCTAATATACACAGTAAAAAATTTTGCGTCATTGCGTCAAAAAATTTTGTGTTAAAAATTTTTGTGTTAAATATTTAACACTTTTATGTTTAAATTTAACATTTATTTTGTTAAATTAACACAAAAAAGTGTTAAATATTCAACATAAAAATTTTTATCACGAAATTTTTTGACGCAATGACGCGAAATTTTTTACTGTGTATAATTAATTATTAATAATTAATAAATTAAGTATAGAACTCCGTTAACTATAAGGATAAGTCATGTATAAAATTTAAATTACTTAAAGTAGTTTGAAAGGTACATTAGAGATAAGATGAGTCATTAGTTCAACAGGTAAAGTATCAGTCTGGAGCGCAACGTACATGGTTCGAATCCCCGTCGGCACCAATTTTTTTTTTTTTTATCGACTTGATCGAGTCAGACATGAACAGGTCTGATCAGACATGAACATGCCTGGCCAGGTCTGATCAGACCCGGTCATTTTTCATATCTGATCAGACCTGAAGACTCATGCCTGTTCATATCTGATCAGATCTGATCATTTTTTCTCGGGTAAGCGGGTCAAAGTACATAAAAATCATGCTTAGTTTAGGTCAAAAAAAATTTTTAAATCATTTAAAATCGCCTAAACTACCGATTTTCGTCATTTTTTACGGTTTTTTAAAGTTTTCTCGAAAATTTGATGGTGTACGGGTCAAACTGACCTCAAATTCGGATTTAGCGGGTCGAAATACATAAGGATACATGGATCCTGTCAAAAGTACTATAACAACTTTTTTTTTTGTGTGCCGGTGTAATTATTCCTGTTGGAAATTTTACTTAAAGTTAATTTTTCAACAAGTTAAACAATTGTTAACTAACAAAATTTTCTTGAACTTCCGTTTTAATTGTAAGTGAAAAAAAATGTTTAAATAATTGTAAAAAATTTTCGCTTCGTAGAGCCTTTCTTACATACATAGTTAACAAGATCGCGCCATAAAAGTTAAAAAATATTTATACTTTGTTTATAATAATTTTTTTACTTGAACAAAAACTAAAAAATCCAAGTAATGTTGTTAAAAAATTTTTTTTTTCTTAATCATCATATTATCGTTTTTTTATTAATACAAGATATTAATTGATTTGCAATAGTATATTTCTTACCTAGAGCAGGAAAATAAGAAATGTCTCAGATTACATGTAATTGTTGGCCGAGGCAAAGCCGTGGTCAACAAACATGTGATCTGAGGCTTTCTTATTTACTTCCCGTGGAGTGTAATATACTATTAAATATTGAAATAATCAATTTGTTTATAAAAAATTTATCAACAAATGGCGGGAAAAATTTATTTTTCTTCCCTCCGGGTGGAAAGCGTCAATTTTGCGCCCGCTACGCTAAATTAAACTATTTTTTTGCTCGACGAAGGCAGGAAGCGGCAACTTCGCTTAGCGCAGTGGGCCGAAAGTTGACGCTTTCTGCCCGTTGAGCAAAAAAAACAATTTTTTTTCACAACTATTATATTACAAATATTATGATTTAAAAAAAAAAATTTTTTCTTAATAACAATTTTTAATTGTTTATAATCGTTTTTTTTATATTTCTATTGTTTAAATATTTAGTTAAGTAATTATTTTTTTTCTAAAAATCATAATTGACAGTCCTCTATAAAGTAACAAAAAAAATTTTTTTTATTAACAATTCTATTGTTTATTAACTTACGGATTTGTTATAAACAAATTTTTAACATTTTTATATTTTTTTTTCTAAAACTTCTAAAATTAACAAAAATAACCATATATAACAAAGTATAGAAAAAATTTTTTTTCAATTTTTTATTGTACTTTTAAAAAACATGTGCTACAAAAGTTACAGCGGCTGCTTCGTTTGACTAATAAAAAACTAACATAACTTTTAAACTATTAGAGATACAAAAATAATCATTCTAGTCGATTTTATAAATGACTAAACAATCTTTTAAATGAGTTATTAAAAAAAATTTTAGATATTGCTAATCTATTATTATGCGCATTTGTTGGTGATAAATTATCTCCTCTTTTTTTATGTTTATCAATATAAATAATAATTACCTTCATTGTTCAAGAAAAAAAAAAAAATTTAGCTGTCGGCATGATTTGAACCTAAATATTTTGCGTACGAGTTCATAACTTATTGTTCAGTCGTATACTTATATTTCTAGTATATTTCTAGTATAACATTCTAAATTAATTTAAACAATTTTATATTTTTTTATCATAGGCGAAAGTTGCTACGATGTTTGAAAAATATTATTTTAGTTTTAAATGTAGAATTTAAATCCATAGTTCTAAAATACTTTACTTTGTAGTACCTAGAAAAAGGTTCATGTATTTGTTCGATATTATTTATGACTATAAAATTCCCAGCCTATGTATTGCATTAGCAGTCTAGACAATTTTTACTTTTTATGTTTAAGCTATTTCTACCCTTAGAATAGAAAATGAATTTTTAATGATAATTTTTTGGGATATTTTCTTAAATAGTTTTTAATCTGCTTATGGTCATAAAATTGATACCTGCGTTATATTACTTTGGGTTTTTACTTTTGGTAAATTTCGTATTTTTAATCTTTTTATTGCTAACTAAGTTTAGAAATATTTTTGTAAACGTATCGCCCATCCAGGTAAAAATCTTAGCATCCGTATTCCCTTTCCTGCTTATTTTTCCAAACTGCATAGCTGGCAATTATCCCGCCTCCAAATTATTTCCTGGTCAACTATTCGTTGCCAAATATTCCTACTCCTCATTTATTCTACTTGTAATTGTAACGCCTAGTTTTTACTCTCCTTGTAATAATTTTTGTATTTTCTCTAAGTCAGTTATTCTTACATACTTTGTAGCGCACAGTCGCATTTCTTTACTTTAAATAAATTAAAGTTAAACTCAACCTCATGGTTTTTACTTAGTGCAACATCTATTATTAGTCTTGCATTTATTAATTGTGAACTAAACGTTTTATTCACAATTTATTTGAGTAACTCATTTACTTGGTATAAAATATAAGCTTTAATTTTATACGTAAAATTTATATACTTGCGGTAAACCAATCGCGAGTCAAAACATTGGTCCCTCGAGCCGGATTGCTTAAGAATACATAGCATCTAGCATTATAGTTATTTTTCTTGTAATTGCGGAAGAATTATCAATTTTGAGTCAGTGCGTACTCAGTGAGAATTAAGTAAATTTTTGAAACGTTATTGTCACACTGTTCACGTTGGCTCATTTCCCGTGTATGTTACCCAGCGAAGAATTTTCATCATCTGTTCACGATCAATCATCATTGCCCAGCAAGAAAAACTGTATGCAGTATTCCTGAGCATCCCAGCATCCAGTATTCGTCATCAGGATTCGTGGTAGTCTTCCAGTTGGTAATATTGTCAATAACTGTCTATACTTCTGACATAATTAATTCTTTACCGATATAAATTGCCTGTATTTTTGTATTATTTGTTTTGATACATTTAATTCATTCAGTTTACACTATTTATCATGGCTGAAGCTCAGGTAAAAGCTTTAATTACTAAACGTGCGGGTACCAAGAAATCCTTGACTGCATTTATTAATTTTTTGTCCAAATTTAATTCTGAGTCTGATGTTCCTAATCTTGAAAAGCGGTTTCATGATATCCAGGAAGTGCGTAAAAAATTCATAGCATATCAAGATGAGCTTGAAGGGTTGCTGGAAGAGTCTGATGAACTTCTTGACTATCGCGTCAATTTTGACGATGCTTATTTTGATGCTATTACTAATGCCGAAAATCTTTTATCTAAATTTTCTAAAAATTATGCCTTGGCGCCTGCTATAACGGTGCAAACGCCCAATATTGGTCAAACTGGTCCTACTTCTGGTACTAGTAATTTAATTCCTCCAACTAATCAGCAATCTGATACAATGTCTACTGCTTCGCAATCTCCTGATCAATTTACTTTTCCAAATACTACGCAGCCAATAGCTATGAATCAGCAAAGTTTAGATGCTGTAAACCAGCAATTATTATTGTCTCAGCTATCGCAAAACGCATTTGATAATTTGCATTCTTCGAGCTTACCAACTATTTCCTTGCCAACTTTTAGCGGGAACTTTGATGATTGGTTAGGTTTTCACGACTTATTTCGTTCTTTTGTTCATAATGATGATAAAATTCCGCCGATTAGAAAATTATTCTATTTAAAAAGTTGTCTGAAAGGTGAAGCATCTGAAGTTATCTCGGCCATCGGCTCTTCCGATGGTAATTATAAAGTAGCTTGGGAACTTTTGAAAGAAAGATATGATGATCGTAAGTACATACGTGATTGTCATATAAAAGCTATTGTTGATATCCCAAATATTTCTAAAAAGTTTTCATTCCGAGCCTTTCTAGATTGCACTTGCGTGCTCTTGCCGCGTTGGAAGAACCCACTGAATCATGGGATTCCATATTAATTGTATTGCTTCGAGAAAAACTTAACTCATCTGCTCGTGAGAGGTGGGAAGATTGCAGTAGTGGCGTAGTTCGGCCTACTATAAAAAATTTCATTGATTTTCTCAAAAGACGCACTCAGGTAGAGGGCAGTAGAGCTCAGTTTTCAGCTTCTAAGCCTGCTCAGGAAAAACATACTTCAAGATTCAATAAGCATTCGCAACAAGCGTTTGCAGCTTCGACCTATGAAGCCTCTTGTGTATTTTGTAATGAAACTGGTCATCAAGTTTATAGCTGCAATCAATTTGCAGCCTTAACGCCTTATGCTCGTTTCGAAGCATCAAGGAATGGTGGCTGGTGTACTAATTGCCTGAAAAAAGGATATCGTTCTTCGAAATGTACCTCTCAAGCATGCTGCAACTGCAAACAAAAGCATCATACCTTGTTACATTTCGACAAATCAAATAATTTTGCTTCTGAAACACCCAAAACTCAGGTTTCATCGCATTTTGCAGCAAATTGCACTAATATGCAAGCTCAAACATCTTCTCAAGCCTTATTAGCCACTGCCTTAGTTGACATTGTTAACCATCAAGGCAAAAGTAGAACCTGTCGTATATTTTTAGATGCAGGTTCGCAAGCACATTTCATAACTGAAGAGATTGCTAGCTTCTTAAATCTCATTAAAAAACCAGCTAACATATATGTTACTGGAATCGACAATACATCGACTAATGTTAAATTTTCTACTCAAGCGATATTGCGATCCAGAGCTAGCAAATATGAAAAATCTGCTGGATTCCTAATCGTTCCTCAGATTAGTCATGCAATGCCAACTATTGTAATTAATCATATAGAGCTTGGCATACCTAAGAACATCAAATTAGCAGATCCAGAGTTTTTCAAGCCTTCGAAGGTTGATGCTCTAATTGGTGTTAAATTATTTTACAAATTGCTTAGCATTGGACAAATTTCTTTGAAAAATCATTCTAATGCTATTTTACAAAAAACTCAACTAGGCTGGATAGTGGCTGGCGAAGTTAGTCTGTCTTCTCAACCTTCCAGAGTATCTTGTCATGTATCTATACATTCTGATCCTCCTGATATAAATTTAACCCGTTTTTGGGAAATAGAGGAGCTTCCCTCTGGTCCAACGCTATCCTCGGAAGAGAAGGCTTGTGAGGAGCATTACGCTCTTCATACGAGAAGACATCCAGACGGAAAATATGAAGTTAGATTGCCATTTAATAGCAAAAAATCCGCATTAGGTGAATCATATTCAACAGCATTGAAACGCTTTTATGCTTTGGAGCGTAAATTTCAACAAAGGCCTGAAATCCAGCGTGATTATATTGAATTTTTAGATGAATATTTGTCATTAGGCCACATGTCCCTTGCAGACAACCAGGATGCCAGAGTCACAGGTTATTTTTTGCCCCATCATACTGTATTGAAAGAAGATAGCATAACAACAAAAACACGTGTCGTTTTTGATGGTTCAGCGAAAACTTCCTCTGGAATATCCTTAAATGACTCCCTTATGGTTGGTCCTAAATTACAGGATGATTTATTTATTATTCTCATACGTTTTCGATTTCATATCATTGTTTTTACGGCAGATGCTGAAAAAATGTATCGATAGGTTATTGTCAACTCGGAAGATGCTCAATATCAAAAAATACTTTTTCGTCGAAAAACTTCCGAGCCTATTCGTACTTATGTACTTAATACAGCTACTTATGGCACAGCCCCAGCTTCTTATTTAGCTATCAAAACATTATTTCAATTAGCTGATGACGAGGAGGAACACCTTCCGTTAGCAGCTAAAATATTACGCAGAGATTTTTATGTGGATGATTGTCTGTCAGGGGCAAAAACTGTTGCTGAGGCAATCACTCTGCGCGATCAGCTCATTACTATGCTAAAAAAGGGTGGATTCAATTTAAGAAAATGGGCATCTAATCACCCTGCGCTACTTATCAAGGATCAAGAGCATCCGGAAAGCTCGCACATGTCGTTAGATCCTGATTCAGCCACGAAAACGTTAGGCATTCGATGGCATGCTCGTGACGATTATTTCTTCTATGTCGTAAATATTTCTAATCAGAGTAATATTACTAAAAGAACCATCTTGTCTCAAATTGCAAAGCTTTTCGATCCTATTGGACTCCTAGGTCCCATTATTGTACACGCTAAAATTATCATGCAACTTTTGTGGAAGATTGGTGCTGCATGGGATGAATCTGTTCCCATCGAAATTCATTCTTCTTGGTCTGATTTCCGAGGCCAGCTTCCACTCATAGAAAAATTGCACTTTCCTCGTGGAATTACGTTACCGAACGTAACAAAATCACAGTTGCATGGATTTTGTGATGCTAGTGAAAATGCTTATGGTGCGTGTCTATATTTGCGCTCACTTGACTCTAAGGGGCAGGTGTGTATTCGTTTGATATCCTCCAAATCACGCGTTGCCCCAGTCAAGCCTCTCACACTGCCGCGACTAGAACTCTGCGCTGCATTATTACTTGCTCGACTCTATTGTGCAGTGAAACCAGCTATTCTCTCGGATGCACATGAGTCATATTTATGGTCAGATTCTACTATCGTGCTGCACTGGATAGATACTCCAGCTCATCGCCTAAAAACTTTTGTGTCAAACCGTATATCAGAGATACAGACCCTGACATCATCTTGTCATTGGCGGCATGTTTCGTCTCAAGACAATCCCGCCGATCTTATATCGCGTGGTCAGCTTCCATCAGAATTTGTTGAAGCTTCCATTTGGTTTGATGGACCCTTATGGTTAGCCAAGGATATTTCTTTATGGCCCAAAGGAGTTCTGACTCCAATAGTTATTCCCGAATTGAAACCTATAATTCCAAACACATTTTGTATGAAAATTGAAATCAAAGAATTCAATCTCCTCGAAAAATACAGTTCTTTCAATAAACTTCAGCGAATTATCGCATATATATTGCGTTTCATTTGCAATTGCAAATTATCCAAAACCAAGCGTGCGTTTGGCCCTTTACAGGCTACTGAGTTAAAGCGCTCGCATCATTTGATAATTCGGATAGTTCAGTTATCAGCATTCAAAACAGAGATTGAGCTGATTAAAAATGGAGAACCACTTCCTCCCAGTAGTAAATTGATTCCGTTAAATCCAATCTTGGATGAATTCGGAATCTTGCGCGTAGGAGGTAGACTTGCCTGTGCTTCTATTGCTGAAGACCAACGTCATCCAATTTTGCTACCTGCTCAGCACTTCTTGACAAGGATAATTATCCTATCTGAGCACCTCAGGCTAAAGCATGCTGGTCCACAAGCTACCTTGTACTCGATTCGTCAGGTATACTGGCCCATTAACGGTCGCAACATTACGCGTAATCTTATTAGCAAGTGTATACCTTGCTTTCGTGCCAAGCCGCGCCTTGCTGATCACCAAATGGGAATTCTTCCAAAACAGCGTGTGACATCTTCGCGCTCATTTTTGCACGTTGGAGTGGATTACTGTGGCCCTTTTTATATAAAAGAAAAACGTCATCATAATCGCGCTCGTATAAAGACATATGTCGCAGTATATATATGCATGTGCACAAAGGCTATTCATTTAGAGCTTGTCAGCGACCTTACCACTGAAGCCTTCCTGGCTAGTTTGAAACGCCTCTTTTCAAGAAGGGGAAAGGCAGTTGAAATCCATTCCGATAATGGTACAAATTTTGTTGGTGCTAAAAATGAGCTTAGTGAGTTATACGAATTATTTAACTCTAAATCACACCAAGCAGCGATAGCTAATTTTTATAATGAGGAGAGGATTGAATGGTATTTTATCCCACCCAGGTCTCCTCACTTTGGAGGGATTTGGGAGGCCGCAGTTAAATCCTTTAAACATCATTTGGTTCGGACAGTGGGTGACACGTTACTCACTTTCGAACAATTAGAAACATGCATAATTGAAATAGAGGCAATATTAAACTCCCGACCTATTTCTCCGATGTCCTCTGATCCCCACGACCTACTACCCTTAACTCCTGCCCATTTCCTTATAGGCAGCCCATTGACGTCATTTCCACAGGTAGACTTCACAGATACACAAGTGAATCGGTTGTCAGCATGGCAACATGCTCAACAGCTCAAACAGCATTTCTGGAAGCGTTGACACAAGGAGTACCTGCATCAGCTGATAAAATTCTCTGGAACTCAACGGCAATCAACGTCTCTCAAGATTGGCGACTTAGTGCTTATCTCAGACGAGAATTTACCTCCTCTCAAATGGGCAGTAGGAAGAATCATTGCAGTTCATCCCGGAAAGGACAACGTAGTTAGAGTTGTAACCCTTAAAACCAAAACCGGTCAATACGATCGCTGCGTGAAAAAACTCTGCTTGCTCCCAATAGATGAAGGGAACGACTTCACTTAAATTCAGCTTGAACTGAATCGTTCAAGGGGGGCGGCATGTTCAGTCGTATACTTATATTTCTAGTATATTTCTAGTATAACATTCTAAATTAATTTAAACAATTTTATATTTTTTTATCATAGGCGAAAGTTGCTACGATGTTTGAAAAATATTATTTTAGTTTTAAATGTAGAATTTAAATCCATAGTTCTAAAATACTTTACTTTATAGTACCTAGAAAAAGGTTCATGTATTTGTTCGATATTATTTATGACTATAAAATTCCCAGCCTATGTATTGCATTAGCAGTCTAGACAATTTTTACTTTTTATGTTTAAGCTATTTCTACCCTTAGAATAGAAAATGAATTTTTAATGATAATTTTTTGGGATATTTTCTTAAATAGTTTTTAATCTGCTTATGGTCATAAAATTGATACCTGCGTTATATTACTTTGGGTTTTTACTTTTGGTAAATTTCGTATTTTTAATCTTTTTATTGCTAACTAAGTTTAGAAATATTTTTGTAAACGTATCGCCCATCCAGGTAAAAATCTTAGCATCCGTATTCCCTTTCCTGCTTATTTTTCCAAACTGCATAGCTGGCAATTATCCCGCCTCCAAATTATTTCCTGGTCAACTATTCGTTGCCAAATATTCCTACTCCTCATTTATTCTACTTGTAATTGTAACGCCTAGTTTTTACTCTCCTTGTAATAATTTTTGTATTTTCTCTAAGTCAGTTATTCTTACATACTTTGTAGCGCACAGTCGCATTTCTTTACTTTAAATAAATTAAAGTTAAACTCAACCTCATGGTTTTTACTTAGTGCAACATCTATTATTAGTCTTGCATTTATTAATTGTGAACTAAACGTTTTATTCACAATTTATTTGAGTAACTCATTTACTTGGTATAAAATATAAGCTTTAATTTTATACGTAAAATTTATATACTTGCGGTAAACCAATCGCGAGTCATAACACTTATCCTACTTACCAATAAGGCATATACGAAGAATTGTGTGTTTATTTTACTTATAAACTCTGGTGAAATTATTTGTAAGTTATTTTTGCCGGTAGGTCGCGCTTTTAGAGGATCATGTCCCTAGATTAAATATTTTATTATTTTCTACTCAATTCAGTTGGTAATATTGTGGTATAAGTATGTCGAATAAGGGTTCTATCTATTAACATTGAGTGGCAACCCGCTGATTGTGACCGAACAGCCTAGCTGTGTAACACGCAAAATTCACTTAAGATCCATCCAAGGTAATTATTTTATTTCGCTCGACCTCTGTGGAACGAAGTGATAAAAACTTTATTAATTATTGCTTGCTAGGCCTTTCTGTCAACTTGCGTTAGTTAATTTAATTTGTAATAAGTACTAATGCCGATTTGCAGTTACAGGTAAAATATTTGCCGGGGAGTACGTGACGCGACGCGGTGACCAACGTCTTTACCGCCAAATCAAGTACCTCGCCGAGGAGAGATTTTTGTACCAGCATCGAGACGAGGAGTTTGCGGCTCATCGAGTGAGTGCACATTAAAATTATAAAAACTCCAGGTACAAATATCATGTCTAAATAATCTCTCGGTGGTGCGGCGTCAGCCAGGCACTCAAGTCGGCTGAAGGTCATCGCCATTTCGCGATCGGTCACAATCACTAGTTTAATAATTTAGTCGTAGAATTTACTTAAAACATTATAGAGAATTTATTTATCAGAAATATTTAGAATGTTATTCAGAAAATGTTTAAGAATTTATTTAAAATAATGTTCGGAATAAATTTAAGAACAATCGAGAAAAGTCCAGAATAAAAATCAGACTAAAATTAAGGATGAATTTTAGAACAAGTCAGGATTAAAAGTACTAAATATTTAATTAATAAAACCAGGAATTATTTTGGTTTATTAATTAATTACGTAGGCAGAGTTTGGATTGATTCTAGTAGGAATTGTTTCAGTTGGTCAATTCACGACTTCGGTGCCATGTAAAACAAATTGTCTTTGGTAATTGAGTTGAGTGAATTTATTTAATTAAGTGCGTAAAGTAAAATCAGTAAAATATTTGGGGTAAAGTTTTAGTAAAATCATTTGAAGTAAAATTAATTAAAGTCAGCAAAATCATTTATAATAAAAGTTTAATTGCTTAAAATAAGGTTGTTTGTAATAAAATTAGAATCAGTCAAAATTACTAAAATTGTTTATGTAAATTATTTAATTGAAAATCGAAAATAAAACATCTGTAAATTTCGTTCAAAAAATTAACTTAGCGAGTTGTGCGATAGAGACCCAAGACCGAGCGAGAGAGTCAGCCATCTTGTCCCGCGCGAAAACGCTGAGTAAAGGACACGCAAGGTCGAGACTAAAATCTTACTGCGTTGCTAGGCAGAATATAATCCTCTGTTAAAATAAAATAAATGCTAAGTTTTTCAAGCAAACACAATAGAAAGTAAAATGAAATAATTAGGGTAAAATAAAACTTGGTTATTCAAGGACAAGTAAAATAGTTTAGTAAAAATAAATGGAACAAAATCAACTGACGGATCCTTAGTTAATAAAAATTAAGTTATTAATTAAATAAAATAACTCATAAATTCTGATAAAATAATTCGGACTAAATTAACAACAATCGAATGAAATACTTAATAAATTTTGATAAAATAAATTAGACAAAGTAAATTAATTTAACGAATCAATTTATAAAATAAATTAAGTGAATTCAGTAATAATAAATTTGTAAAATCTCGGAAGTAACAAATACATTGTTGGCAGATTATTAAGACCTCTGTCAATAGATTTTAATCTATTAATACAAGATACAAAGACCTCTTGCAATTAAATATTTATTTGTTGTATTATTAAGACCACGGCAATAAATTAGTTGAGAATTTTAAATCGAAACTGGAATTTGGATTAGGATTTATAATTAAGCTGGTATGAATGGAATAGTAATTTTGGAAATTAAATTTATAAATTTTAATCTGTAAAATCTGGGGAAATCTTTAGTATGTTTGGAAATTTAGTTAATAGTGTGGGTGGGTAGAATAAACATTACAGTGTTGCCTAGGGATTCATGGTATCCTCCTCTGCTTCCTGGGCGCACTTAGAAACCGTTTTATAGACGCCGAATTTGGGGTACAACGGTAGTAAGCTAGAAACCGCGGTATAGACGCACCATATGAGGGTACTGTCAAGAATAGGAACTATGATAGAAACCGCGATATAGACACTCCATAAGAGGGTATCGTCGGGAATAAGCCTATTTGATTATTTTGTAAGGGGTTTTATTTGTGTATTAAGGGTTGGTTAAATAAAATAAATTATGAAAATGAATTTCTTTGAATAATTTCTGTATCCTTCCTAATAATCTCTCACGACCCTGTGTCATCACTCCATGTTCTGATCCAGTTTCTGGATACGCTGTGAAAAATCCAGTGGCGCCCTAAATAAATATTAGGGGTGACCAAGAGAGCGGAACACACCGCTTCATCATTCTAAATAAACGTGAGTATGATTGTTATGTGTTCTTAGTGGAACGCACCCTGTGGAATTATGATGTGATTGGTAGAATGTATACTGTGATTGGTGAACAAAAGGAGGTAATTATAATTTAAATATCCAATTTTTATTTTAATAATAGATATTGTAAATTATGTTAAAATAAATCAATGAAATAAATTTCCATGGAAAAGGTAAGCTATTAATTTTTTTTTTTTTTTTTTTTTTTTTTTTTTTTTTAATAAAAAATAATTATTTTTCTAAAAAAGTTTCATTGGTTTATATTTCTGTCATAAAGTATTCATAATAAAATAATTTAATTTGAATTGATTTATTTTGTATAAAATATCTTACAAAATGGGTAATTATTCAATTAATTAAAAATGTATATTTATTTCTTAACACAGAATTTTTAACTTCCCGCTAAGAAAATTGGAGATTTTCAAAAATCGGGAAATCATTGTTTTCACCCCGTTTTGCAAAAATCGAGTTTTCATCAGATCTCGACGTTTTAAGGTCACAGGAAGCTTCCCTGACTACCCCCGCGATGTTGTCACTATGTCTGTATGTATGTATGTGTGTAAGTATGTGAATCGCTTATAACTTATAACTTATAACAGTGTAATATCGAAAATAAAAAGCGTATACGCCAAAAGCGTAGGTCATCAGGTAGTATTTAAGTCTAGCTGTAAGATGCGATGTCTGGAGTGTATAAGTGCAAGAGAGAAAAAGTAAGAGCGAGAGTATGTACGAAGGTACGTAGGTATGATTTTTGAGAGATGTTAGAGTAAGTACGAAAAGTGGGAGAAGGGGATAAGTGCTGAGAGTCAGATGACTTGAGTGTGAAAATTAGAGGTGAGTAGTTCCGGATCTGCATAGTTTCATGAACTAGGACTTTTTTTGGATACGTATCCGATCGTTCCTCAAAATTCACGCTAGTATACTCACTAGTTCTTTCTTGACTGCCACTGCTGTCATTACCAACAAGCAATTAAGGGAGCGTCCATAAACCACGTAGCCTTGTCGAGAGGGGGGATAAGTTTAAATACTACGCTGAGCAACGTAACGGGGAGGGGGGGGAGGTAAAAGCAAAGCTACGTAGTTTTTTTCAAATGAGAACTATTTTGTGAAATAAATTTATAACTGTTTAATAATTTTATTTGAAATATGGATGCTAATTTTTTCTAAGGAATTATGAATAAAATGTTTGCAAAAAGAATGAACTGTTAATAAAATCATTTTTTTAAGATAAGTACATTTATTAACAGCTAAATGATCTCTAGAAATAGTTAACAACTATTCATTAAACGTTCATAAATTGTATTTAATAAATCATTTATTAAATGTTATTAAATCCTATGATATTTTAAACAATCATTCATCAAAAAGGCTTAATAAAGTTGTATAAAATATTAATAAATTATTTGATCAATGCATTTATTTATTTTTAATTTTCGGAAAATTTTATATATTAACGCAATTTTTTTATGATATTGCATTAACTTGGGTGCCTTGGACGTGGCTGGATGGCTTAATATACTAAGCAAAAAAAAAGCCTAATACATTAAGCAAAAATTATTATTAATTCCTTCACAATAAACTTTTTTTTAATCAATGTAAAGTAGAAAGCACATGGAGAGAAAAATATCGTTAGAATCAGGATACGTATCGTTATTCTGACTATGCACCGTATAGTCATTTTTAACTTCCCGCTAAAAAAATCGAAAATTTTCAAAAATCGGGAAGTTATTGGTTTTACCCCGTTTTTCGAAAATCGAGTTTTCATCGGATCTCAACGTTTCGAGGTCCTAGGAAGCTTTCCTGACTATTTTCACAATGATGTCCGTACGTCTGTGTGTGTGTGGGCGTGTGTGCGTGCGTGCGTGTGTGTGTGTGTGTGTGTGTGTGTGTGTGTGTGTGTATGTGTGTGTGTGTGTGTGTATGTGTGTGTGTGTGTAAACCTCTCGTTGAGTTATTAAAAAGTTACAGCAGTTTGAAAATTAGAAAAATCGTGTTTCATTGAATTTTGATAATACTTTTGAGCTTGAAAACGTCATAAGTGCAATTTTAAGCGCCTAGGTATGGAATTAGCAGGAAGTTGCAGGGATGTCCTTCAGGGTCAACCGTTTTTCTAATTTTTTTTAGAGATACGTTGTAAAGCCAATTCAGCTATACAGCGGATCATTAAATTGACGATCCGTATCATCATTTTAGGCCTTCAATTAAGTTGATTCAACTATACAGATCCTCATGTTGACAAAACAGTTGCCTGTTTTGACGAAACTACATATATTTACAAGAGCTATTCTCTGTACGCTTAATTGAAACAAATAAATCCTTAAATTAGAAAACCGGATCGTTATTTTAAGGATACGTCATTTGAGGATACGTTGGATAGTCATTTTAATAATATTTTTTTTTTTCGTTCAGAAAATATTGTGTAAAAAAACCACGTTCCATCGGGGCGGGGAGGGGGGGGGGTCACGAGAAAAGCTACGTTAGGCTACATGAGGGGTGGGAGGGGTCTGAGAAGGGCTAAAATATGACCACGTAGTTTATGGACGCTCCCTAAGCAGCAGAATAATTTTTGATTGGTGATTTCTTATGGAACTTTAAGTTGAATACCAATCATAGTTCATTTTTTATTTAGTATAAAACAATATAGTTTACGGTGAAAGCGTTTGAAACACATAGGTCGCATAGCATAATGTTGTGTTTACAAGAATATTTTGTATATCTGCATCAGTCTACGTTCTAAATACTTGTTATCATAGGCTATATTTCAAATTATATTTAAATTACAATCAAAGTTGAATGGATTTGGCAAATAATATTCTTATGGTTTCAAATCATTAATATTTATATTCACAGTCGTAGTCTAGATGTCGTACAGGTGGCATGCTTCGGTTACGAGTATAGTCGAGTATGTATACAGTGCAAGTGTAATCAATCTAATTACTTATTTAGTTATAACATAATTATAAGATAAGCCAGTCCCATTGCTAAGCGGTACAACGCTTGTCATGCTTGCTTGGGACTGGTGAGGCGTGGGTTTGAATCCCGGTGTGAGCTGAAATTTAATTTCAGTGAACATCGGTGCTCGTAACTTACGCCGTGCTGTACAGGTTTGGGTTTTTCGATAGTTTTCCCAAGCCCTGTGCTACCGGTGGGACACAGGCAAATGCGTGCAGTTTCCCCAAAGTCGGTCCATCGCCGCATTACTCTCCAGGCTGAAAAAGTATGTAATACCGCCAAACTTATTCTGCCAAACTTAATTTACCGATCAGCCTGGAGTCCCCCTCCGGCCTCGGCCGGACCCCCATCGAAACAGAAGTCTGTAAAGCGGGGTTAAATAAAAAAAAAAAAAATAATAATTATAAGATAATAAAACAGTGAAAATCCACTGGTGGTGTCTTCATCGTCAGGAACCAATTCTTGCCACCTGGAAGCTGCTCTCTCTGACTACAGAGAGCGTCCAAAAATGGGATACCAACCTACCGGTTACTCTCAAGCTATGAAAAGCGAGATTTTCCCCACTAAGGAAAACGCCATCCTGATCGAATCAATCTCCGATTATTCAGTCAAGGACTACATCAAGGCCATTGCACAAAAAACTGCTCCAGAAAACATCAGGTTTGCATCAAAAATTTCAAATAATCGAGTTTGTATCTACTTTGCCACGATAGACCTAGTCAAAGAATTTGTTGTACACAAAACCGTACAGATCGGATTAAATACATTAAATATCAGACCAGTCGTAAACCAACACAAACGTATCATACTTTCAAATGTACCACCGATAATCCCCCATAGTTACATTCTTGATGAATTACACAAACTCAATATTGAAACTACGTCCTCTTTCTCTTTTCTATGTGTTAGACTCAATGAACCGGGCTTTGCACACATCATGAGCTTCCGCAGACAGGTGTACCGCACCAGCCTGCTTTATATGCCATACAGAAGGTCATTTGGCTAAAGATTGTCCCACAAACAAAACAATTAACCCCATAGAAAACTTCGAAACAGACAAACAGTCAAACCTAGCTACCCAAGCACAACAACCCAATAGCAGCACCCAACCTCCTAATGCGCGTAACCTTGTAGATAAACAATTTTTATTTCCAACGATCCCTAGTTTCAAAAGACAACATGACCACTCTCTGCCTTCCACAGTTTCAGTCACAACCGACTCTAGCAAATTGGCAGCGGTTCACATAGACAAAATGGCCCTCAAAAAGAAAAAAGAAGATGTTGAAGAAAAAATTATTGACCCCTTAAAATTACCAGAGTCAGTACAGCGTGAAATGAACACAAATCTAACCAAATATCTATGCAATTTTAACCAACTCCAAAATCTTTATGACAGAACCAAAAACCAGAAAATAATCAAAAACATTTTTGAGGAATTCAGAATCGAGCCAATACTAGCAATAAATATGTTGACCTCTCTTTACCCTCTCCTTAACTCACGAGGGATGAAATCAAAATTTACTAAACTAAGAAATAAGATTAAAGCAGAATTTGACATCGACTGTGACATGTCACTCGGCTTAGATTCAGGAAGATCCAAAACCAACGATTTTTCCGACATAGAGCTTTCAGACATCGAGTCAGACACAGGATCTCAAACTGCATAACTGAAAAAAAAAAAAATTTGTACATACATATATATATATCTTAATATATATAGATCTCCTGTCACGATGTTTGTCCACGATGGACTCCTAAACTACTCAACCGATTTTGAATTAAATTGGCACACCGTGAGCAGTCTGGTCCAACTTAAGAGATAGGATAGCTTATATCTTTAATTATAGTCGCAATTTTATTTCATTGCAAATTATTTGTCTATAATTAATTGACAGTCACAATTATCTGTTAACTCCAAAAGATTCTAACGGATGTCGATACTTTTCGACTGGATTGAATAAGTAATCAATAGATGGCACTGCTATGGTAAACCGACAAACGTGTCATATAAGCTACAATTCAATATCATGATTACCACGTGCTATTGAGGCTAAAGTATAAATTAAATTTATTTTGTAGTAAACGAAATACCGTGAAATTCAATTATTTCTACTTTTTTAATTTTTGGTGTTAGCATAGCCAACCACGTGTTACTTAGACCGGTGTAAATCAAGTTCAAATTATAGTGACGATAATACAGTGAAATTATTCCTGCTTTTTACTTATTTGTGCTTCATTATTCAAAATTCTATAATTATAAAATATATACATGTAAGTATTATCACATAATTATAATAATTAATTAATATATTAATGAGAAAATGGTACAAAGCTCCCCACACTTTTTCAATAATTTTACAAATATTTTTTTTTTTATTGTTTTTATTTAACCTCTATTAAAAATTATTTTGCATTTATTATTTCAATGTGCTTTAATAACATGCTTTTCAGTTTTTTTTTCTAATATTTAAACGATTAAATTAATATTTTCAGTCAAATGCCACCGAAAAAATCTAACCTCAACAACGCAAGCACCAGAGAGGCACGACGCAAACGTGTTTAAAGAGCTCATCAGTTAGCAGAACAAATCGAAACAGGAAATACAGCTCAAAGAATCAAGACAGCAGAAGGTCGTGCACAAGAACAGCCTGATACACGTCTGCAACAAAATATTACGGGAACAAGAGCGGCACAAGAACAAAACATAGTTACAGTACGAGTACAGGAAGGACAATTTCAATATATACATGTAAGTATTATCACATAGTTATACAAGTTAATTAATATAACAATGAAAAAATGATTCAAAGCTCCCCACACTTTTTCAATAATTGTATAATGATTTTTCTTTTATTGTTTTTATTTAACCTCTATTAAAAATTATTTTGCACTTATTATTTCAATTTCAATGTGCTATAATAGCATGTTTTTTAGTTTTTTTTTCCAATATTTAAACGATTAAATTATTATTTTCAGTAAAATGCCACCGAAAAAATCTAATCTCAACAACGTGAGCAGCAGAGAGGCACGACGCAAACGTGTTGAAAGAGCTCATCAGTTGCCAGAACAAGTCGATACAAGAAATACAGCTCAAAGAATTAGGACAGCAGAAGGTCGTGCACAAGAATCTCAAGAACAGTGTAGCGAACGTCTGCAACAGAATATTACGAAAACAAGAGCGGCACGAGAACGTAACATAGCTACAGTACGAGCACAAGAACGAAAAAGGCAACGGATCAGCCGCTCATTAATACGTACATCATTCGTTCGTCTTGCTTTTGAATATGCACCAGATATTAACTACTCTGCGCATTCAACAATTGCTATCGGTGGAATGGATAAAGTATTTCAATATTGTCAGGCGTTGAAATTTCGAAATGAAGCTGCCGGTATGTGCTGCGCAGCAGGAAAAGTCGTGCTGTCACCTCTACCCGCTCCGCCAGAACCTTTATTATCCCTTCTTGCTGGGAATTCAGATGATTCAAAATTATTTTTGCGTAAGATACGCAAATTTAATTCTTGCTTCCAAATGACGTCATTTGGGGCAACTAAAATTTGCGATCTTGCATCCGATGGACGTAATTTTGAAACTACATTCAAAATACAAGGCCAGGTGTACCACAAAATTGGATCATTGATGCCAATGCTTGATGATAATCCGAAATTTCTTCAAATTTATTTTATGGGCAATTGTGAAGAGCGCGTAACTACTCGGTGCCAGTATAATTTCATTGAACAAGCAGAGGAAAGAGCAATTGTGATATTACTGGAAAATTTTTTAGAAGATCAGAATCAACTACTTCAATTAATCAAAAGAGTTTCGCCACGATTGCAAAATGACAACTATCAAATCGTCATAAAAGCCGATAAAGTACCATTAGGTAAACATGCCGGTAGATTCAACACTCCAACTGTTGATGAGGTTGCTGTTATCATGGTTGGTCATCCAGTTGACAAAATATCTATAAAAATTACACGGCGTGACAACACTATCAGTACGATTTCGGATCTACACCGTTCATATGATGCACTACAATATCTATTGATATTTTGGCAAAGACAGGATGAATATCACCTTAACATCAAACAGTGTGATCCTAATACCGGTAAATTTGACAATTACCTATTTATTTTCTTACTGTATGTATAAATGTTAATTTCGTATTGTATTTTATTTTTTATTTTTTTTAGGTGATTATGGAAATAAAAAAGTGAGCTCAATGAACTACTACGCACACCGAATAATGATTAGACTAAATCAGGACAACTATATCCTTCGATATCGTCAGCTATTCCATCAATACATTGTTGATATGTATGCTAAGGTTGAAAGCGAACGCTTGCGATTCATTCGATTCAACCAGGCTAAATTACGATCGGAAGAATATATTCACTTACGAGATGCTGTTGCTGGAAACATCGACGGAAATTTAAATCCTAATGACATCGGTAATGCTTTCATTTTACCTTCAAGCTACATCGGCAGTCCACGGAACATGCAGGAATACATGCAAGACGCGATGACTTACGTACGTCATTACGGCCGACCGGATTTGTTTATTACATTTACATGTAATCCGAATTGGGAAGAGATACAAACTTTATTATTATCAGGACAACAAGCAATTCATCGTCATGATATAACTGCACGCGTGTTTAAACAAAAATTGAAATCCTTAATTGATTTTATTGTTAAATATTCAATTTTCGGTATCACACGTTGTTGGCTGTATACGAATGAGTGGCAAACGCGAGGTTTGCCTCATGTCCACATTTTGATTTGGATTGAAGATAAAATCCGTCCAGAAGAAATTGATCAAATAATTTCAGCTGAAATTCCAGACCCATTAATTGATCCAGAATTATTTGATGTTGTCACTAAACACATGATCCATGGGCCATGCAGTGCTTTTAACATCACGTCACCATGCATGGAAAATGGAAAATGTAAGAAAAATTTCCCAAAGCCGCATACGAATGACACTATCATGGATATTGATGGTTATCCTATATATCCCCGCAGAAATACTAAGAATGGTGGCCACACATTTACAATGCGACTGCCGAATTATCCAAATCAAGCAGAATTTGATAATCAGTGGGTGGTACCATATTCACCATTACTTTCAAAAACTTATAAAGCTCATATCAACGTTGAGCTTTGCAGTTCTGTAAAATCAATTAAGTACATTTGTGAATATGTAAACAAAGGCAGTGATTTGGCCATATTTGAAGTACAAAATACAAATAAAAATGACGAAATAGCACGATACCAAATGGGTAGATACATTAGCAGCAACGAAGCTATTTGGCATATTCTCAGCTTTCCCATACACGAAAGAGATCCTTCTGTCCAGCATCTAGCAATACATCTTGAAAACGGTCAACGTGTATACTTCACTGAAGAAGATCTTCTCCAAAGAGCGTTCGAGGCCCCAAAAACGACACTAACTAAATTTTTTACATTGTGTCAAAGATTTGATATTTTTGGCCGATTCGCAAAGACATTGCTATATGGTGATGTTCCGCGTTATTTCACATGGAGCAAATCCAGTAAAAAATGGGAACCACGAAAACAAGGAAAACGACATCCTTCCATTCCAGGTATATTCAAAGCTAAGACATTGGGGCGACTTTACACAGTACATCCAAAGCAACGTGAGTGCTTCTATTTACGTTTGTTATTGGTGAATGTGCCTGGACCAACGTCTTTTGAATTTCTGCGAACAGTTAATGGTCGAGTTTTCAATACAAACCAAGATGCATGTCGTGAACTGCAATTGCTAGAAGACGATAACCATTGGGACTTAGCGCTTGCTGATGCTGCGTTGACATCAATGCCCAATAACGTTCGTCAGCTGTTTGCAATTATTTTGACGACGTGTTATCCATCGCAAGCACAAACTTTGTGGAAAAAATATAAAAATTGCATGACAGAAGACATATTGCACCGAATTAGACAAACAGATCAATGCCAAAACATAGATTATACGCCAGAGATGTATAATGAAGCATTGTGTTCTAATTTCAAATTTACCACTTAATCATTATTGTATGCCATCACCTAATCGCCCAGCTTCTGACTTAGTCAATACCGATTTACAACGAGAACAACAATATGACCATGGAAATTTAGCCACGATTATCACGAACAGTGAGCCATTACTAACAGCAGAACAAAAAATTATTTCTGATCGGATTATGCTGGCTGTTGCTGCTGAACAAGGCGGTATTTTTTTCTTGGACGCACCAGGTGGAACCGGTAAGACATTTTTAATATCGCTGATTCTTGCCAAAATACGATCGCAACAGAAAATCACATTGGTAGTTGCATCGTCAGGCATTGCGGCTACTTTACTGGATGGTGGGCGAACGGCACATTCATTATTCAAGGTGCCATTGGATATTCATCATAAACCAGATGCAATGTGTTACATCAAAAAGAATAATGGAATAGCTGCAGTGTTGCGGAATAGTTCTATAACAATTTGGGATGAGTGCACAATGGTGCACAAATATTCACTTGAAGCATTGCATAGAACTATGCAGGATTTAAACAGCAATAATAAACTTTTTGGTGGTACTATCTTACTTTTGTCTGGTGATTTCCGTCAGACCTTACCGGTTATACCTCGCTCAACTTTCGCGGATGAGATTAATGCATGTTTGAATGCCATCATTCTTATGGCGAAGTGTTGAAACACTTCGATTGACCATAAACATGCGGGTACAGTTGCAAAATGATCCATCAGCACAAATATTTTCCGAGCAATTACTAGATATTGGGAACGGTAAAATAGAACTGCAACCAAATACGCAGTGCATCAAACTGCCAGACAATTTTTGTACTGTTCTTCAAGATAAAAATGAATTGATTCAGAGTATTTTTCCGGATATACAGAATAATTACTTGAATCATAACAGGCTGAGTCATCGGGTGATTTTGGCAGCCAAAAATGTTGATGTTGACGAAATTAACTTCCAGATACAACAGTTGTTACCAGGCGATCTGATGTCTTTTAAATCAATCGATACTGTTGTTGATGAAAATTAAAGTGTAAATTTTCCAACTGAATTTTTGAATTCACTAGATATACCTGGAATGCCACCCCACAATCATCAATTAAAGATTGGTTCCCCGATTATTCTCCTACGTAATTTGAATCCACCTCAATTATGCAACGGTACACGTTAAATCATCAAAAAGATCACCGGAAACATTCTTGAAGTAACCATTTTAACTAGGAAGTTTAAAGGAAAAGTGGTCCTGTTGCCACGTATTCCAATGATACCGTCAGATTCTACCATAACTTTCAAACGGCTACAGTTTCCAATTCGTTTAGCTTTTGCCATGTCAATAAATAAGTCTCGAGGCCAAACAATGTCCATTTGTGGTTTAGATTTGGAAAATCCGTGTTTTTCTCATGGGCAACTATATGTTGCATGTTCACATGTTGGGAAACCGTCGAATCTATTTGTATTAGCTAAAGACAGGTTAACCAAAAATATTGTGCACCGATTAGTGCTAAATTAAATTGAAATTGAAAGTATTTATAATTTAAAATAATAAATATTACTGTTAAAGATTTAAGACTATCTGCCTTATCTACCTCATTCATAAGTTTCAATGTCATATGTTATTCACTAACAACTTTGTAATATGTTCATTCGTTACAAAATTAAATGTAAATAATAAATTTAAAAATTAATTCTTTTGTATTGATTTCTGCTTAATATAAACTGTAAAAAATTTTTAATCAATCGTGTTCAACGTCCTTCCCCTTTAAATCCCAATTCCGTGAATTTGTGTACCAACTTCAACATTTCCGTCTTGGTTCGTAAATAATTTCATTGTACTAAAGGGTTATAGTCGTAGAAAATCTGTCATGGAGGTCACCATATTTTTTTACAAATACCATCTATGTATAAAGCATGGTGGTCCCCATGACTGATGTTCTCCTACCGTTCCTCTTAAATTGTATACTACAATGTAATATAACAATGACTTTAGCCACAGCAACGCGTGACCGGGTCTGCTATCTTAATATATATATATATATATATATATATATATATATATTATAATGGTTTTTTTCACCGGCATTGGCGTCGACAGGGCCGGAGAGCACCACCTAAAATGGCTTACTTGGGTTTCGAAGGTAGTTGGGTGCCAGGAACTTACCGTTCCACGATTCGAAGTCATTGTCGTTTGTCGTCAAGCGATGGGTCGATGACGAAGAGATTTAAAATTCGAATGAACGGCGAAACGTAAAATGCTTAAATCCACGTAAGCTCGGGAAAAGAAAAAAAAACAAAAACAGTAATCGCCGGATGTCCAGTCAACAATTTACTTTAACAGTCGTCAGAATTATTAATAATTTTCCAAAAATTACTATAATAACAGTTAATTCTTTGCCGATTGAATGAACAATAATAACCAAAAGAAACAAACATAACATTGATACGTCGGTGGCTCGCAGATAATAATTTAAATAACTTATAATTAATACTACGATGACGTAAGCAATTAATTGATCTTCAAATTAATTAATCATAATCAAAAATTAAATTAGGTCCGTCAATGGCGCGCAAAATTCCCAATTTAACTTATAATTAATAATACAATTAATAAAAAATTAATTTTTCTCAAATTAATTAATAATTAAATAAAATCTTAATGTCGGTCCGTCAATGGCTCGCAAAATTCCCAAATTAATTTATAATTAATAATACAATGTAATAAACAATTAATTGTTCTAAAATTAATTAATAATCAAATAAAGAACTAAATTCAGTCCGTCAACGGCTCGCACAAATTCCAAATTAATTTATAATTAATCATACGATGAAATGAACAATTAATTTATCTCATAAATTAATTAAATAAAAAAAATAAATAAAAAAAATTAAATTCGGTCCGTCGGTGGCCCGCAAATTCCCTAATTAATTTGCAATAGCAAATTAAACACCATGTAGCTTTAATGCGACGATGATTCGCAAAATAATAATTCGAATAATTCAAAAATTCAACAATTTGGCGGGCTCGCGGCGGATAACTAATTACGGTCGGTAAATCGACTAAGCTTGCTGGGTAGTTGAAGCTCGAGATGTTTGAACTCACGCTCGGAGATGGCGAGTCGGTCGGGCTAGCTGTCTTACACAGCTTCAAATTTCTCGGGCGTTACGTTTAATAACAACAACAAAAAAAAATCACGTTCAATTGTCGGCATATATTAATGTCCCAACCAATAAGACCATTAACAATAGTAATAATAATGTCAAACAGTTGGTTCAATGACCGCGTCTCGAACACAAAAAAAAATAATAAACAAAATGAATAATAAGAATCGAACGCTCGACTTTGAATCTACGTTTTAATGTACGAACACACACACAAATACACCCCGATGGTACCGTGCCTCTGAGTGTCGTCACACACGTCTCAATAATCCGAAAGGAATTCAATAATTACTTTCGTAAAAAAATTCATGATAAAAAAAATTACACCAAAAATCAAACTGGTGAAATTTACCAAAATTGATCGCGATATCGCGGTGAGGACACCCTGGGGCTAGATTAGCGATCAGACTCACCCTGCGGCAGCAGTGAACCCCTCGGGTCGGTACTCGTCCAGGTAGCTGACTTTCAACGAAGTTGGCGGGATAGCAGGCGGGATAGCGTCGATGTATCGGCGATGGCGTCTCCCACGTGCACGTAATAATGAAAGTTAATCGTCACTCGGCGATTTTTCAATAAAAGATCGTCAAAATATCTCCAACAAGACAACAAATTAACGAATGGTAAAATTTAACCCAGTAACGGATCGTAATTGCGTTTCAAAATTATTTTATGCGCGTATCGAAATTCGGTGAACCAACAGGTACGGCGTCCAGATCAGAATCAATATAACAATGGCCGCTTCCTCGGCACCATGTGTTTCTAATTTTTCGTTAGTTCAAAAACCTCGCATCCAATCAGCTCACGGCTTCTTCTAGCCGGCCGTTGTATTACGGGATGCGTCCAGTACTCTGTTGCGATCGATGATTGGTCGATATGTCGCTCGGTTTGGCTTACGGCATCCAGATGGTGTCTCGCTCGACTTAAGTTGCTCAAACGCCGTCGTCATTCGTCGGTTTTAAATTTGCCTCGTTCTCGCCGTAGTTCTCCTCCAGATGTCACGCTGGTCGTTGATGGCTCCGTGAAGATTCGCAGGTTCGTCTGATCGCTTAAACTTATTTTCGCTCTCACTCTAACATACTCTCTACAATATTCACACTCATTCATGCATACTTTGCAAATCGGCGCGTTTTCTGTTATAAGTCTTACCTCGATCTTCACACTCTGATCAGGAGGCCGCTTGGGGTGACAAAGACGCGTCGAATCTCCGCATTTCTTCAGCTTATCCAAAATAATTAATAATGATAAAGAAAAATCAAATAAACAACTAGCCAAACTAGTCTTAGTCTTTTGACATGGGAAATTTTCCCTATGTCACAATATATATATATATATATATATATATATATATATATATATATATATATATATACATATATATATATATATATATTGTAACGGGTGTTTTATTCCGTTCAATTGGCGCCTTAAATTAATTAATTGAAATAATAAAACCAACAAATGAATCTAAATTAATTAATAAAAGGGCGCCACCAGAATTTTTAATCGCGGTTCCTGGAACCGGAGCCAAAGCTGAGCTTATCTACAGGGAGAGAGAGTGGAGGAAGGTGATCTGAAATGAATAAATTTTTATTTAACAACGGTACCAAAAATTTATTAACAACAAAATAAAATAACAACTTGTTCACTCGCACGTACACTGACTCACTTAAGACTGACTTAACACTACGACTTATTACTACCGAGAATTCTGGGCTAAAACCGACGCCTCAACTTAACCTAAGCAGCCAGCAAAGCACCTCGTACAGAGGCTATCGTATACGAGGGCTATGTGTAAATTCCTTATAACTAACAAAAATTCTTAATTCTACAGTACCCTGATGAGAAGCACTTTACTGCAGTTTCTAGTTTACTACCGCTGTACCCCAACTTGGCATCTATACAACGGCTTCTAAGGTATGTTAATTACTCTACTCGGCAAAACATCAACAAGTAGAGATCGTTACAAAAATTCTTAATCCTTCAGTACCCTCACAAGGAGCGCTTTACTGCAGTTTCTAGCTACGTCGCGCTGTCCACCGGACCCTCACGCTCTATCAAAATTCTTAATCCTGACGGTACCCTCTTATGGAGCGTCTATACCGCAGTTTCTAACTAAGTCGCGCTGTCCACCGGACCCTCACGCTCTTAGACTGTACGAACTACTCTACTCGGCAAAACATCAACAAGTAGAGAATGTACACACTCACACACACATATCCCGCACGATCTTCACACCCATAACCTGCTCACACACCTTGAGTCTTCAGAGCCAGAAACAAACGTATTATTTGTTTTGGCCCTTTCTGGCCCACAAGAAGAGACTGGTATAAACCTCTCATCTCTTCTAGGGGATGAATCCAGACGGGTATCATTTTCAGATTTGTGAAATTTGTTTTCCTGACTATCAACATGTTCTGGTGAGCACGTGGGAAACTTCCGCGCTACCTCTACGCGTTTTTTTGAATTTGTTGATCTACATCTTCATCCAGGATTTCAGTAATAACTGGTCCTGATGTAGGTTGATTATTTACCGGGACAAACAGAGGACAATTTTTTCTAGTATGTCCTATCTTGTAGGACACATTGCAAACTTCTCTCCTAGGACCTGGACAAACATCAAATGTATGACCAATTACGCCACAGTTGAAACATGGTCTAGGTCCACGTAAATAGCTCAAGCTGTAAAATTGGCCCACATTCTGTATTGGTACATTCAAAGGATGTGCTGCTGTTTTTTGATGCTGCTGAGGAGCAGCAAATTATCCTGGTGGTATAGTATTAGAAGTTCCAGGTTGTGTATTTTATGCAGGTGTTTGTTGGGTACCAAGTTGAGCAGCAAGCTGTTGTCTCGGATAAAACCCTCTACGGACATATTGTCTATTCGTTGGAAACTGGTTGTTAGCACGTCTGAATACTCCATAGCGATTATCGTACTCCCCTGAGTTTAATTGCATGGCATTAAATTCAGGAAGTTCGATATATTCTTCCAAAATTTCCATCTCTTCATTTGGCTGTTGAATCGCCCCCAAGCGAGGTTTCTCCGGGTTCTTAGGTTGATTCACAGCCTGTGTTTTGCTGCTCGTATTCTTTGTACACCTGGCTGCCTCTTGTAGCACATTTAGAAGGTCCTCATACGTTGAGACTTGTCTCGCAAATACCATGATTCTCAGCTCATCTGTTAGGTTGTTTCTAATGCAATTCACCTGCTCTTGGATTAGTGGAGGGATTTCCATTGCTCGATACTTCTGCTGGACATTGAGTACGAATTCTGTGGGACTATCCTCAGGTTTCATCCTCATCTGACTAATATCCAGAATCATTTGATGGTCAGTCGTAGCACTTCCAAAAGTTTTTAGAAATTCCCTCTTGAACTGGGCGAAATTTACCCATCTACTGTAATTTGCATCAACCCAACGAGCTGGTGTCCCTTTTAATGTGAGAGTGATCACCTTCAAAAGCTCTGCCTCGTTTCATTGTTCTCGTCTGGCTCTTGCTTCCAACGAATTTACAAAGTCGTTAGCAGTGACTCCTGGTTGAGGGAAACAGATGCCTGACGTCTGGATACTGTCCTTAATTTCCCTCCAACGGTTGTAGGCAACTTGGCTTGAACGATTTATGGTGTTCATTCTCGTATAGACCCCTCCAGGCTCTCTTGATTGATAATTATCGGGAAAATTACCTGGACAATTGGCCTGTGGTATATTTATGTAAGTGTTACTGGATATAAATCCCCGGTAACGATCTTGTTGGTCAATATCTTGGAAATCATTTCTTTGGTTGATGTTTGTATTGGTTAGTGGACGTGTTGTTGTGTCTACTGGACGAGTATACTGATTAATTCCGTCTTGGAAAATTGGTGAACTGGAATTAATTCCAGTGTAGCCTGTTCCTGTATAAACCTCACGTGCTAGTTGTTCACGTTCACGCAGTTGGCGTATTTCCTGCTCCTGTTGTTGTTGTACTCGTTCAAGACGTTCTCGTTGAGTTTGTTCACGTCGCAGCTGGTCACGTAGCTCTTGTTCCCGTGCTTCTCTTTGTCTTATTGCTTCCTCGACACCGATGAGTTCTGCAGGAGGCCTCTGAGTTGCTTCAGGGTCTCCTCGAAGTCTATGTTGTAGCTAAGACAGATTTTGGTCCATATCTTCTATGATACCGTTCATTTGGTCTGCGAATTCTCCAAAATGCAACGAAGAATCCGAGGAACCAGCTGGAGTTGGTGTAAGTGTGTTCCTCGTGAATATATCACTGAACCTAGCTGTGCGAGTATTAACAGGAGCAGATGCCGTACCACTACTACCAGGAGTTGTGCCGACGGATACTCGTCGGTTGTTACGGACCTGTTGTCTGTTTCCCGCGGATCTTTGTTGATTGAGACCCGGGTTTAACTGTGTTGACTCCCCCATAGGTGCAGGCATTACGCTTGACCTGGGTATTTGAGTTCGCTCCCCCAAGGGTCTTTGTCCAACATTGGTTCCGGGGTTCACTGTGGTAGATGGTGATATTCTACCTCGGCCTCTTCCTAAAGAAACTCGACGAGAGTCACTTTCTGGCTCTTCAACGAGTCTTTGAGACCTAGTTCTCGGTCCACTTGGAGGTAACATTGTAAAATATTATTTGTTTCGTCCGTAAAAAGTTTTTTTAAACTTGGTAATATAATTTAATTAAGCAAAAAAAGAATTGAAAATAATCTCCCAAAAAAATATGTAAATTGTCAATAAGTTATTTGAATTTGAAAATAGTAAATTTTAAGAAAAATAAATTTGCTGAATAAAACAGATTTTAAAATAAAAATAATTTTTAAAAGAGAAAAAAAAAAAAACAAATTTTAATTTGAGTACCTGGTAATTGATTTATCGAAATAATAGTTCGGTAAAAGTTCCAAAATATAATCTAAACTAAATTCCAAAAGAATTTCAAAATAAATCCAAAATTAATCAATATAATAGATTTCAGAAAAATAAATTTCAAAAAATTCCTGAATAAATTTCAAATACAATTTTCTTAAAATAAATTAAATTTTTAAACAGGTTTCAAAAATAAATTTCAAAAAATTAAATTTCTAATAAATTTCAATTATAGATTTCTAAATTAAATTCCGAAAAATAAATAAATTACAAAATATTCTATTTCTTTAATTTAATTTCAAAAAAGTAAATATCCAAAATAAATTTTGAAGCAATTTAAGTTACTAAATAAATTTCAAAAAAAAATAAAATTAAAAAAAAAATTAAATTTCCAATTAAATTTCGAAAATAAATTGTCCAAGAATAACTACATTAAGTAAAAAAAATTTTTTAGAATTTGTAAATTATCGAATAAGATTTCTGTAAAATAGAATTTACAAAAAAAATTTTTAATTCAAATCTACAAAAAAAATTCAAATGAATTTCAAAAAAAAAATTACAAAAATTAAATTTCTACATAATATTGAAAATAATTTATCAATTTAATTTCAAGATTAAATTTTCAGGAAAAAATTAAAATCTAAATAATATTCCAAATAATTTTCAAAATAGAATTTGTAATTAAATTTCGAAAGCAAAACTTCTGAAAAAACTCTGAAATCTTTTTGAATAATAATTATTGAAAAAAAATATAAAATTTGAAAAATATAATCTATCAAAAAAAATTCAAAATGGAATCCTAAAAGCATTTAAATTTTTAATTTGTTAAAATAAAATTTTGAAAAATAATTTTCTAAAAAAACTAATTTAGGAAAAAATAAATCCCAAAAAGAAATCTTCAAAAATAATTTTCTAATTAAATTTCGAACAATTTTGGAATTAAATTTCAAAATAAAAATTTCTAAAGATAAATCTCGAGAAAAAAAGAAATGAATGTTATCCAGGAGAAATTTAAGTTAATAATAATTATAAATAATTATTTCAATAATCAAATTAAACTATTGCAATTGTATTTAGATAATAACTAGAAAATTTAATTTTAATTCACCGAAATACTCAAAAGATTAAAATAAGGAAAATTATTGTATTATTTTATTTTAAAAGAAAGAAAAATTTTAGTAAGCGGATTAAATTTTATAATAAGTAAAGAATGCTTCACTAACCCGTTGTTACCAAGCGCGCGAAAACAATGCCAAAAAAAAATTTCTCCGAACTAGACAAAGGAGAGTGCGTCACTAGCCTCGGTAGCCTTGTGTAAAATTTTGTTCGAGTAAATTCTCGAATTTACTGCGTAGAAAATTATCTATTACAAGGTGTTTAGTGTCACCGAGTTTTATTTGGTAATTATGATTATTATCTGTAATCCCCTGAGTAGCTGTGACTCGTAGAAAAATTCTACCACAAGCTACTGGGTATGCTGTTTATTCTTATGATTATTTTTAATCCCCTGAATAGCTGTGACTCGTAGAAAAATCTACTACAAGCTATTGGGTATGCTATCACTTCCGGTTTAATAATATTATTTTAATTTCTCAAACTTTATATTATATAAGAAAAATTTTTTTAATTAATTAAAATTTTACTTAAATTAAAATTTTAGTAAAATTAATTTCACGTATTTTCTACACTCGACTAAAATTTACCAAAGTAAAAAAATTAAAAAAAAAAAATCAATTGCTAGTGACTGAATTTTTAATTAAAATTTTATTAACTAAAAAATTATTATTTCCACTCTTCCTTCTCTCTCTGGGGTTTTTCAAGGTTGGGCGCCAATGTAACGGGTGTTTATTTCGCTCAATTGGCACCTTAAATTAAATTAATTGTAATAATAAAACCAACAAATGAATCTAAATTAATTAATAAAAGGGCGCCACAAGGATTTTTAATCGCGGTTCCTGGAACCGGAGCCAGAGCTGAGCTTAACTACAGGGAGAGAGAGTGGAGGAAGGTGATCTGAAATGAATAAATTTTTACTTAACAACGGTACCAAAAATTTATTAACTACAAAATAAAATAACAACTTGTTCACTCGCACGTACACTGACTCACTTAAGACTGACTTAACACTACGACTTATTACTAGCCAGCAAAGCACCTCGTACAGAGGCTATCGTATACGAGGGCGATGTGTAAATTCGTTATAACTAACAAAAATTCTTAATCCTACAGTACCCTCATAAGGAGCGCTTTACTGCAGTTTCTAGCTACGTCGCGCTGTCCACCAGACCCTCACGCTCTATCAAAATTCTTAATCCTGACGGTACCCTCTTATGGAGCGTCTATACCGCAGTTTCTAACTAAGTCGCGCTGTCCACCGGACCCTCACGCTCTTAGACTGTACGAACTACTCTACTCGGCAAAACATCAACAAGTAGAGAATGTACACACTCACACACACATATCCCGCACGATCTTCACACACATAATCCACTCACACACACACACACTGGCTCTACTTAAGTTTTATTTTTGACTTATAAAATTAAACTCCAAAAATTACAACATTAATTTTTACTAAAATTTTCAGTCATTAGCTCGCAAATAAATCGTAAACCATTTTCACAACTAATAAGTTAATTCTCAAAAAAATCTACACTAAAAACCGATGCTTGAATTTATTCCAAATTATCCACGAGTTTAATACTCAACATTAAATAAATTTTCCGGATTTTACAGATTAAAATTTATATATTTATTTCCCAGGCCTTAATTTCAATATAATAATTAACCGCGTGAAATTTTCGACTAGATAATTAATGAACAATTATAAATTACCTCAATGTAAAATTAAATTCCGAAAAATTATCCATGGGTATTTCAATCTGGAATTGCGTCGCGATTTCTCAATAAATAAAATAAATTCCCAATAAACAACATTATAAATCAATAAATAATGATAATTCAATTGTTATAATTTATAATAATGGTCCAGTTGTTAATTTTACAATTTACTGCGTAGTGTAATTCACAAAGGAATTTGCGCGCTCAAAATGGACGCCGGTGTACGTTACTGCGTAGCAAGCTTTGACCTCGGGTATACGAGCGGCGCTTGCCCGATTGTGAGCTGCTGATTGGAATTATTCTCGGTGTTCAGAAATTAATTAATATTTTATTAATAAAAATGAATTTATTTAAGCCAATCTAGGATGTTAATAATTATTAATCGGCCGAATCAATAATTTAATTTCTCACGACTCATAAACCCAAGAGGTCTAGAACATTCCTCGGGTATAAAATCCCCCAAGAGGAATGCTCACAATGCTAACGAATCAAATCAATTAAAATAATTAATTATTATTGAGCAAATCATTATAAACAATTGAATTATCAAAATTTAATTAATAATGAGAAGTAGTAAAATTGATGAGCCGGGTATACGACCCCCTTGGCTCATCAAAAATGTGAAAGTCTCAATACCTGGTTAAATTTGTGCTGAGGAAACTCTTTGTTCAAAACTGGCTTCCTTCTTGGACTTTTTGGCTGCTGATGTTGTTGAACTGAGCACTGCACTACTTCTAACTCACCGCAGCTACGCGATCAGCCAAGAAACCTCAGACTTACCCCCACTTAACGCTAATGGGTCCCGAAGACCGAGACGCGCCAGTGCTGCGTCGAATAATTATCATGCGTGATCGGTTTTACCGATACAGGGTAAATTACCCTGTTACAATATATATATATATATATTGTGACATAGGGAAAATTTCTTATGTCAAAACACTAGTTTGGCTAGTTGTTTTATTTTAATTTTCGTTATCATTATTAATTATTTTGGCTCAGCTGAAGGAATGCGGAGATTCGATGCGACTGTATCGCCCCAAGCGGCCTCCTGATCAGAGTGTGAAGCTCGAGGTAAGGCTCATACCCGAAACCGCGCTGAATTTGAAAAGTATGCAGGAATGAGTGTGACTATTGTGGATCGTATGTGAGAGTGAGAGCGAAATTAAGTTTAAGCAATCAGACGAACCCGCAAATTTACACAGAGCCATCAACGACCAGCGTGACATCTGGAGGAGGACCACGGCGGGAGCGAAGCAAAATTTGAAACCGACGAATGACGACGGCGTTTGAGCAACTTAAGTCGAGCGAGGCACCATCTGGATGCCGTAAGCCGAACCGAGCGACATATCGACCAATCATCGATCGCAACGGAGTACTGGACGCACCCCGTAATACAACGGCTGGCTAGAAGAAGCCGTGAGCTGATTGGATGCGAGTTTTTTGAACTAACGGAAAACTAGAGAACACATGTTGCCGAGGAGGCAGCCATAAATAAATTGATTCTGATCTGGACGCCGTGCCTGTTAGTCGCACAAATTCCGCTATAAGCATTAAAATATTTTACAACGCAATTAACAAACATTATTGAGTTAAATAATGCACATTGTTAAGATTTATTTTACGATTGTACCTTGTCGAAGCTATTATTCACGACCACTGTGTGGATTATTGCCGAGTGCTGATTCATTAGTATTATTACGTGCACGTGGGAGACGCCATCGCCGAGACATTGACGCTATTCCGCCTGCTATCCCGCCAACTTCGTTGAGAGTCAGCTATCTGGACGAGTACCGACCCGAGGGGTTCACTGCTGTCGCAAGGTGAGTCTGATCACTAATTTAGCCCCAGGGTGTCCTCCGATATTTCTATACAAATATAAATAATGCTGTGAAGCGGGAAAGAATAGGAGTTACGGTAATTATTACGTGAAGTGTTCCACATTCACGTAACAGGATATTGGTAGGAAAGGATTGAGAAAGGAATGTGGAGAGGATCATCTTAATGTGAGTTTATAGAATATGCGAGAAACAATTATTAGATAGCTTGGACTGGAATTCGAACCCAGAACCTTCCGAAGACATGTCGGCTACTCTACCATTTGAGCTATCCGGTCTATACTAAATTTCCTTTCGCTTATTCTATATACATTAAGCCACACCGTCCATCTTACGTATATATATATATATTAGGGTGTGCCAAAAAAAGACGATATTTTTTTTTTTCACTCTTAGCCCAAAATATGATAGGATATGTCTAAACAAAAATTATGTCAAAAGGCCAGCTCTTAATTTCAATTTTAAGAGCTCCTTCATCGAACTTTAAGTTTTCCCATATAAATAACATGGAAAGTACGGTTTTAAACAGTATTTTACCCTGCAAGCTGTGAAGAAAATTTTTTTTGATAAAATGAATGATTGGACCTTTTTAAGCATTAAATTTCTGAGAAAAAATTTCATTGAGTCATAAATCAATCGTCATTATTTAAGTTTTTACGGATCTTTGAAATTTGAATTTTTTGAAAATTTTACGTTTTTTGCATTTAACAGCCAAACTATTGGAGATAGAAAAAAAAATTAAATGGCAATTTTGTAGTTCGTTTGAAGTTCTTAACAATTTTTTTGTATAATCAATAACAAAAAAGCTACAGACCTACAAAGTTTTGTTTTTATTATTTTTCACTTTTTTCAATTGAACTATCGATGATATAGAACAAAAAATTTAGTGTAAATTTTTTAGTATATCAAATTTGCAACAAAATTGTATAGGTGAGATTTTTCGTATTATTGATGGTTAAAAGTTACACGCTCAACAAATTCTATTTTTATGATTTTTCATCTATATCATGTAGTATATCAATAATATATATAAAAAATTAATAATAAATATAAAGTACATTCAATTTTTTACAAATTTATGCTTGGTAAACTTTATATACTGTCTGCAGTTCCTAGATCAAAAATTGTTTACTAAAATCCAGTAAGAATCAGAAGAACTACAATAAGAATTTGTGAAATAGAACCCTCCTTCAAGTTGTTTACTATGACTAGATTATTATAATTATAGTTTATGATGAAATATACACGATTAGATTAAATAATGATGATAATAAATTTATAATTACTTTGCAAATAAAACAGATAAAAAAGTTTTTTATAGTTTTGATTATATATTTAGACTCTAAAGAAATATGTTTCCTTTTCAATATCAATTAATCGCAATTTAACCCAGAAAAATTATTACACAAAAATAAATTCTCAATATTTTATGTTTATGTTTCTATAAATATTAATATTTGCATTGAACTATGTGTTTTCTATAAAAATGAAGTTGTTATTGCTGCCAATATTCAAATTTAAATTCAAATTATCCTAAGGAATTCGCATTTAACGCCCTCTAAGCATTTATTGTTTTACGATATTAATGTTGCAATAAAAAGTTAATTTGATAAAACTTTTCATCAATTTCATTTCTTAGCTGAAGAAATTAAAATTTTATTAACAGTAACTTTCTTGTTCAAAAAAGTTTTCTAGATTTGGGAAAAAACAATTTTGGATGTGAATTCGCAAGTTGTCTTTCTAAGATTGTTTTTTTTTTCCGAATCAAATAAAATTAATTTCAACGAGAAAGTTGCTATGATAATAATTGGGATTTCTTCAGCTAAGAAATAAAGTTATGAAAATTTTCAATAAGTCTATTTTTGTCACAACAATGCCTATTCCTTTCAGAATCAATTTTTTTTTCTTAGTGATCTCTTTCATGAGCTGATGAAATTGAACTCTTTTCTCAATTTTCCTTAATTTGTACTCTTAAAAATTTCCATTTATAGACTCTATGTTGCCTCTTTCACAACATTCTACTGCTTCTACTGCATCAACTCAATCAAATAGTTCTACTACTTCTGACTTTTCTAATGAACTACCTCTAGAACCAAAACTAAAAAAAATCAAATTAATGACACCGGAAGTTGTTTCAGCAATGGATAGAGCTAACGTTACCAGTAGACAAGCGACACATCTTATTTTCGCTATTGCATCGGCTTTGGGACATAATTTAAATGATGTCTCTATAAGTCACCGTACGGTTCATCGAAATCGGATAGAATTAAGAAAGGAAATTGCCAAAGATTTAAAACTGACTTGAGAATTGCTCAATGCGTTGTTATCCATTGGGATGGGAAGTTACTGCCTGATATAACTGGCCGGGACAAAGTTGAAAGACTTCCAATAATCTTATCAGGTGTTAATACTCAGCAATTATTAGGAGTACCTAAGCTTGATCGTGGGACTGGGTTAAATCAAGCTATCGCTATCAAGGAAATTATAAATGAATGGACAAATATAAATAATGCTGTGAAGCGGGAAAGAATAGGAGTTACGGTAATTATTACGTGAAGCGTTCCACATTCACGTAACAGGATATTGGTAGGAAAGGATTGAGAAAGGAATGTGAAGAGGATCATCTTAATGTGAGTTTATAGAATATGCGAGAAAAAATTATTAGATAGCTCGGACTGGGATTCGAACCCAGAACCTTCCGAAGACATGTCGGCTACTCTACCATTTGAGCTATCCGGTCTATACTAAATTTCCTTTCGCTTATTCTATATACATTAAGCCACACCGTCCATCTTACGGTAAGCATTTTTACAAATATAAATAATGCTGTGAAGCGGGAAAGAATAGGAGTTACGGTAATTATTACGTGAACATCTTGGATCGTATTAAAGCAATGTGTTTTGATACTTGTCCTACAAACACAGGTAAATATACTTATTACAAAAATTAAGGTAAATAAACAAAAATTTAAAATTTTTTGGTGATTTTAAAAAGCCTCTAATTTGAAGGAAAATAATCATACAGTATTGTTTTTAAATCTGAACTTTAAAATTTTTGAGCGTGAACAGTGTTGAGGTAATATAAATCATAAGAAAATGACAAAAAAAACTTCCAAGAATTTGCTCATATTCTGTTAAAATTAAAGAAAATTTCTTTTCTCAAGTTTTCTTTTTCGAAAAATTTGTACCTTTTGTGTTCTCTACAACAATTGACATTTGTTGAAAGAGAAAATGTTGCTTCGTAAGGATAACTTAATCTTCAAAAGAGCATACAAATTGAGAAAGATATCTTTATAATTTAAAAAGATCTAATTGATTTTTGACGGGTACTTATGAGAAAAAATCCCAGCGCTTTAAAACGTTCAGAGTTTTTTTAGGGCATTTTAAAATTCAAAAACTACTGTTACGTCCGGAATTTGGACTTTTTTTTTGTAAATAATTTAGTATTCGGCCCAAGTCGATTAAGACCTATAGACCGGGAACTCTTGAGACTTAATTTATTGAGAAAGATAGGTTTTGTTTTAATGATTAGATTTGTAGTTTAAATTTAATACATATATTGTTTAAGAATCAAATTATCGCTTAAAAATTACAGTTTATATACAATGTTTAGTTTTGAATCCGTTTAACACAATAAGTAATGTTTTAAAATTATACCTGGTTTGTCGCTTTCAATTAATTTTATAATTTTCACTACAACTGATTTTAAATAACACTTTATTCTTGATTTACGATTTTAATATTTATAGATTGGTGTAATTATTGATTTTATTTTTTTTGTATTTAATTTGAATATTCTTAGGACGATGTTAACACTAGGATGTCCTAGACACGAGAGAGCGATACGACGACAGTTTTCCGGGGCTGAGAGTTTAGGTGGGTCCGATAATTGAAACAGTAGGGGGACAATGTATCCAATTAGCTCTCTAGTTTGGGACTTCCACCCTCTCTCTAAATGTTCCGGGAAACTAGCTGTGCATCGACTATCTTGTGTGTTATCTCTTACAAGGGTATAGGTATATTCCTAAAGTTAGTGGTATATACATCTGTCCATGTATAGGCACATCAATACACACACAAACACATTTATTCTTATGCGCACAATATTTTATGTTCTATTTGAAACTATTTTGTTACATTATTTCCTAAATTTATTCAGTACGTTGATTTTTCAAACATCTTCACTTTATAAAAAAAAAAAATAATTCATCTTTTAGCTTAAATCCTTTTATTCTTATATAATATATCTTAAATCTCCCTTATTACTTTATTTTACCTTCAGTATTTAATAACTATATTTGTTGAGTTTATTGTTAACTCTCATATTTTTAAAGACTTTCAATTATTCTGAATTAAACAGTCGTATTAAATATTTCTTAAATTATTCGTTGTACTATTAATATTTCTAGTTGATATTCTCTAAAATTATTTTATGTGATACTCAAAAATTCTTTATAATTCCATTCAACGTGGCTCATGCAGGCGACTGTTGTCTAAAATCATTGTTTGCATTGCGCCGACCGTAGTTTCAAACACGTTTTGAACTACCTAAATACTCATGTTGAGTCATAAGGAAAATAAATTTTACTGTAATAATATTTAAACGGAAATAACTGAGAGATAAAAATAAAACAAGAAAATATAAAAAATAATGAAAATTAAAAAAATGTCTAGGACATAACACTACAGAAAATATCCTCCAATTATTCATTACATCTTAATTGATACTAAGTAATCTGAATATACATACGCATCCAAATTTTTTTTAGACGAAATTTTGATTTCGAAAAAATTCTTTTATTAACATCCGTTGACCGCTTGTACAGAATATTTTGTAGTTTTCAAGACCCTCTTTTTACTCTTACGGAGATCATTATTTTCTGAGAAATCGATTGTTAAACTCAAAAAAGACTTTTTTACTCTCACCGACGATAACTTAGCACCAAATAATCGAACAGAGTTTTAAATAAAGTCAAAAAGACGAGAAAGAAATTCTCTAGAAGAGTCTTATGATGACGTTTTAAAAAAAATGATTGAAGTCTATAGACCGTCTCAAAGATCAGCAAATATTTGGAAAATTTTTTTTCGATGATTTTCTACTCTATACACTTTGATTAAAACTAGAAATTGAATTAATTAGTTTATTACTTTATTATTAGGGTGTGCCAAAGTTCAATTTCTGTGAGAAACCTTTCAAATTCAATTTTGAGTTCTGCTTTTAACAGGAGTTGAGTTTGGGAATTTTCTGAGATATTTTGAGTTGAGACAATTTATTTGAATTTCATAGAATTCTTAACAGGAGCTTTGTTTGGGCATTTCCGGCTCAAATGCGGAAATTTCAGCGGAAATGAGCAAACAAAGCTCCTGTTAAAAGTTCTATGAAAATCATGTAAATTGTCTCAATCCAGAATATCTTAGGAAATGCCCAAACACAGCTCCTGTTAAAAGCAGAACTCAAAATTCCAATTTTAAAAGGTTTCTCATGGGGATTGAATTTTGGCACACCCTATTTATTATACTAAGAAAAAATTTTCCGGTCCATGTCTTTCACGTACACGGTGTATGACTTATTTTCAATACTTTAGTGTACGAAATTCTTAAATTTTTTTGATATTCTCGAAAGTATCAATTGGTATCGAATTTTATTTAATTTTCGAATCATTTTTATTGTAGGATCTGATAAAGGAACATGCAGTCGCTTAGAACAAATGCTAAAAAAGCCATTACTATATTCGGCATGTCGACATCACATATATGAGTTGATTTTGAGAAGCGTTGTTGAAGTTGTTTGGCCAGGATCAAATTCTCCTAATGTACCGATTTTTGTACGGTTCCAAAACTCTTGGAAGAACATAGACCAAACAAAGTATGAGACTGGTATTCAAGATTCCATTATAAATAAAGAAGTTCACGGTAAAAAAGACGAAATAATTAGTTTCATCGTAACTGAACTGCAGGTAGTTAATTTAAATTATAATGATCATTTCTATTAATTAATGTTCGCAAATTTACTTTAAAAAGTATACTCTTAAGTCATAGTTTGAGAGCACTATACAAATAAGAAAATTTAAGAAATATATGAATTTTTTGAATATTTCAATTGAATTTGAACGAGTATATTTAAATAAAAAATAGTTTTACCCATAAGAATCAATAAGGTATTTTCAAGTTTCCAGTTCCTCATACGGATATTTTTAACTTTTAATTTTTTTTCTCAATAATTTATTGTTAAGATACTTGTAATAGAATACAAAACTATACTGATAAAAAAGTGAACTTTTGACTCAATAGAAAAAATCTTGAACCATGAAAACTATTTTGAAAAAACTGATTTTCTTGAGTCTAGAGAAAAAATTCTTAAGCCAAGAAATTTTCTTTGGTCAATAATTTTTTCTCTTGAATCAAAAAAAATCATTTTCTTCAAAATAGTTTTAATAGTTCAAGATTTTATTCTCGATTCAAGTCAATTTTCTTATCAGTGTATTGATTTTAATTTAATTATCAACGATTTGACCACCAAACGTCGTGCGGATCGAAATAAAACTAAAAATGATATTTTTCGGTCAGAATGCAGCTCAGACCATTATTAATGAATTTCCCGATCGTTTTTCCTCCTAAAAAATTTTAGAATCTCCGTTTAAAAACTCAACATTTCAAAATACTATTTTTTGTCTCTCGTTCAAGCAGTTATTGATGAAAGTACCGCCTTTCAAATATCACTAAAAAATTAAAAAAATTCATTTGCTCCTTTAGACTTTTGACTAGTAGTCGAATTTAACTAATACTGAAAACTGACATGAGATTTAATACTAGATCATAGTGGTTTTTCCGATAACAAATGACTATTCGTTGTAATGTATAATTTGATCGTAATTTTTGAAATAATTTTCTAAAACTTAATGAACATTTTTATATTCCAGAAAAAGCATGACAGAGATGATTATAAAGAGCTTTTTGGAATTAGTGTTAATATTCTTAGGTGGTACTCCGAAAAACGGGATCAAATTTAGAGCTCCAGGACCAAATCATCATGCAAGATGGATGGCTAAGGCTCTATATGCTTTAAAAATCTTCATTTTTAAAAAACAGTTTAAAGTCAATGCAACTGAAGTAAATGGACTGAGATATGTCTGCTTATTTCTAGTTAATTTCTACACGGTTTCATGGTTTAATGCACCTTCTGCGAAAAAGTCATCCTATCAAGATTTGAATCTGATCAAAAATCTTTATGAATTCCGTTCTGTCCATAAAAAAATGTCTGAAGCAGCAACGGTGACATTTTCAAGACACTTATGGTACTTGTCAGAAGAGTTGGTCGGGTTAGCTTTTGTTTGATGACAGAGTTTCCTTACATGCTAAGAGACAAACCGTAACTGCAATAAAAACGCGAGAAAGTAATGCTTCGAATTCAAAAAAATTTATCGTCAAAGACGTAAGCTTATTATTATCGAAAAACATCGAAGATTTTGCTAGCAAGCAATCTCTATTTTTGTTTGAGCAGTATCAATTACCGTATCAATTTATGGACAAGGATCCAGAGCTCTGGGCATTTGATCAAGATTATCTACATTGCAAATCTGTGTTTTCAGACTTAAAGTTGTCAACGATCTCGCTGAAAGAGGTGTTGCATTAATCCAGGACTACAACAACTGCTTAACGAGAAATGAAGAACAAAAACAATATTTATTGCAAGTTGTCGAAGAACACAGAAAAAAATTTCCTTACGTTACCAAAAATAAAATTGTAGCTACTTATTCAAAGAAATAAAAAAAAATTTAACTACACGATTGAAACTATGATAATCGTTTTTGTCTGTTATTTTTATTAAGTGATTATAAATTTATTATCATCATTATTTAATCTAATCGTGTAAATTGTATCATGAACCAAAATTATAATAATCTAGTCATAGTAATCAACTTGAAGGAGGGTTCTATTTCACAAATTCTTATTGTAGTTTTTCTGATTCTTACTGGAATTTAGTAAACAATTTTTGATCTAGGAATCTCAATCTTGCTGATTAAAAAAATTAACCATTTGTCTCGATAATCACTCAATTTGTATTCATTGAATATTTCTTTAACGCAAAACATTACTGAAGTAACAATAATATTGTAACGATATTGAACTGCAGACAGTATATAAAGTTTACCAAGCATAAATTTGTAAAAAATTGAATGTACTTTATATTTATTATTAATTTTTATATATATTATTGATATACTACATGATATAGATGAAAAATCATAAAATAGAATTTGTTGAGCCTGTAACTTTTAACCATCAATAATACGAAAAATCTCACCTATACAATTTTGTTGCAAATTTGATATACTAAAAAATTTATACTAAATTTTTTGTTCTATATCATCGATAGTTCAATTGAAAAAAGTGAAAAATAATAAAAACAAAACTTTGTAGGTCTGTAGCTTTTTGTTATTGATTATACAAAAATTGTTAAGAACTTTGTTATAGAGCATCAAACGAACTACAAAATTGCCATTTAATTTTTTTTTTTTTTCTATCTCCAATAGTTTGGCTGTTAAATGCAAAAAAAGTAAAATTTTCAAAAATTCAAATTTCAAAGATCCGTAAAACTTAAATAATGATGACGATTGATTTATGACTCAATGAAATTTTTTCTCAGAAATTTAATGCTTAAAAGGTCCAATCATTCATTTTATCAAAAAAATTTTCTTCACAGCTTGCAGGGTAAAATACTGTTTAAGACCGTACTTTCCATGTTATTTATATGGGAAAACTTAAAGTTCGATGAAGGAGCTCTTAAAATTGAAATTAAGAGATGGCCTTTTGACAGAATTTTTGTTTAGACATATCCTATCATATTTTGGGCTAAGAGTGAAAAAAAAAAAAATATCGTCTTTTTTTGGCACACCCTAATATATATATATATATATATATATATATATATATATATATAGCAGCATATATATATATATATATATATATATATATATATACATACATGTATAAACTTTTAAACCATATGCATTTTCCAACTCAGCTCGACGCGTATAGTCGAAATGTAGCAATATTTTTTAAAAGTTCCGTCATGAGAACCAATGCAATAGTTAGATTTCTATGAAATCTACTAAAAATTTTATAATTGGCATAGCGCAATGGGACATAATTTCAAGACACATATGATATGATACTTATATTGAAGCTTATTTAAAGAGCTTTAAGATGCAATTTACTGCATCTTATGGCATAAGTATTATTCCGATCGGTTCAGTAGTTTTCGCAGTATAACCGGACAAAAAAACAGGCTATACATTTATTAGTATAGATTTGTTAATAATTAACGTAATATTATTTTCAACTTAAGAAATAATAATCAATCATTTTTCTTTATACCTCGGTCGAAATTACGCATCTTCTGCACCTATTTCGATGCAGAAAGTTAAAGATTCATGCATTGGTAAAGCTACACATTCACTCTCTATAACAGCGGGAGCATAAAATGCTTTTGTTACCGCGACTGACATTAGTCATTTGTTACTAACTATGTTTTGTTTACGCTGATCATTTACGATTGATGGTACTATACAACTTGGTTATATTTCTTTATTTCTTCTACTTACATGAAATATTTTATGTATAAATGGAGATATAGATAAAGATATAACTGCCGTAAGAGTGAGTAAATCATCCGATGTAACTTATAACCAGGTCGTACTGTACTAAGATTCAGTTTGACAGTGACGTGTGTAAAATGGATCAACTTCATTTAATTAATGAATTATTTAGAAAAATGTACGCAGTAACAACTATTCAATTCGATTTTTATTAATTATTGTTAATTTTCAGATAATATGCTCATTTTTTTTTTTATTTTTAACCGAGAATAACCTTTATGATGTTTGTTGAATTCAAGGAATTTCAGTTTTATTTAATCTAGAAATTTTTCAAAAAAAATATTTGTTAATTATTTTTTATTTGATTTTACATTAATTTATTTTTATTTGATGCCTGTCCCCCGAACAGCAGCACTCGCTTTGCTCGTGCCGCAAATGTGGGGGGCAGGCATCAATTTTTTTTCGATGCAGTGCATTAAATATTTTACGTACTTTCGACCGGCTATAAAGAAAAATAGTATACACTACACGGGCAGAAGTTTGAGAGCTCTGAACTGCGCACCGTGATGCCTTCGGCTACGCCTCGGACATCATGGTGCGCAGTGCGGAAATCTCAAACTTTCTGCCCTAATAGTGTAATATACTATAAATCGCAGAATTTGAAAGTATAATTTCAGTTATGTTTACATAACATCATGAGTTTGACATTTTGATGGATAGCACATACGCAAACAGTATGGGTACCACCAGATCTGGCAAGAACACAATGCATAGGTCTTAATGATGTAAAACTAGAAAATTCTATCAGTTCATTTGGATATTGTTCTTTGAAAGTTTGATAAAATTTTTTTAAATTACATAAGATAAGTTTTTTCTGTACATGCTCTCTTTCACCTTAATCTCTTCTAACAGATACAAAATCTTTCTTGCCATGTCAATTTACACTGATATCGTCACTTTGATAAAATTCTATAACCTTGGCCATGATTTCGTTCGATAAGGGTTGTCCTAAAAGAAACACAAAGTATTTTAAACGCAATTTAATGATAGACAGAAAAAATATGATGTGATGGAATACTTAAATACTTTATCTTTTATTCTCTCGGGCATCGACAAAATTTCTTCATTTTCCCTTAGTGGTTTTGATACTATTGCTATTTAAAATTTGATGCTGAAAACGATAAAAATGCGGGGACTTGGATAGTTTCTGGAGTTCAAATTATTTAATAACTTCGTTGTTATTATTTATATTCATTAACAATTGTAAAAATCATTAACTTTAAATTCACATAATTATTTATCTCACAAGGGGAGGATACGACCTTGGGGAAACCGATTTTGATAATCTTTGACGTAGTGGTAGTACACTATGTGGGTATACTACCTCTGAAATACTAAAGTGCAATACTCAAAAATGGCTGAGAAAAACGCACTCAAAGTTTACCCAGCACTATAATATATTAATAGGTAAATAATTGATACATTAAATTATTCTTTAATAAGAAATTTTTCAATTTTAAACTTCATTTCTATAAATTATCTGCGGTGGTACAAACGAATAATAAGTCGATAAAATTAAATGGAAAATTATACATTTTTTTAATTAATTAAAGCAATATTTTATAATTACGTATTATGAGATATTATTACATGATCCTGAGTGATACTTATGATAAAAACATTCAAAACAAAAAGTTTTTCTATACCAAGAACAACAAATAAATGCTGCTTTTTTACAGTGACACGGTATTTTTAAACGGTCTAATGAGAAACACCCATCATTGACATTAGTAAAAAAATTTCTTGTGTCACAAAGCCCGCTGGCGAACCAGGCATATTCCATCATGTCTCGAAATATTGGCGCTGACAATTGGTGATGAATAATCGAATGAATTTTTATGCAATCCTCTCGGGAATGAATTTCATAATTCTTGTCTAGAAGTTCAGCGGTACTTTGCAATCGTTTGATAAAATTTTTCACTTGTCTATAGAAATAGACATCACATGGTTGAACTAACGGAGTACATTTTGGAGGTATAACTTTAAATGTGCATGTAGGCATTTTTTATCATCCTGAAATATTTCATCATATAATTCTGGCTTCACTTGTCCTGTCCACGAGTCAATAATTAAAAGAAATTTATTTTTTTGAACATATGGCATTAAACATTTCTCTAGAAAATTTTTATAGAGAGTAGTTGTCAGTTTTCCTGATTTTGATGATGTGACAATAACATTTTTGTATTTTTTTAAATATTCTTCTACGTTTTTCTTTATTCTTGGCCCAAAATCACCTGTAGGCTCTTGCAAACAAATAAAAACATGTGGTAGTAATTTTCCAGATAATGTTATGCTATATTGTGCAGTATATGGGTGTGACACCTTGGTCATGTCTTGTACTTTTGCAAACACTGTTTTGCTTCCTTTTTCCGTCAGTGTCCTATTAAACATTGATTGGTATTGACATCCTGAAAATATGAATTTTAAAAATCTAATGATTAACTTCGATTAAATTTAATAATGGAATAAAAAATAATTAGTTTACCGTTAGAAAATTTATATACCTGTTTGATCTGTATTAATAACGAAGTCACTATCGAAGTTAGATATCAATTGTTTTGTTTGAATGCGAAACATTTCTGCAGAGGCGATAATTTCTGGCATGGTGTGAACTTCTTTGTCTGTTACAAATTTTGTAATTTTGCGTTGACGAATGTTGTGTCTTTGTTTAAATTTTTTACCCATGGGTCGGACGCTGTAAATTGAAGATTAGGAAACTGGCTGGCTGCAGCTAAAGCCCATTGCTGCAAATTTCGTGTAGTCACTTGTTGATAATTTTGTCTTGCCTCGACGAAGCGGTCATACGTCCAAGAATCAATCACATGATATTTATCAAATTTAGTTCCACCATGTTCAACATCTTTTTCCCATACTTTCAAATGATCCATTCTCTTCAAATGACTACATCCATTTTTTTGTAATGTCTCTAGTTTCCATGAAGGGTGTGCTTTTGCTATGTTTAAAACTTTAATTTTATATTCCAGAGGAATATAATCCATCATTTTTTGTTTTTTTTTTTTTTTTCATCTGGAACATAGTCATCAACTGAATTATCTTCTACTGCTTTAAAATTTCCGTCTGGGCATTCTTCTTGAGCATGAATCAATTCTTGATCGCTTACGAACTTCTTTTTATTTAACATATCTAACGTATTATTATTATCATATAATTCTCTACCAATCAACATAGCATCTTCAGATAGAGTGTCAGAAGATGTTTTTGCAATTAAATCACTTTCAAAAAGTAAACCTTCATAATACACTACTCCATCTTTTAGCTGTTGCTTCGATAAATCACTATGTAAGGATGTATCAGGAGTGTTTTCATCTCCATGAGAAGAACTGGCTTCACTTGATGACATTTTATAAATTATAAAACAATTTTTAAAGTAAATTTCACTGCACAAATACGTCTGTTCGTGTCGAAATTCAGAAACTAACTGCTATAGTCAAGCTTCTGAAAAAGTGGTGGGACTAACATAGGTTCAAGGACAACAACATGACTATTCTTCCGGTGGGCCAACAGAGCTCGAATCGTTGTACAGTTTACAATAACTCGAGGACAAGAATTATTGTACCCTCATACCATATTCGACCCTTCTTATTGTCTGGCGCAGGTATATATTTTTCAGTTAAACTTATAATGAATATGAGAGTTATAAGAATTATTCATGAATTACAAATATCTCATGATATACACCTTAGACAATTTATACAAATGTCGTTGAAAATAAAAAAATATTTTATTAAAGAATAATTTAATGTATCAATTATTTACCTATTAATATATTAGAGTGCTGAGTAAACTTTGAGTGCGTTTTTCTCAGCCATTTTTGAGTATTGCACTTTAGTATTTCAGAGGTAGTATACCCACATGGTGTACTATCACTGCGTCAAAGATTATCCAAATCCGTTTCCCCAAGGTCGTATCCTCCCCTTGTCAGTTAAGTTTATTTATTCGAGGTTAGAATCACAATTAATGAGCAAAAGCGCGGTCGAAATTTAATAAAGCTTGATTAAGAACGCGCAAGCCATGCGGTCGAGAAGCCAAGATCCCGAAATTGTTGCAACCAAGCTAAAAAGCGCAGAATATTGAAACTGATAACTGAAAAATAAATTAAAAGAATAACTGAAACAGATTAAATTATTATTAGAATAATTTAGAGCACGATTAATTAATTAGGATGAGATTAGATAAGATAGATAATAAGATGCGATGTGTAGGTTATACTGCGAGTAAGAATAATAATAATAAAGCGCGCCAAATATTGGCCAGAGGGCATCTGTAGCTCTGCTGCAGCGCCTGACCTGCCTTCACGTGGTGCGGCAAAAAAACCTCAAGCGGTTTTAGTTGGTAAGATCGATGTTGTAGTGATCTGCTGTGCGAGCAATCGATGCAACGGCTGAGAGGAAGCGAGGGAGATTTAAACAATTGCCATATGTTTTGTAGCACCCATTACATCACAAATAATTTGGATGCTATAATCAAAAGGTAAAAGTGTCAAAATTTGTAATTTTTCAGTTCGAGTAGTGGCTTTATCGTCAAATTTAGTTTTCAGATTTTCAAGAATTTTCTGATACTTAAGTGAATTCTCTTAGTGGTTAAATCCATTATCTAGACTTAATAGTTTCGCAAAAGTAGCGAAAATTTTATTATATTTGCTACTTAAATAAGATGAATCGATTACTGCGTATTGATGGAACGGCGTTATATTTAATAAAAGCAAAGCTTGATTGATTACGGATAATTGAGTATCGATACTCAACTCTGATAAGGTACGAGTGATTTCTTTACCTGAAAGTAACTTTAAACCTTAAAAAAACTGATTAGTATGTTTAAGATTAGTGGTCAAAAACTTCCATGAAAAAAATCAAACCTAAAGAAGGAGAATAATGAGTGAATACACAGATGGCAGACAGCTCTAAATTCTAGTGTCGGAATTACCTGCCACAATATTGTTATCGTCAACAATATCATTTTCGGTAGTGACACTATTGTTATCTTCGTTATCTTCGGCATTGTAATTACTTGCATCCATATCACTGTCACAAAGCCTCTCAGAAGCAAGCTTAATCCTTTTTTTGCAATATAATTTTCCAAGTTTAATTGATTGCAGTATTTAAAAAGTCCTGATTTAGATGCCATACTTAAATAATTTTTATTCAATCTAAATAAACACACACAACTAACTATGAATCGAGGTTCCAGTTATAGATGAAATTACTGAGGTTATGATACGAATCAACAAACTATATATGTCGGCAAAAGGAAACTGCCAGTAAAAAGAAAACATCAATAGCGTCACCTAGTAAGAAAATTATCAACAAGCGCAACCCTTTTGAAAATGAACTGAAATTCATAGAGACACGGAGATTTGAATGGATATAAGAATACTTTATGAAACAAAAAACGTATACAATATGATTTTGAAACAGTTTTTAACCCGTTAAGGACACACATCGAAAAAATTACGTTGAGGACACACGGGGTCCAGTAGACCCCACTCAGCAAATCAGTTCTAATTCATTTCCTATGTAATGTATTGACTTATAATTGGCACCAAACTTTAATATAACATTCCCTCTAAATATCTACTAGCTATTTTTAATTTCTAATAATTTAAAAATACTAAAAAATCGTTTAGAAAAAAAAACTAAACTTTTTACGATATCGAAAAAAAAAACCGACGCCATTTTATTCGGAAAACAATATATTTTGAAGAAAAAAATTAACATTTGATGAAGTTTGAAAGAAATATATTTATTCTGAAGTTTAAAGTTACGAATTTCGGTCAGTCGCTTAAAATGAGGCTAACAGCATGGAGACCTTTGTGACGTATCACAACTTATTGCGTAAATTTCAACCGATAACAGATTGCACACTAAGACTCATTTATAAATTTCCTTCTAAATTTAAAATTGCCTCAAAGTTCGCCTGGGGTCCACTGGACCCCATGTGTCCTCGATGGGTTAAAAAAAATAAATAAAAATGTTTGTTAATACCCGGGAAAAAATGATCAGGACTGATCAGACCTGTTCATATCTGATCAGGCCTGAAATCCGACCTGATTAGGCCTTTTCATATATGATCAGGCCTGATCAGACCTGTCCATGCCTGTTCATGTCTGAACCGTTAAATACGCTCAGACCTGATCAGACCTGTCCATGCCTGTTCATGTCTGAAGTGTTAAATACGCTCAGACCTGATCAAGCCTGTTCATCTCTGTTCATGCCTGTTCATATCTGAAGTATTAAATACGCTCAGACCTGATCAAGCCTATTCATGTCTGAACCGTTGAATACATTCAGACCTGTCCATGCCTGTTCATGTCTGAAGTGTTAAATACGCTCAAACCTGATCAAGCCTGTTCATGTCTGTTCATGTCTGAAGCATTAAATATGCTCAGACCTGATCAGATCTGATCAAGCCTGTTCAGATCTGAAGCATTAAATATGATCAGACCTGATCAGATCTGTCTATGCCTGTTCATGTCTGAAGCGTTAAATACGCTCAAACCTGATCAGACCTGTCCATGTCTGATCTAGCCTACACTGATAAAAGGATTTCTTAGTATTTAAGAAGATTTCTTTGTATTTAAGAAATCATTTCTTAAACATCATTTTTTAGTATTGAAAAAATATTTCTTAATATTTAAGAAATATTTCGTAGTGTTTGAAAAATATATATATTTCTTAGTATTTAAGAAATATTTCTTAAATACAAAGAAATATTTTTTAAATACTAAAAAATTATGTTTAAGAAATGATTTCTTAAATACAAAGAAATCTTCTTAAATGTTAAGAAATCCTTCTATCAGTGTAAAATAGATAAGGATTAAAATTCCATATATCAGCTGACAAGAACTGTTCATGCATGATTTGCCCTCTTAAATGATATTTTAAGTCTGGAAGAAAAATTTTATCGAACTATAGGCTGCAGTTCTATTTTTAAAATTAATTTGTTCCGTATGACGTATCAGTTTCTATCCCCTTATAAATTTTAAATGTACAACTTTCATCAAATTTCGGCTTATATAAGCATGTACTTTTTATTTTTCCATACCAAAACGATGATTTTTAACGATGAATTTTGACGCAATGACATAAAATTTTTTACTGTGTTCCATTGAATACGCGAAAAATAAGATTATTTAGTAAAAGTTTGAGTTTGATAGCGTGAAAATACCAAAATATATCAGTTGATATCGATAGGCGATAAGTCCTTTCAAGGTGTCTGTTATTATCTTAAGCTACGCCTTGGTCCATTGCAGTAGTGTCAAAGGCTGCTAAATTGTAAAACACACAAATAATTCTTCATTTTCTATACGTTTTAATTAAAAAAAACTTCAATTTTAAAAGAAAACAATAAAATTATAATTACGGAATAAACCTTGAAGAAAATTTTTTTTTACTTTACATAGAACCATATGTTAATGGAGCGAAAAAAATACATAGCCGTCCCAAATAAATCACTCTCATAATATACACAGTAAAAAATTTTGCGTCATTGCGTCAAAAACCTTAGTGTTAAAAATTTTTGTGTTAAAAATTTTTATGTTGAATATTTAACACATTTTTGTGTTGATTTAACAGAATAAATGTTAAATTTACACATAAAAATGTTAAATATTTAACACAAAACTTTTTGACGCAATGACGCGAAATTTTTTACTGTGTATAATTAATTATTAATAATTAATAAATTAAGTATAGAACTCCGTTACCTATTAGGATAAGTCATGTATAAAATTTAAATTACTTAAAGTAGTTTGAAAGGTACATTAGGGTTACGATAAGTCATTGGGTCAACAGGTAAAGTATCAGTCTGAAGAGCGCAACGTACATGGTTCGAATCCCGGTCGGCACCAATCTTTTTTTTTTTTTATGGACCTGATCGAGTCAGACATGAACAGATCTGATCAGACATGAACATGCCTGGTCAGGTCTGATCAGACCCGGTCATTTTTCATATCTGATCAGATCTGAAGACTCATGCCTGTTCATATCTGATCAGATCTGATCATTTTTTCCCGGGTAGTTACTCGTAAATAAAATGAGCCTTTCTTTATTTCTTTAAAATTTCTATTTGAGGCAAAAATATATCAACATCAAGTTATTATAAGCAAAAAAAAAGTACAGAATTTAAAAAATCGGTATAGATCATAATTTATAGCAAAAAAAATTTTTTAACTTTTATAAATCGATAAGAAATATTAATAATGTAAGGGCTACCCGACTAGAAATTTCGTGAGGCATTGCCGAACAATCAATTCGGGGCAAGTTTGGCTTTTCGAACTTTGACAAGCCTAATTCACCCCTTGTTAATTCCACTATAGGTAAGCCAAAGTTCGGCACTGCCGTAGTTTTTTCAAGCTACGCTCAAATTCAGCAAACCGAACTTCGGCAAATCCTTGGTAACTGTGATTTCATGCGAGTCAGGCATACCAATAGTATATCAAACTTTGGACTTCCTGGAAATTTGAACCGATTCGTACCGAAAGATTTTGAGAAATTTGGGGAAATCTAAAAAAAAATGGGAAAAAAAATTTTTTCAGAAGTGGTTTTTTTGGAATATCTTTTAAATGGCTCTACCGATCGATTTCAAAAACTTATCAGCTCCCAACCTTGAAAAACCACGTCGATCGCCTCCAATCCGGTCAAAATCGGTTGATTCGTTCGAGAGATATCGTGAACGAAAGAAAACCGAAAAAAGTGTTTTTTCGGAGTTACTCCGAAATTTTTAGTTTGACCAATTAAAACTTAGAAATTCTTTATGAGGCTTAAAAAACTGCGTAGAATGCCGCCAACCACGTAAAAATCGGTTCATTCATTCAAAAGTTGTTGCGGTTTGAAAATTAAAAAAATAGTGTTCTATGAAACTTCTATCAGACTTTTGAGCTCATAAGCCCAAAAGCATAGAAAAGGTATCATTTTAAGAATCAGCGGGAAGTTGCAGGGATGGCCTTTAGGGTCAACCGTTTTTCTAATTTTTTTTTTTGAAGTCTTTTCGAGATTTCTCAAAATCTAGCGGTTTGAATCGGTCCAAATGGTATTCAAAATCGAAGTTTGGTCAAACCCTTAGAGTGGCGTCAACCGCGATGAAATCGGTCAAGCCGTTTAAAAGTTATAAGAGGGTCACATACATACATACATATACACACACACACACACACACACACATACAGACATACTGACATCATCGCGAAAACATTTAGGGAAGCTCCCTACGACCTCAAAACGTCAAGATCTGACGAGAACTCGATTTCCGGAAAACGGGGTAAAACCAATAACTTCCCGATTTTTTAAAATTTTCAATTTTCTTAGCGGGAAGTTAAAAATTCATTATTTTTAAGTCAAAAAAATATAGGTTCCAGATAAGTAATCACCAAAAGGAAAGTTATTGGTTTTAACCCGTTTTGCAAAAATCGAGGTTTCAACAGATCTCGACGTTTTGAAGCCCTAAGAAGCTTTCCTGACTATTTTTACGATGATGTCCGTACGTCTGTATGTATGTGTGTGTGTGTGTGTGTGTGTTTTCTTTCTCTGTAGGGAGGGGGGGGGGAATCCTTTTTGCGGATTTCAGACATAGCTGTTTGGCCTGGATATGTGACAACTCGACGCAGCGTCATACTAAAACTCGACGCTAACGCCCCTACTCACTAAACCCTAACCCCCTTTTCTTCTTTCCTCTAATCCCTCATGGGAACCGCCGTCAGGCATTACTTCGTGAGGGGAGGAACTAGCTACTGCTCTTCCTTCTGGTGGCTAAGGTGTTAACTTTTTTCCTTCTATCTTCTGATATTTGCTCTTCTTCTTTCGGTGAAACGCAAGTCTTTGAGGACTTCTGTTGCAAACGTGTTGGTAGCGTTCCAGGCAGCTTCAAGAAGACAACATTGCTTCCACTAGTGAATCTGGTTGCATTCTCTGGTTCAGGATCCTCTCCAACTCTTCACGCTGTGAATCGAAACGAGGACATACAAAGAAGACGTGCTCCGCATCTTCAGCAACTCCTGGGCAGGACGGACACTCCAAAGAGTCATCGTGCTTAAAGCACTGCAGTATAGTATTTAAAGCACATCCCATTTTAGTTGCCATCGGCCTATGCTGTTCTGCCGTTCTTCAATTCTAAGTTTTTCAGGGCTCAGTGCAGTTGACCTTTTTAGTTGGTAAAGGGCTCGTCTTTCCTCTGCTAGAACTCTAAAAGGTAGGGTTCTGGCAATGACGCACACTGCTTTTTCTGATATAGTGCGGAAGGCACTAGCTACTCGTAGGGCACTCAGTCGATATACTGGTCCAGCTTTTCTCCATAATTCTTGGGTTTCCAGTGCATCAGCCCCAAATGGATATTCCGTAGGTGAGCACTGATGTGACTACTGATGACAATCGTAGCCTCCTGCTCTGCATTGGGCCTCCTATGTTAGGCATCAGCCGTGCGAGACTAGCCCTCACTACTGATGCTTTGGCACTGACGTGTTCCACCTGCTGCTTGAAGTTGAGTCGGGCATCCAGCATCACTCCCAGATAACGGATAAATGGTTGTGATGTGATTTCTTGTTCTCCGACCTTCAACTTGATAGTTTCTACCGTTTTTCTACTGGTGATGAGCACTGCCTCGGTTTTATGCTTAGCTAGTTGCAAGTTCACCATGTCCATCCACAAATTGACTCGTCTGAATGTAATATCAAATGCCATTTCTATCTCTTCGAGGTGCTTTGCGACGATCACGACAGCTACGTCATCCGCTTATGCTACAAGTTTGACTCCCATAGGCAACGCTATTCTCAGGAGGCCATCATACATGATGTTCCATAGCAGAGGACCTAAGACTGATCCCTGTGGCACTCCTCCGGTGATTTTGTACACTTCCGTACCGTTCTTCGTGTCATATTTCAGGACCCTATTCGTGAAGTAGCTCGCTACCATTCTGCGAAAGTATCCTGGTACGTTTTTTTCTTCTAGAGCTCGCATAACGCAGTCCCAGTTAGCGGGGTTGAAGGCATTCTTGATGTCCAAAGCAGCCACCAAGCAGTATTTCTTCTTTCCACCCTTCCATCTCGTTCCGGCGATTGCATCCTTGGCTGTGTCACCAACCAATTTGATCGCATCCAGAGTTGACCGTTCTTTTCGGAAACCAAACTGGTTCTCTGCCAGGAGTGGATCGACTACAGCCTATATTCTCTGATGAATTATGCGCTTGAATATCTTGCTGGCCATGTCTAACATGCAGAGTGGTCGGTAGGATGACGGTTCTTCCGGCGGCTTTTTCCCCTTCGGAAGTAGCACTAGCCGTTGCTGTTTCCACTTCTGGGGAAAAGTCCCTTCCTTCAAGCATGTATCGTAAACGTTCAAAAATAATGTCGGTGCTGACCTAAGGATTGATTTCAGGGCAATATTAGGGATTCCGTCCAATCCCGGGGCCTTATTATTCCCTACTCGATTGCCTGCCTCTATCAACTCGTCCAAAGTGATAGTTGGGATGTCTTGGGGGTTGAGCTGCTCCAACTTGTAGGTGAATACCAGCTGTTGGGGAAACAGCGCAGTAACCATCTTCTCTAGGAGCTGTGGACACGTAGGTGATGGCATTGGCTGGCAATAATAATAATTTTTGCTTAATATATTAGGCCATTCAGCCACGGCCAAGTCACCTATGTTAACGCAATCATAAAAAAATTGCGTTAACCCTCTGATGCCGAGATGGGACAAACAGCCGCGTGGCACCGGAGTAGGGACCGTGTAAAGTAGATGTGGAAGGGGGCGTTTCATCAAGAGTGGGGGAAACGCCCAGAAGCCTCAGAGGGTTAACATATAAAATTTTCCGAAAATTACAAATAAATAAATGCATCGATATAATAATTTATTAATATTTTATATAACTTTATTGAGCCTTTTTGATGAATGATTGTTTAAAATATCAGAGGATTTAATAATATTTAATAAATCATTTATTAAATACAATTTATTAAGGCTGGCAATAGCCTGGTCAGCTCGGTGCCCGCTTTTCGAAAGAGTGGGATCCGGGTTCGATCCCGGCACGCACCAATATTTTTCAGTGATTATAAATAAAAATATGTGCGTTATGTTGCCAGCCTCTAGAAGTGACAGAGATATCCGAACTACACACGTTCGACTCTGGGCGATCACTCATTTAAGCAACAGCTTGAATGGGTGACCACTCTAGTCAGCGTTGGCTACCGAGAGGGATCTCAGTACACTAGGAGAGGGGCCTAACGCTCCAGTGGTCGATAAAGAAGAGTTTCTTATCAATCACTGTAGACTTAGCCCAGCTCCGACTGTACTAACATAGGTGTTCTCTGTTGTTTCCCCATGTTACTGTTTCAATAGCCGAGTGGCGAGGATCAGGGTAAATACGGTACAGAAGGCACAAGTCGGTCCACAGCCGCATTGAGAAGTGTGTGTTGGGCAGGGGGGTGGGGACAAGAGAAGGTAGTGAGTACAATGAGTGATAATTATAATGGATGTAAATACAGAGTAGAGCTGGAAAAAAGTGTTGTGTAACAAAGGAAGTGAAAATAATACCCCACCCTCCCTTGTAAAACACTGCCCAGGTAATACAAGTAAAACCTCCATTATTATTATTAAAATTTATTATTTTTTAATGAATAGTTGATAACTATTTCTAGAGATCATTTAGCTGTTAATAAATGTACTTCTCTCAAAAATATGAATTTATTAACAGTTCATTATTTCTGCAAAAATTTTATTCATAATTCCTTAGAAAAAATTAGCATCCGTATTTCAAATAAAATTATTAAACAGTTATAAATTTATTTCACAAAATAATTCTCATTTGAAGAAAACTACGTAGCTTTGCTTTACCTCCTCCCCCCCGTTAGGTAGCTCAGCGTAGTATTCAAACTTATCCCTCCCCCCTTTCGACAAGGCTACGCGGTTTATGGACGCTCCCTTTCCACTCTTGTTTGTTTCCTGTAAATTACTCATACTCTTTGATTTACCAGCGCATCGTACGGAGTGGAGCGGGTTGTCATAACTACACTGCGTATTTCCTGATCAAGGCCCGAAGTGACTGGCTCCTAATCCACTGCTGCAACTTACACCTCGGCAGAGCAAGCTCACATCAGCCATGGCCCGAATCGTCGGAAATAATCGACACGGGTTCCGGACACTCTCAGTGAGTTACAGCAGGGAACGATCGTCTTGCTAGGCCAGTTAGTGTGACCAACCCATTATAGGGGAGTTTTGTCCACGAGAGCGTATTTTATTTGGCTCCTACCCTCTGTACCTCATCAACTAAGAGACTCAGCGTTATCCAAGGACAACGAGCGTTCTCCCATCTGCTACGGGGAGACGCGCCTGGTAGCAGTTTCTCCTCTGCCGCAGGTGTGTGTGTGTGTGTTTGCGTAAACCTCTTATAACTTCTGAACGGCTTGACCGATTTGATCGCAGCTGGTGTAATTCGAAAGGTCTCCACCAAACTTAGATTTCCCGTAAGTTGGAACCGATTCGGACCAGTAGATTTCGAGAGATTGCAAAAAAAGATAAAAAAGAGTTGTTTTTTTTTCATTTTTTTAAAATATCTCCGAATTGGCTGAACCGATCGACCTCAAAAACTACTCAGCTCTTAACCTAGAAAATCCGCATCAATCACCACCAAAAGTGTCAGAATCGGTTGATGCGTTTGTGAGATATCGTTGTCGAAAAAAATCGAAAAAATTGTTTTTTTGTAATAACTCCGAAATGTTTCATCAGATTAATTTTTTTGTTCCAAATTATTTATAGAGCTCAAAAAACTACATCGATCGCGGCCAACTGCGTGCAAATCGGTTGATTCATTCAAAAGTTATAGCAGTTTGAAAATTAAAAAAATCGTGTCTTATCAAACTTTGATAAGATTTTTGAGCTCGAAGAGCTCAAAAGCATAGGAAAGCTATCTCTTTGAGCTTAGAGAGCTCGAAATAACACATAAATTGTACTTTTGAGCTCGCAGAGCTCAAAATCGTCATAAATGCTATTTTAAGCGTTTAGGTATGGAATTAGCGGGAATTGCAGGGAAGGCTTTCAGGGTCAACCGTTTTCCTAATTTTTAACTTCCCGCTAAGAAAATCGAAGATTTTCAAGAATCGGGAAGTTATTGTTTTCACCCAGTTTTGCAAAAATCGAGTTTTCATCAGATCTCGACGTTTGAAGGTCACAGGAAGCTTCCCTGACTATCCCTGCGAGGTTGTCACAGTGTCTGTATGTATGTGTGTGTGTGTGTGCTAGACCGATTTCATCGCGGTTGGTCCCATTCGAAAGAGCTTAACTAAACTTAGATTTTGAATATACTTTGGAACGATTCGGACCGGTAGATTTTGAGAAATCTCATAAAAAACTAAAAAAAAAATTTTTTCAAAAGTGGATTTTTTGGAATAACTTTTAAACGGCTTTACCGATCAATTCCAAAAACTAATCAGCTCTTGACATCAAAAAACCACGTCGATCGCCAGCAGTCCGATCAAAATCTGTTGATTAGGTCGTGAGTTATCGTTGACGAGAGAAATCCGACAAAAGTGTTTTTTCGGAATTACTCCGAAATTTCTTGCTCTATCAATTTAAACTTGAAGATTCATTATGAAACTTGAAAATTTGCGTCGAATGCCATGAACCGCGTGAAAATCGGTTCATTCATTCAAAAGTTATTGCGATTTGAAAATTAAAAAAATAGTGTTTTATCAAACTTCTATCAAACTTTTGAGCTCAAAGAGCTCAAAAGCATACAAAAGCTATTTTTTGAGCTCGGAGAGCTCAAAATAATACACAAATTGTATTTGTGCGCTCGAAGAGCTCAAAAACGTCATAAGTGCAATTTCAAGCGTTTAGCTATAGAATTGGCGGAAGTTTCAGGGATGGCCTTCAGGGTCAACCGTTTTCCTAATTTTTTTTCTTCTTTTCATGATCGATTCTTTTTCATGAAAACAATACACACAACTATAGTTTGCTCAATTACACGTTCTTTTCTCTCGATCTACCATAATATTTATCTCGAAGAATCTAAACAAAGTCATCAGATTGTTTACTAACATAAGGGGCATTCCATAGTGACTGGTGGGACATTTGACTCTGGAATTCCATCAATTATAAGCTACAATTATGTGACTGAAACGTATACTACAGTAAAATGTATCTCATAATATAGAAGAATAACTAATTAACAACATCCCTTCGTCAAAAACCTCAATTACTTTTTAAGTTTCTCGTAATTATCGTTTGACTGAGAGTGACTGGTGGTACATCGAAAAATCCTTTTCTCTTACCGTAGTATACTCAAAGTCGAATTTCAGTTCGACCACTAAACTTTTAAAAAATACTTCCTTCTTAATACAAAATTTATCCTACAAACATTCAATATTATGAAGAATTAGACTGATTACCTACGTAGAAACAATTGAAAAAATTGTTTTTTATTGTGACTGGTGGGACAGGTATTTGTGACTGGTGGGACAAGTACCAAATGTCTACATCAAGTTGTTTATTAAAAAGACTTTTATATTATTTCAACCTTAGAAACATTATTGTTTATATATTTAATTAAAAATCATTTAGGATAGTTAGAAAAAAACTAATTAAAAAACACAAATAAAGAATTTAGCATGCTGAAAACACGTTCTTGATAAACTTAGGTGTTAATTAATAACGAACATAAAAAAATTTGTTCTTAAAACTTTAATAATAAATATGTTAGATAATTACAAACACAAAATTAATTTGCTCTTAAAATTCGTCCGTTTTTTATCCTGTTTTCGTCGGGTTATGAATCTTAGGAGAATAGTAAATATGTATGTACTCAGAAAAATGTACAAGAAATGAAGTGAGAATAGGAGAAGATTCATAAATAAGGATGACATGCAAAATTGTGAAGCATTCCACATTTTTAAAATTAAATAATGTTGTGAAGCGGAAAAGAATAAGAGTTACGGCAAGTATTACGTGAAGCGTTCCACATTCGCGCGTAACAGGATAATTGGGAGAATAACTTGCGAGAAAATTCGGCGAGAAAAATCGCAAATTAGTGATTATTTCGGTTAAAAAAAAAATTTCATCATTTAACTGAAGTTCACTAAGAGAAATAAAGCTGTAAATTTCAATACTTCAATTAAATTTTATCATGATTTGACTAGAAGCCAGTGTCCCACCAGTCACATGTGACATATTTTAAATGATCTTCAAAACTATATTTTGGATTTTTTGACAATTATGAAAAGTTTAAATCATTTTTAACACGTTTATTGTTACTTCTACAAAGAAAAACAATTGAACAATTCAGATTTGAGGTTGGGAAAACCACTTTTCTATCTTTTTGCGTGACTGGTGGGACATGTGATGAGCTTATATTCAAATACGAATTATACTAAAACTAACGTATCTTTTCGTTTGAATCAAATATAATTTTTTTATTTATTTTATTCTTCTTCTTAAATATAATGAATCACTACCTGGAATTGATAAGATGATTCAAAAAACGTGTTACCGACTTTAACAGCATTTGGCCCGGATACTAGTTAGTACGACTGAAAAATTACTAGGAGGGAAAAATCGATTTTCTTATTGATTCAAAAAAATTTTCTTTACAAATTCGTAAAATATAGACTTTTAATAATGAATTAAGACTAAATTAGAATTAACTAGAGAAATTTTAAAATTTTAGTCATTTTCCCATTTCGCATGGAATGCCCCTAACAGAAAATATGGGGTATTTTATTTGTTAAATTGATCACTTTTGAACTCAACCCTTTATGATTTGGCTAAAAAATTTTTGTCCTTTCCTACACTACTGAAAAATGTTTTCAAGATTTTTTTAAATTTTTTTACTCAACCCAAGAAAGAATAAATTTAAAAATAATCGGCTTTTTTATTCACAAATAGCCATCACTTTTTTAAAAATTGATCTTCCTATTGACTTATTTTTTTTCTTTTAGTCTTTGTTCTTCATTACCCCTTACGAAAAAGCAAATGCTAAAATTTGACGAACTGTTTATTTCATTTCGTTTTCTAACTTTTTAGAATCAATGACACTTTTTTTGACTAAAACCACTTTTAATCATTATCAAAAGTATAAATGATTTATTATTCACCTTTTTTATAAAAAAACTAGCAGTTTGCCCCGGCTTCGCACGGGTATCTAACAAAAATTTTCGAATTATTCATAATATAAGATAGCCTATGTCACTCGGGGATAGTGTAACTTTCCAACAGTGAAAGAATTTTTTAAATCGGTTCAGTAGTTTCGGAGCCTATCCAATGCAAACAAACAAACAAACAATCAAATCTTTCCTCTTTATAATATTAGTATAGATTTCAGGGGGCCCACTTTGCCCCCAAAATGTTGAGTCCTTCTAAATTTTAGGGAGGCCCAGTTCGCCCCCAGAGGCCCACTTTGCCCCCCCCCTTCCCCTATGTAGAATAATAATGAATTGAAAGCTTTGCATAACAAAATTTTTCGCAATGATCTTAAAGAAAAAAAAAATTTTTTTTTGTTTCAAAACCTCGTATCTGCAAAAAAATTACCAGGGTATTTGATGAGAAAACTCGTATCTACATGAAATTGACAATAACAACAAGGTATCGATGCAGACAGCAAAAATTATGTTTAATTTTTTTAAGATGATAAAAAAAGAGTATAAATTTTTCTTTATACCTCGGTCGAAAGTACGCATCTTTTGCACCTATTTCGATGCAGAAAGTTAAAGATTCGTGCATTGATAAAGCTACACATTCGCTCTCTATAACAGCGGGAGCATAAAATGCTTTCGTTACCGCGACTGACATTAGTCATTTGTTACTAACTATGTTTTGTTTACGCTGATCATTTACGATTGATGGTACAATACAACTTGGTTATATTTCTTTATTTCTTCTACTTACATGAAATATTTTATGTTTAAATGGAGATATAGATAAAGATATAACTGCCGTAAGAGTGAGTAGATCATCCAATGTAAATTATAACCAGGTTGTACTGTACTAAGATTCAGTTTGACAGTGACGTGTGTAAAATGGATCAACTTTATTTAATTAATGAATTATTTAGAAAAATGTACGCTGTAACAACTATTCAATTCGATTTTTATTAATTATTGTTAATTTTCAGATAATATGCTCGTTTTTTTTTTTTTTTTAATTTTTAACCGAGAATAATCTTTATTATTATGTGGCTAATAATAACATTTATTATGTTTGTTAAATTCAAGAAATTTCAGTTTTATTTAATCTAAAAATTTTTCAAAAAAAATGTTTGTTAATTATTTTTTATTTGATTTTACATTAATTTTTTTTTATTTGATGCCTGCCCCCGACCAGCAGCACTCGCTTCGCTCGTGCCGCAAATGTCGGGGGCAGGCATCAATTTTTTTTCGATGCAGCACATTAAATATTTTACGTACTTTCGACCGGCTACAAAGAAAAATAGTATACACTACAAGAGCAGAAGTTACTCGGCTACGCCTTGGGCATCATGGCGTGCAGTGAAGAAATCTCAAACTTTCTGCCCTAATAGTGTAATATACTATTAAATTAGTTATAACTTTTTATAAAAATTAAGTAACTCTAAACGTTTTTATCAATTTACCGAAAATTACAATTTTGTAGATACTAGATTTATACAGAAACGGGACGAGTTACTTAATGTGTATGTATATCTTTTTACTGCATTAATATATTATTATTTAGCTTTGAAATATGTAACTTTCTGTAATCTTTTCATTGACCTTGTGCTGTTAGGTTATTAATAAATAAATAAAATTTTTTTTAGCGATATTTCACGCGCAAAATTGGTTAAAATTTTGAAGGAATTTGAATTTAGTGAAACTCTTTCGAATACTGCAAATCACGATTCGATCAATTAAAACGTTCTAAAGTCGTAAAATGTTTATGCCCCCCCCCCTCCTCTGCCGCACACAAACACACAGACATACTGACATCATCGATTACATACTCAGAATTGCTCATTAAGACCCCAAAATGTGAAGATATTATAAGAATTTAATTTTCAAATGTCAGTGAGACACCAATAATTTCCCGACTTTTTGAAAATCATTGATTTTCATAGCGGGAAGTTGAGAGAATAAAATAATAATTTTAATCTTTAAATATTTTTAGCAAATATTATTAACGGTAATGAAAAAATTTTACCGATTAAATTTGAGTCAAGAAAAGTTGCTCCTGTATAGATGTGTATTATTATTCTCAAAAATATGAATAATCTGCTTCGCTGTAAGTTTCATGAGCTTGGAACTGATTGAGTTTTATTTATATAACATGAAGACAAACAGTATTTTGATAAAAATAACTTATTTGAATATGAAGTGAACTTGAATGATAACAGAAAAACTGGTACAAAGATACGGCATACACAGACTATGTTTTCAAGTGTTATCATTAATGTATAATTAATTTACGCAGTTGAATTAAATTAAAAAAATAAAATAAAAAGATATATGTAGCAAAAATCTAAAAGTTGATTCAGCCATGAACACGTAAGAAAATTGATTGTCGGCAAAAACAGTTAGATAGAAAAATTGTTTCATATTTATTGAAAATAATATTACTATCTGCACTGTCAATACAAGAATGGTCAATGTCAACAAAAAAATAATTATAAACAGAATATATCTAGTTTATATAAATATATTTAGCTTAGAACGAAATATATAAGGAAAGCTTACGAAAAATCACCTAACAAATGAGATATAGTTTATTTGATATTCTAAACTATTAACATCTTTCTTCTAAAGTAGATTCTGTTAAAAAAGAAGAATTCAATTTTGTATCATCTCTGTACTTAAGAACAAACTTAGTAGGCAAATAACAAGCTTAATAATTTGAAAGAAATAAAAATGGCATAAGAAATTAATTTTTCTATGTGCCAGAGACGGAATAAATTGTGCATGTCTGTAAAATTTTCATTTTTACAATTTAGATGCGTTAATTCAGACCCGTGACCTCTTGTTTTAAATAATTGTAGGTGCATTATGTATAATCTCGATGAAATAAGTAAAGATATAAATTTAATAAATGTATAAAAAAATGTAGAATAAATATAACAAAAAAACATGCAAAAACGTAAAGAGTAACAAGAAATCTCATGTGCATCTGAATGTTTCCGGAGCACTTTTGTAATAATTTTTTTATTTATAATAAATAGATTTGTAAACGAGAATCAAATAATTGTGAGAAAAAAGTTATTTCCATTTCTAAGAGAAAAATTATCTGTCGATAAATTGATAGTTTAAGAGAAAAATGTAAACAAAATTGAGTTTAAAATTACAAGTAAATTGATTATTGTTTATTCAATACCCTGTACTCCATAAAACAACTTTAAAATAAATGTCAACAACAATGTCTAAAGCTGAATGATTTTTTGTCTAAAATTAAAAAAAAATATTTAATCCAATGATTTATCGCTAAAGTTATAATAAATCAAAGAGACAATGTTTATTAGCTTGACCTGTATTGATGTGTTTATTGTATCATGGAAAGACAATGATTTAATTACATTCTAGCGTTTTTGCCAAATCTTCAGGATGAGAAATAATAAATGATTGTACACGTTGAACATAGGCCATCCATAGAAAGTTTTAAAAGGAATTAAAGTTTCAAAAACTCATAACACAATTTCTGAACGAACGAAAGAAAGAAAAAAAAAAGATTTAAATAAGTTTAATTAAAAAGCAATAGTTTGATTGACAAAATAAATACATTTCTTTTCATAAAAGCGAAAATTCTCTTTAAGATATTTTCTTATTCATTTAACTTTTACAAATGTATACTGCTCAAATATGAATCATAATTTATACACGTCATGTACAATAAAATTAATTTTTTGCTTGTTCACTCTATTCTTATTTTAAACACTAAACATCATTCAGAGATACTTTCTACTGTCAGAATTAGTTAAGTATTGAAGTATGGTCAATAACTCTATGGATTATAATATACTTGAGTCTATTAAGTAAACATTAGAAAAAACTGTTTTTGTCGTATTATTTAAGAAGAAACAATAGGATTGATCGAACACAAATACGTTCTAAGCAAATGCCAAGTTGAACGCCAAACAGAGATTTTTAATGATATCTGATAAAACACCCCATTCACTGGGTCGGAAAGAACATCAGTGAAAGTGTATTAACATGAGAGTTATGAATAGTTTTAGGTGAATTCTCTACTGAATTAGATGTTGAAAGTACAGACAACTGAATAAATTTATAAAACATTTCGATGAACAATGAAGATTTAAAAATAAATTCTAAAAAATAAAAATCAAAATAAGTGAGAAATTTTTGATTTTATAAGAACAGACTAAAAAGAATATTTACAAATCGAAAAGGAGATAAAAAGTTTGCTAACGATGATGGGAAATAAAAACATATTCCGATGAAATGTAAAAAGCTGTGATTCTGATTCTATAATTAAAAGGATAATAAAAGAATTAAGACATAGAATCAAAATTTGTAGTAATTTAAAAAAAAAATATACAGTACCGTTGAACGAGTCAAGGCAATCAAACAGATAAGGAGTAAAAAAGTGAAAGAAGTAGAGATAACAAATGTTAAAATAAATATTACCAATATTTAGAAAGAAAGCAAGACGAATTTATCAGACAGGAAAAAAATTCGAATGAATTATAATATTGAAAAAAAAATAAAATTTCGAAAAAGAAGAAAAAAACATGTGCAAATACTGATAAGATAGAAAAATAATAAAGAAAAATAAATATGGCTAAATTTAAAAAACAAATAGATATACAACGAGTTTGTATATAAAAGATCGGCTAAAAAAAAATATTACGTTAGACAAGTCTGAAACCACAGTGAAAATGAAGCTGAACGGCGCGATATTATCACTGTTTATAGGATTAGCCATTGCTGGAGCAGTGGCTAATGAAATCGATTATACAGATAATGGTGAGCCCATGGATATAGTGATTGTAGGTGATGATGGAAAATCTACTACAATGGAATTGGACATGGATGAAATGCGAGCGATGAAAGACAATGTTGTGACATTAGAAAAAACGGACAGTGGATGGGAAATGATCGAAGGATCGAATAGCGCAGCAAACGCTAATTCGAACGCTGGATCGTACTCTTACGGTAGTGCTAACACAGGAAGCGGATCTTATGCAGGTTCAAACAGCAATGCCAATGGTAACGCAAACTCAAATGCCGACGGCAATTCCAATGACAATTCAAATGCGGCTAGAAACTCAAACGCTTACAGCGGCTCGAACGCTAACAGCAACTCGAACACCTACTCAAATGCTAACGGCAACTCCAACGCCTACTCAAATGCAAACAGTGGCTCGAATGCCTACGGCAACTCAAACTCAAACAGTGGCTCTAATGCCAACAGCAACTCCAACTCCAACAGCAACTCGAACGCTAACTCCCATGCTAACAGCAACTCGCATTCAAACAGTGGCTCTGACGCCAACAGCAACGCAAACTCCAACAGCAACTCGAACGCTAACTCCGATGCTAACAGCAACTCGTACTCAAACAGTAACGGTAATGCCAACAGCAACTCCAACTCCAACAGCAACTCGAACGCTAACTCCGATGCTAACAGCAACTCGCACTCAAACAGTGGCTCTAACGCCAACAGCAACGCAAACTCCAACAGCAACTCAAACGCTAACTCCAATGCTAACAGCAACTCGCACTCAAACAGTGGCTCTAACGCCAACAGCAACGCAAACTCCAACAGCAACTCAAACGCTAGCTCCAATGCTAACAGCAACTCGCACTCAAACAGTGGCTCTAACGCCAACAGCAACGCAAACTCCAACAGCAACTCAAACGCTAGCTCCAATGCTAACAGCAACTCGCACTCAAACAGTGGCTCTAACGCCAACAGCAACGCAAACTCCAACAGCAACACGAACGCTAACTCCAATGCTAACAGCAACTCGCACTCAAACAGTGGCTCTAACGCCAACAGCAACGCAAACTCCAACAGCAACTCAAACGCTAACTCCAATGCTAACAGCAACTCGCACTCAAACAGTGGCTCTAACGCCAACAGCAACGCAAACTCCAACAGCAACTCGAACGCTAACTCCGATGCTAACAGCAACTCGCACTCAAACAGTGGCTCTAACGCCAACAGCAACGCAAACTCCAACAGCAACTCAAACGCTAGCTCCAATGCTAACAGCAACTCGCACTCAAACAGTGGCTCTAACGCCAACAGCAACGCAAACTCCAACAGCAACTCAAACGCTAACTCCAATGCTAACAGCAACTCGCACTCAAACAGTGGCTCTAACGCCAACGGCAACGCAAACTCCAACAGCAACTCAAACGCTAACTCCAATGCTAACAGCAACTCGCACTCAAACAGTGGCTCTAACGCCAACAGCAACGCAAACTCCAACAGTAACTCAAACGCTAACTCCAATGCTAACAGCAACTCGCACTCAAACAGTGGCTCTAACGCCAACAGCAACGCAAACTCCAACAGCAACTCGAACGCTAACTCCAATGCTAACAGCAACTCGCACTCAAACAGTGGCTCTAACACCAACAGCAACGCAAACTCCAACAGCAACTCGAACGCTAACTCCGATGCTAACAGCAACTCGTACTCAAACAGTGGCGCTAATGCCAACAGCAACTCCAACTCCAACAGCAACTCGAACGCTAACTCCGATGCTAACAGTAACTCGCACTCAAACAGTGGCGCTAATGCCAACAGCAACTCCAACGCCAACAGCAACTCGAACGCTAACTCCGATGCTAACAGCGACTCCAACTCCAACAGCAACTCGAACGCTAACTCCGATGCTAACAGCAACTCGTACTCAAACAGTGGTGCTAATGCCAACAGCAACTCCAACGCCAACAGTAACTCGAACGCTAACTCCGATGCAAACAGCAACTCGTACTCAAACAGTGGCTCTAACGCCAACAGCAACTCCAACTCCAACAGCAACTCGAACGCTAACTCCGATGCTAACAGCAACTCGTACTCAAACAGTGGCGCTAATGCTAACAGCGACTCCAACTCCAACAGCAACTCGAACGCTAACTCCGATGCTAACAGCAACTCACACTCAAACAGTGGTGCTAATGCTAACAGCAACTCCAACTCAAACAGCAACTCGAATGCAAACTCCGATGCTAACAGCAACTCGTACTCGAACAGTGGCGCTAATGCCAACAGCAACTCCAACTCCAACAGCAACTCAAACGCTAACTCCGATGCTAACAGCAACTCGTACTCAAACAGTGGCGCTAATGCTAACAGCGACTCCAACTCCAACAGCAACTCGAACGCTAACTCCGATGCTAACAGCAACTCGTACTCGAACAGTGGCGCTAATGCCAACAGCAACTCCAACTCCAACAGCAACTCAAACGCTAACTCCGATGCTAACAGCAACTCGTACTCAAACAGTGGCGCTAATGCTAACAGCGACTCCAACTCCAACAGCAACTCGAACGCTAACTCCGATGCTAACAGCAACTCGTACTCGAACAGTGGCGCTAATGCCAACAGCAACTCCAACTCCAACAGCAACTCAAACGCTAACTCCGATGCTAACAGCAACTCGTACTCGAACAGTGGCGCTAATGCCAACAGCAACTCCAACTCCAACAGCAACTCAAACGCTAACTCCGATGCTAACAGCAACTCGTACTCAAACAGTGGCGCTAATGCTAACAGCGACTCCAACTCCAACAGCAACTCGAACGCTAACTCCGATACTAACAGCAACTCGTACTCGAACAGTGGCGCTAATGCCAACAGCAACTCCAACTCCAACAGCAACTCAAACGCTAACTCCGATGCTAACAGCAACTCGTACTCAAACAGTGGCGCTAATGCTAACAGCGACTACAACTCCAACAGCAACTCGAACGCTAACTCCGATGCTAACAGCAACTCGTACTCGAACAGTGGCGCTAATGCCAACAGCAACTCCAACTCCAACAGCAACTCAAACGCTAACTCCGATGCTAACAGCAACTCGTACTCAAACAGTGGCGCTAATGCTAACAGCGACTCCAACTCCAACAGCAACTCGAACGCTAACTCCGATGCTAACAGCAACTCGTACTCGAACAGTGGCGCTAATGCCAACAGCAACTCCAACTCCAACAGCAACTCAAACGCTAACTCCGATGCTAACAGCAACTCGTACTCGAACAGTGGCGCTAATGCCAACAGCAACTCCAACTCCAACAGCAACTCAAACGCTAACTCCGATGCTAACAGCAACTCGTACTCAAACAGTGGCGCTAATGCTAACAGCGACTCCAACTCCAACAGCAACTCGAACGCTAACTCCGATGCTAACAGCAACTCGTACTCAAACAGTGGCGCTAATGCCAACAGCAACTCCAACTCTAACAGCAACTCGAACGCTAACTCCAATGCTAACAGCAACTCGTACTCAAACAGCGGCTCTAACGCTAACAGCAACGCAAACTCCAACAGCAACTCGAACGCTAACTCCGATGCTAACAGCAACTCGTACTCAAACAGTGGCTCTAACGCCAACAGCAACTCCAACTCAAACAGCAACTCGAATGCAAACTCCGATGCTAACAGCAACTCGTACTCGAACAGTGGCGCTAATGCCAACAGCAACTCCAACTCCAACAGCAACTCAAACGCTAACTCCGATGCTAACAGCAACTCGTACTCAAACAGTGGCGCTAATGCCAACAGCAACTCTAACTCCAACAGCAACTCGAACGCTAACTCCGATGCTAACAGCAACTCGTACTCAAACAGTGGCGCTAATGCTAACAGCGACTCCAACTCCAACAGCAACTCGAACGCTAACTCCGATGCTAACAGCAACTCGTACTCAAACAGTGGCGCTAATGCTAACAGCGACTCCAACTCCAACAGCAACTCGAACGCTAACTCCGATGCTAACAGTAACTCGTTCTCAAACAGTGGCGCTAATGCTAACAGCAACTCGAACTCCAACAGCAACTCGAACGCTAATTCCGATGCTTACAGCAACTCGTACTCAAACAGTGGCGCTAATGCCAACAGCAACTCCAACTCCAACAGCAACTCGAACGCTAACTCCGATGCTAACAGTAACTCGTACTCAAACAGTGGCGCTAATGCTAACAGCAACTCCAACTCCAACAGCAACTCGAACGCTAATTCCGATGCTGACAGCAACTCGTACTCAAACAGTGGCTCTAACGCCAACAGCAACGCAAACTCCAACAGCAACTCGAACGCTAACTCCGATGCTAACAGCAACTCGTACTCAAACAGTGGCGCCAATGCCAACAGCATTTCCAACTCCAACAGCAACTCGAACGCTAACTCCGATGCAAACAGCAACTCGTACTCAAACAGTGGCTCTAACGCCAACAGCAACTCCAACTCCAACAGCAACTCAAACGCTAACTCCGATGCTAACAGCAACTCGTACTCAAACAGTGGCTCTGAGGCCAACAGCAACGCAAACTCCAACAGCAACTCGAACGCTAACTCCAACGCTAATAGCAACGCGTACTCAAACAGTGGCGCTAATGCTAACAGCGACTCCAACTCCAACAGCAACTCGAACGCTAACTCCGATGCTAACAGCAACTCGTACTCAAACAGTGGCGCTAATGGCAACAGCAACTCCAACTCCAACAGCAACTCGAACGCTAACTCCGATGCTAACAGTAACTCGTACTCAAACAGTGGCTCTAACGCGAACAGCAACGCAAACTCCAACAGCAACTCGAACGCTAACTCCAACGCTAATAACAACTCGTACTCGAACAGTGGCGCTAATGCTAACAGCGACTCCAACTCCAACAGCAACTCGAACGCTAACTCCGATGCTAACAGCAACTCTTACTCAAACAGTGGCGCTAATGCTAACAGCGACTCCAACTCCAACAGCAACTCGAACGCTAACTCCGATGCTAACAGCAACTCGTACTCAAACAGTGGCGCTAATGCTAACAGCGACTCCAACTCCAACAGCAACTCGAACGCTAACTCCGATGCTAACAGTAACTCGTTCTCAAACAGTGGCGCTAATGCTAACAGCAATTCGAACTCCAACAGCAACTCGAACGCTAACTCCGATGCTAACAGCAACTCGTACTCAAACAGTGGCGCTAATGCCAACAGCAACTCCAACTCCAACAGCAATTCGAACGCTAACTCTGATGCTAACAGCAACTCGTACTCAAACAGTGGCGCTAATGCTAACAGCGACTCCAACTCCAACAGCAACTCGAACGCTAACTCCGATGCTAACAGCAACTCACACTCAAACAGTGGTGCTAATGCCAACAGTAACTCTAACTCCAACAGCAACTCGAACGCTAATTCCGATGCTAACAGCAACTCGTACTCAAACAGTGGCGCTAATGCTAACAGCGACTCCAACTCCAACAGCAACTCGAACGCTAACTCCGATGCTAACAGCAACTCGTACTCAAACAGTGGCTCTAACGCCAACAGCAACGCAAACTCCAACAGCAACTCGAACGCTAACTCCGATGCTAACAGCAACTCGTACTCAAACAGTGGCGCTAATGCCAACAGCAACTCCAACTCCAACAGCAACTCGAATGCTAACTCCGATGCTAACAGCAACTCGTACTCAAACAGTGGCGCTAATGCCAACAGCAACTCCAACTCCAACAGCAACTCGAATGCTAACTCCGATGCTAACAGCAACTCGTACTCAAACAGTGGCGCTAATGCCAACAGCAACTCCAACTCCAACAGCAACTCGAATGCTAACTCCGATGCTAACAGCAACTCGTACTCAAACAGTGGCGCTAATGCCAACAGCAACTCCAACTCCAACAGCAACTCGAACGCTAACTCCGATGCTAACAGTAACTCGTACTCAAACAGTGGCTCTAACGCGAACAGCAACGCAAACTCCAACAGCAACTCTAACGCTAACTCCAACGCTAATAGCAACTCGTACTCGAACAGTGGCGCTAATGCTAACAGCGACTCGAACTCCAACAGCAACTCGAACGCTAACTCCGATGCTAACAGCAACTCGTACTCAAACAGTGGCGCTAATGCCAACAGCAACTCCAACTCCAACAGCAATTCGAACGCTAACTCTGATGCTAACAGCAACTCGTACTCAAACAGTGGCGCTAATGCCAACAGTAACTCTAACTCCAACAGCAACTCGAACGCTAATTCCGATGCTTTCAGCAACTCGTACTCAAACACTGGCACTAATGCCAACAGCAACTCCAACTCCAACAGCAACTCGAATGCTAACTCCGATGCTAACAGCAACTCGTATTCAAACAGTGGCGCTAATGCCAACAGCAACTCCAACTCCAACAGCAACTCGAATGCTAACTCCGATGCTAACAGCAACTCGTACTCAAACAGTGGCGCTAATGCCAACAGCAACTCCAACTCCAACAGCAACTCGAACGCTAACTCCGATGCTAACAGCAACTCGTACTCAAACAGTGGCGCTAATGCCAACAGCAACTCCAACTCCAACAGCAACTCGAATGCTAACTCCGATGCTAACAGCAACTCGTACTCAAACAGTGGCGCTAATGCCAACAGCAACTCCAACTCCAACAGCAACTCGAACGCTAACTCCGATGCTAACAGTAACTCGTACTCAAACAGTGGCTCTAACGCGAACAGCAACGCAAACTCCAACAGCAACTCTAACGCTAACTCCAACGCTAATAGCAACTCGTACTCGAACAGTGGCGCTAATGCTAACAGCGACTCGAACTCCAACAGCAACTCGAACGCTAACTCCGATGCTAACAGCAACTCGTACTCAAACAGTGGCGCTAATGCCAACAGCAACTCCAACTCCAACAGCAATTCGAACGCTAACTCTGATGCTAACAGCAACTCGTACTCAAACAGTGGCGCTAATGCCAACAGTAACTCTAACTCCAACAGCAACTCGAACGCTAATTCCGATGCTTTCAGCAACTCGTACTCAAACAGTGGCACTAATGCCAACAGCAACTCCAACTCCAACAGCAACTCGAATGCTAACTCCGATGCTAACAGCAACTCGTACTCAAACAGTGGCGCTAATGCCAACAGCAACTCCAACTCCAACAGCAACTCGAATGCTAACTCCGATGCTAACAGCAACTCGTACTCAAACAGTGGCGCTAATGCCAACAGCAACTCCAACTCCAACAGCAACTCGAACGCTAACTCCGATGCTAACAGCAACTCGTACTCAAACAGTGGCGCTAATGCCAACAGCAACTCCAACTCCAACAGCAATTCGAACGCTAACTCTGATGCTAACAGCAACTCGTACTCAAACAGTGGCGCTAATGCCAACAGTAACTCTAACTCCAACAGCAACTCGAACGCTAATTCCGATGCTTTCAGCAACTCGTACTCAAACAGTGGCGCTAATGCCAACAGCAACTCCAACTCCAACAGCAACTCGAATGCTTACTCCGATGCTAACAGCAACTCGTACTCAAACAGTGGCGCTAATGCCAACAGCAACTCCAACTCCAACAGCAACTCGAATGCTAACTCCGATGCTAACAGCAACTCGTACTCAAACAGTGGCGCTAATGGCAACAGCAACTCCAACTCCAACAGCAACTCGAACGCTAACTCCGATGCTAACAGCAACTCGTACTCAAACAGTGGCTCTAACGCCAACAGCAACGCAAACTCCAACAGCAACTCGAACGCTAACTCCGATGCTTACAGCAACTCGTACTCAAACAGTGGCTCTAACGCCAACAGCAACGCAAACTCCAACAGCAACTCGAACGCTAACTCCGATGCTAACAGCAACTCGTACTCAAACAGTGGCGCTAATGCCAACAGCAACTCCAACTCCAACAGCAACTCGAACGCTAACTCCGATGCTAACAGCAACTCGTACTCAAACAGTGGCTCTAACGCCAACAGCAACGCAAACTCCAACAGCAACTCGAACGCTAACTCCGATGCTAACAGCAACTCGTACTCAAACAGTGGCGCTAATGCCAACAGCTACTCCAACTCCAACAGCAACTCGAACGCTAACTCCGATGCTAACAGCAACTCGTACTCAGACAGTAGCTCTAACGCCAACAGCAACTCCAACTCCAACAGCAACTCGAACGCTAACTCCGATGCTAACAGCAACTCGTACTCAAACAGTGGCTCTGACGCCAACAGCAACGCAAACTCCAACAGCAACTCGAACGCTTACTCCGACGCTAATAGCAACGCGTACTCAAACAGTGGCGCTAATGCTAACAGCGACTCCAACTCCAACAGCAACTCGAACGCTAACTCCGATGCTAACAGCAACTCGTACTCAAACAGTGGCGCTAATGCCAACAGCAACTCTAACTCCAACAGCAACTCGAACGCTAACTCCGATGCTAACAGCAACTCGTACTCAAACAGTGGCTCTAACGCCAACAGCAACTCCAACTCTAACAGTAACTCGAATGCAAACTCCGATGCTTACAGCAACTCTTACTCAAACAGTGGCTCTAACGCCAACAGCAACGCAAACTCCAACAGCAACTCGAACGCTAACTCTGATGCTAACAGCAACTCGTACTCAAACAGTGGCTCTAACGCTAACAGCAACTCAAATTCCAATAGCAATTCAAACGCTAACTCCAACGCCAACAGTAACTCAAACTCAGACAGTGGCTCGAATGCCTACAGCAACTCAAACTCTGGCTCCAATGCCAACAGCAACTCGAACAGTAATAGCAACTCTAACGCCTACAGCAACTCCAACGCTAACAGCGACGCTGATGCTTACTCTAACGCCTTTGGTGATTCTAACGCCAACTCTAATGCTTATTCTAATGGAAACAGCAACTCAAATGCTGGCTTATACAGTGGTTCAGGCGCTAACTCTTACTCTGGATCTTACGCAAACCGCCACTTAGGTCATCCTAGATTCGGATATTCAAGACTGAGAAATGGCTATTCTCGTTACCCTGGATCTTATTCTAGTAGTGGTTCAAATGCCGGTAGCAGTTCATCTTCAGACTCAGGTCTCTCAACTATTAATTCCGGTCCGTACACTATTGGATTCATGAGAAACGGTGTCTGCACTTGCGGCCCGTATTACCCTATTCCGGTCGGTGGCCAATAATTTTAGTTACTTATGTTCTCAATTCTAAACGTTAACGGTTTAACGAAATTTTTTTTCCAATTCTTTCTTGAAACTCTTAACGATTTGAATTGTTCATTTTTCTCTTTTTTGTATTAGTTGGCGAATTTTTATCTACTTCTTTCCGTTATTCAACCGTTTTATTTTAATTTTTTATCTTTTACGTTGATGTTTCTGAATGAAGTCCAGTCGAACTGTGAATGATATTAATTCTTGAGAACTCCCATATTTTTATTCTAATTTTTTTAATTTCTGTTTATTTAATCGACCCAGCTTTTCCTTAATTTTTCAACAAACCTAAGTTATGAATTACTATCTGTACAAAGACTGTGCATGATTTTTAGTTAGTTACATTTTAAATGGTTTTTGTTTACTCATCATCTGTATTATAATTAATAAATATTCTTACTTGTTTACATAATGATTTATTCTTTTCCCTATTATTGCAATAGCCTCCTTATTTTAATTCTTCATTTACTATCGTCTTAAAAACTATTTTGCTTCGTTATTTGAAAGGGCAAGTTCAAATGTGCTATTCTCGAAGGATTTCTATGGTAATGTCAATTATTTTCCTCACTTCATTCCACTTAGTTGATATTTTTGCTTGTTCCAACGTAAAGCATATATCAAATCTCTCCATGTTAATGCCACGATTTCGGTCCTTTCAATGCTTTACATGTTTTTATGTTTAGTTCTTAAAATACTAGCTTTCTATCTTATAAAGCTAACTAAATTCATTTAACAACACTATTTAAACAGAATATTGCATGCCTTAAACGCGAAGCGTGCAGGTATGCTCTACTTTCGCCTAAAAATCGTGATTCGATTAAAATGTAATTTTCATAATTTATACGAAAAAAATTATGGATAAGAAGCATATTGAAATAAATAATAACTACAGAACACGTTAACAAAATTTTTCATCGATTAAATAAGATTTTTCAGAAAAAACTCATTTTTTTTTGATAAATGAAATAAATAAGAGCGTGGTATTTACGGGAGCACTGGGCTTGATAACATCACAGCTTTGTCAAAAATCACTTTCATTATTTAATTTTTTTTTTGTTTTATTTCTTAGGAAATTTTTCAAAACTTGTGAAAATTGCGTGTCAAAATAATTCTTTTTCGATACAGTTAATTTCTTTTGACTGTCAGTTTGGTGACTCTTTCTGCGATTTTGGCAGCCGTATATATTATTTTTCATAAAACCGGATTGAAATAACTATAAACAAGCAGAAACTATATATACGTACTTGATGGTATAATTACTAACTATTTCATCAACCGTTAAAATTTTTCTTTAGCTCTTCTTACGGAGGGGGTAATACTATTCGCGGAAAAATTCAAACAAAAAAAAACAAATAATTTTTATTACGATCTAAATAATTTGTGTATGACATGAACGCTTAAGGTATGCCCATTTGGATTTTCCAAACTTTTCCAAATAATCATTCATCTTGATCATAGTTTTTTTTGCGGTTCAACGGGAAAGATTGTATAGTACAATTTTTTTAAGATGGTTAACGGTTATTCGAACCAAATATCCGTTTACTATCTTAATTTATTTGATGATTAGACGTAACTCCATGGACAATTGTGTAAAATAATTGTATACGGATAATTTCATAATATAGTAACCAACGAACATACATCGTGTATAATCTAGTGATAGATTGAGTCAGCTTTTTTATATTATCTAATCAGAAAATATTCGAAAAGTCGGTTCTTTGTCATTAATGCATAGTATTTCATGAGATGTATGTGTTTGTTCAACTCTAACGTTGTGGATTGAATGAACATCGCTGCAACAGTTTAATGATTATTGAAAACACACATTTTTAACTTCCCGCTAAAAAAATTGAAAATTTTAGAAAATCAGGAAGTTATTGGTTATACCCCGTTTTGCAAAAATTGAGTTTTCATTAGATCTCGACGTTTTAAGGTCATAGGAAGCTTCCCTGACTATTCTCGCGGTGGTGTCCGTGCGGCTGTATGTATGTATGTGTATGTATATGTGTGTGTGTGTGTGTGTGTGTGTGTGTGTGTGTGTGTGTGTTCGTGTGTGTGTGTGTGTATGTGTATGTATGTATGTATGTATGTGTGCGTATGTATGTAAACCTCTTATAACTTTTGAACGGCTCGGCCGATCGAATCGAAATAGGTGGCGATCTAAAGAGTATCATTGCTATTAAATTTTGTAAGAATTTGAATCGATTCGGTTTGCTAGATTTTGAAAAATTTCGAAAATAAAATTTTCGAAAAATTGTTTTTTTTAGAATAACTTCAAAACAGCTCCACCGATCACTTTTAAAAACAAATCTGCTTTTAAGTTTAAAAAATCACGTCGATTGCCACCGATTCCATCAAAATCGGTTGATTCGTTCAAGAGTTATCGAAAACGAAAAATTTTGAAAAAAGTGTTTTTTTCACATTTCGATATTTTTTTTTGGATCGTTTTCGATGAAATAAAATAATTATTAGAGCCTAAAAAACCACGTCTATCAGCACCAAGAACGTAAAAATCGGTTGATTGGTTCGTGAGTTGTCGTTGTCGAAAAAATTCGGAAAATATGAATTTTTCAAATTTCTCCAAGATTTTCGGTTCGATAAGTTTATGTTCAAAAGTATATTATAAAATTTGAAAAACTGTATGGAATACTACTAACTGCGTGAAAATCGATTTATTCATTCAGAAGTTATTGCAGTTTGAAAATTCAAAAAATACTGTTTATTAAACTTTTATCAGACTTTTGAGCTCGAAGAGCTTAAAAGCTTAGAACAGCTAACTCTATGAGCTCGGAGAGCTCGAAATAACATATAAATTATATTTTTGAGCTCGAAGAACTTCAAAACGTCATAAGTGCAATTTTAAGCGTTTAGGTATGGAATTAGCGGGAAGTAACGACGCCTACTTCGAGTCTGACCAGGACCAAGGTAAGTCCGTTTTACTCTCTCACGGACATTTAGTGTCCCCGTACCGAAGCCTTCTGCGGAGGTATGGCAGGTGATCATATTCTAGTAGGTGGGGGCGAAACGGAGACCATCCGCTTACCCTCCAGGGGGAAATTCGTGTAGGGCTATTAGGGTCGTCAGCCAGACACCCCTATAGTCACCAAGGTATACTAGCACCGCGAAGATTCTCCCGCGAAGATTCTTTGTGTGGATGTTTCCGACCGAGAAGTGACCGTGAAACCGCGTAATTATCATTGTAAAGGTAGTAGAAGGGGGCTCTAAAGCCACCTCCTATATAAAATAGTAGTTTGATAATAAAGTTTTCTTGATTTATAATAAAATATCTGTACCTAACTTTCGAAATACCCTTTTTCCAACCCTGGACTCCGGCGAGTATAATCCAAGCAAGGGGTAGTGATTGTTTTTTTGCTAGTCTTTCTAATTCCTAGATATTAATATATAACAGTTTTTAAGGATGTTCAATTGGCCCCCTTAAATTAATAAAATAAACAATAATCTACTAAATTAAATCAAAACCAAATTAATCTAAAGGGCACCACCAGGATTATTCTCACGGTTCCTGGAACCGGTCCAGAGCACAGAGAGCTTATCTTAGAGTTAGAAAGAGTGGATGTGTTACGTCCGGACGACAATAACACAATTAATTAATCAGTTCCTTAAATTCGAGACTAATCACCGAAGATGATGTGTCTCGGGAGGCGGGCCTATAGGTAACTGCACGCAGGATTTGACGCGACACAAGGAATGACGAGATTAGAACAATTTTGGGGAATTTCGACTCAATTGACATATTTCTTTTAGGGTAGGTCAGGGCACGAGCGAATGAAATGATAAACGAGTTTAAAATAAAATCAACGTAGAAAGAGAAACACATCCCTGTTTGAAAGGCAAACCTGTGTTGTCGTTGGGCCTTTGTCCGGGTACCTGGTGCCGAGTATTCTGGGACCATTGGCCGAAAGGAAATTACTAGCGAGTAATTAGAGTGAACAATCGTAATAAGCGATCAGGGTTTCGTTACAAATGAATAAATTCACAATTATTAGGTGAATCGCAATTTTATTGAATTAAAAGAATTAAAATTTAGTAACAATCACTGTCTGGTTGACTGGTTGGTAAATTATGTTGATTAAAATCTCGACTTGTCACTTGACTTTACAATATTAATAACTTAGACAAGGAAGAACAACTTATGATGCTCGGTGCCTTGGGAGTTACGGTAGGAGACTGAGAAAGATAGCAGATAATGGTAACTCTAATGCGTTTATGAGTTTTCTGTCTATTATCTGAATGCCGAACGTGACTGGTTTGAATTCGTTTGTCTATATTTTAAATCACTTTGGTTTTATGCCCGCGACTCAGCGCATTATTTGTTCAGCTGAGGCTCCTCGCAAGTTGTACTAGTATACAATGCTGTGACTCATTTTGTTGCTTATCTCTACGAATGAATTTTTACTTTGGGACCCTTTTACTTCGATAGCGAGACTTTTACTATTCGGATAGAACCTCGGCGGTTTTAGTGGTGATACACGCTGCTCCAAATATTCTTAGTTGTGCGTTCTTTTGTTTTTATTCACAGCTTAGTAATTGTTTATTTAGAGAGTCGAACTATATGGGATACCATGACTTATACTCACGTTACAAGGTATTTTGTTTTCAGAGATGTTTACCTCGATAAATGTTTTCCGGAGGTTCTTTTAGTTTCAATGATTGCATGTAATGAGTTTTAAAAATTCTTCAGCTCACCGATAGCTATAGGCAGCTGATCTAGGTTTATTTACTGAGAGATAAAATGTTTTAGTTTCTACTCTTCCAACCTCGAAAATTCGTTTAAGTAAATATATTTTAAACGTAAGTTGATTCTCAAGAACCGATGGCTTTTCAATCAATATAATAAAAAGTATGAAAATAATTACCCGTTTCTGTCTTAATACAATTAATTAATTACTCTCTAACTATCAATTTTTATTAAAGCCGATGGCTTGTTTATTGAATTTGGGCACACGGTGAAATTCAATCAAATTAATATTTAATGTAAGAAAAATATCACGGACCGTAACACGGGTTACGACTTCCCGATGAGTGCCGCCTTAGCTTCCGCGGCTGGAGCTTTTATATCCGCAGATCCGCCATGATGCCATAGTGGCTAGTCACGTAGCTAGACAAAGGTGCTTCCTTATAAGGTAATATTCGGTGAATATGCCCATATAAGACATTTTTCGAGGAGCTCGGCCGATGGTCATAAATTATTTTCTTCATAAAAGTCAGCCGAACAAGCGTTCAATCGAATTTTAGATAAGGGTTTACATGCTGAATCTTATGAGCGGCCAGAGTAATACTTGGGTAAATAGAGTTTTAAGCTTTTTTTAAAATGGTAAGCTTAAACTCCGCGGGCATAATTATTCTTATCTACGTTTTTTATCGCAGAGTATACAGAAAAAACATGCATTGGGACGAAAGAAAGGATTATTTATTGATAATGTAATATTCATCGGCGGCCATGTTCAAACCGCGCAAGCACCGAGCTTCTCCTCACCCGAACAATGCATGTGTGTTAGGGCCTTACGGGCAGAGAGAATCAGGCAACCAGTCTTCTGGATTGGCTTAGAACTAACGCGTGATTCTAGACCCTCCCGAATAGTTATGGTATCTATGTTGAGGTGGCGGAAAATACGCCTTCCTTGCAGGCCCGCGAGGGGGTGAGAGGACGGAGAGGTGAGCCCCTTTTGAAGCACCGTGGATCGATAGCTCATTATCTGTTCAATAATTAGTTAAGTCCCTTGATTAATTAAGAATTTGTAACTAGGCGACATGGGGCCGTAACAGAGGAAGGTGCTGTGAAATAAATAAATAGTTAACTAACAACAGATCCAAAATTTATTAATGACAACGAATTTAACAAATTTTAACACTCACACTCACACTATAATTGACTTAAAACTACAGCCTAACTATCGGCTGACCAGAACCGTAAAATTACTCTGCACAAAGACCGCAGTGTGACAGAGACCGTCTAGCCTAACTGGCGGATATCCAGAGCCAAAAAGCTAACACCTGACCAACTAACGTATTACTAAATTTTTGACTATCAACGAAACACCTCGCACAAAGACCGCAGTGCACGAGGGATTGCCAATAACACACAACTACAGAAGTAACAGCCTAGTGACTGCACCGTAAGCCAAGAAACCTTTGCAGCTCACACACATAACCCGTACAAATTTCACACGCATAACCCACACATCGACACATACATACAAAATTTACTTTACTTTTATTTATAAAAATTTAGAACAATTAGTTCAAGAAAAATATTAACATTAATTTTCAACTTAAAAATCTTCAGTCATTAGCTAGCAATTAAATTACACAATATTTCCCAGACTAACCCGGGTAAAAAAAAAACAATCTATAATAGACTCATGGAAGATCTACTACAGATCTTTCGCTATTAGATCTGCAAGAGATCTACCAGAAGTCTACCTGGGGAGACAAATTTTCCAAAAAACAGTATAGTCCATTAAAGACTTCTGGAAGATCTTAGGAAGATCCGCGAGCGAAAGATCTATGGTCGATCTTTCAAAGATCGGTGAGCAAAAGATTTGTGGCAGATCTTTTAAAAGTCTGGTCTAGAATGATAAATTTTTGCTTGATTAATTTCGATAATTCAGCTAGTGACGGCTAGTGACAGCAGTATCAAAGAACCAATTTACTTAAGCTGCAAAAAATTTTAAATCATCCTTTGGCAAGACTGCTGTAGGTTTATTTTTTTGTGCTTCATAATTTTATATAAGCTACTTAATGCAGGGTTATAAATAAAAAAAAGAAGTAAAAATAATTTATAACAATCATAAGCACTCCCACTTGAATAAAAATTCAAACGGATCTGGAATTAAAGTGTTATTTTGAGTCTCACAATACTTTTGTTTCGGATAAAAAATGAACAAAATTACAACAGTAACATTATAGTAAGTTTGCTTGAATAATCTTAAATATTATATTACGTGTACCTAGGTCAGTAAAGAAAGATACGTTTTAGATCATATGTAATTGTTAGCCGAATAAAAGAAAAAATTAAAAATTTTATTATCTTGAATCGAACAAAACAATTCTTAAACCAAGTGACATGAATTTATGTCACAAAACAGTACTTGGTTAGAGAATTTTTAAGTATAATTCAAATTAATAATATAATTTCACAGAATAATATTCGTGATTCGAGAACATTTTTCTCAAATAATTGTTTTTATCAGTGCTCATTAACTTTTACGGTGACTTTCATCACTACATCGAGAATATAGTGAACGGCTTCTTGATCGTTCACGTGACCAATGATGACGATCAATGGAACGACGGTTGTGAGAAGATTTTTTGGAGTGATGATCAGGCTGTCGATAATTGGGAGAGTGATCTTGTGATTGATAGTGCGAACGCGTAGAAGAATCATACGGAGACTGACTGGGAGTATGCAACGACGATTCACGAACATGAGATGATTTTGGTGTCGTGATCTGCGATTGGCGACGAGATGTTGAACTTGATGACTTTTTTGAATCGACTGGATTTTGTAAAGGCTTCGAAGAAACGTTATTAGTTCGCCTGATTGACGTAAACATTTGTGTAACGGCTCGCTCAAATTTCTCAAAATTCAGTCTTGGTTTTGAATTTAATTTAACATATTCTGAAAAATTCAATTTTTTAATCCAAAAGCTTTATAAAAATGTCTGAAAAAGTCCAACACTTGCTACTATCTTTCAGAATTTTATTATTGTTTCCTAACTCGCTTATGTTGTTTAACGTATAGGAATTCATGATTCAAATTTTGTGAAAAATCAAATTGACACAGAAAGATACTAGCACGCATTAAATTTTTTTATTAAGTATAAAGCGAAAAATACACAAGAAGAAAAATTTTTCGGTTAAGGGGTCCCGGTGGTCTAACAGCCTAAAATTTAATCTATTCTAAAAATTTTATTTCTATATGAAGGGAATGACTAATGCTTTCAAATTTTTTTACACTTATTCTATTACTTATCGTATTTAAAAATATTTTTCGAAAACGAATTTCAGATTTTTACTTTAAACTACGCGCCATTTTGTCAAATATTTTTTTTTTTTTTTCATTCTAGTATCGACGATAACTATACTTATACTAATTAAAAATCAGTCATATTTTTTAATTTCAGATTAGAGGGAGAGATCAATCTACCTCCACCAATCAGGTCCATTTTTTTTTTAGAGGGGGATTTCAGCGCCATTTTTCTAATTAAAAAAAAATTTTTTTTTTGTTTTTATTTTCATTTTTGTGTAGTTGATAAGTAATAGGATAAGTGTTAAAAAATTTGAAAGAATTAGTCATTACCTTCACATAGAAATAAAATTTTTTAAAATAGCTTAAATTTTAGGCCGCTAGACCACCGGGTCCTCTTAATAGAACAAAATTTTCTTTTCTCAAAAAAATTTTTTTTGTGTTTCATAACAAAGAATCTAGGTAAAGTCAAGTAAATTTTTCGTTCTGTATACAAAAAAAAATTTTTATGAACATATTTATATACCGTAAACTGTTTGGCTAACGTCTAGGGGTAATGGCTGCCACCCATTTCCACCAGTTCGGCTCATAGTAGATAATCGGTCTTCTCCAATTATCGATTTGAAGAGTCGTCGCGCCATTTCAGCAGGATCATGACGAAACTTCACTTTAATATAATTTAAATCCACTTCACTGATGTAAACATCTGAGTTTTCAATTAACTCCTTCTAACAAAGAAATAAATAATTAGAAAATTTTATAACAAATAAATACATTAGATGAAATTGTCAAAATAGTGTCAAGAATAGAAGAAATATTTCAAACTTACTTTTTTAGCTGAAGGAATATTCCATGCATATTTTGGTTTCTCTTCCCGAGTGGTATTTCGACCAAGAGATCCACTGTGATCTTGGTTCAAAGACTTCTTACAGACTTGAGTGGTTTTCACTTCATCACGTGATAAAATCGGTGAATGGAATACTTTTGGTGATTGAATAGGTTGGAAGTGAGGTGATTTTTCAGAACTCGGAGAAAATGAAACATTTGAACGTGAATGTGCTACTTCCCTGGATTTTTGAAGAAATTTGTGGTGATTCAAGCCAGAAAACTTATCGGAATACTCAGAACGAGACGACTTAAAACGTTTCTGATTGTTAACGTTCCGGGATTCGGTTGCTGAAAATGCATTAGAAGAGCAAACAGTCGTAGAGCTTTGTACGTCAGGATGTTGACTTGAATTATCAGCTGAGAAGTTTGTGGTGTCACGATTATGTAGATGGCGTGATTTTTTAGCTGATTCAGAATCAAATGGAAATAGAACCCTGGGTTCGGAAAACTGAGATGACTTCGGGTTGACTGCTTGAGTAGTGTGGAGTTGACTGGATTTTTGACGCAAAAAAGTTAGTAATTCTTTACACAATTGAATTCCTCTGGCAAAATCTTAGTCAAAGAATATTTTTGTTTTAGGATGCAGCATACAAAGTTATTATTTTTTTTATTGTAAAAATTTTGAATGGGTAATAAAATTAATTTTAATGTCTAGTATTTATAGGTTAATTGAAGGTAGTGTCATCTGTTTTGAAATAATTATAATTCATTGAAAATGAGCTATCAGAAGAAAGTTATTCATTCATTCATTCATTCATTCATTCGTAAGTCACTAAACTTATAATTTTTGCGAATTTCAAAATTTGAAATGGGCCATGAAATAACTAGAAACATTTAAAAATAAAAGTTAAATAGATCAAATTGAAGGGAGTTTAATCAGCTTTAAGATGGAATTTTCAGTAGAAAACAATCTATTCTCAGTCAAAAGTCATTCATAGTTAAAAGTCATTCGTAGTCACCCAATTTTATCGACATTAAAAATTAAGATGGCTAGTATTACTTAAGTTGATTGTCTGAGCAATAAATGTAATAAGTCTTATAAAGATCTTATCATAATATTTGTTAGAGGTTACGTGACTAATGCAAAATTATGGGTTATGATAGCTAAAAAATTGTACCTTCTTGCGAAGTTTTACAAACTTGACATACAAATGGAAAATTCACATTTTGTTTGTCAGTCTCAATTTCAGCCCGGACCATCCGTGATTTTGATCCATTATTAGGGTTAATAACTTCCAGTTCTTCGACTGGTGAGTAACCGCGATCTGATAAAATATCATCGTCATCTGAATTGTGAAGATTACTTGCATTAGTCCGCGAAGTGATGTCTTGAAGGATGTTTTCAGTAAGAGTGATCGAATCGTTTTCTCGGGATTTGCTGGCATTGAGGGCTTTTTTTGCTGTTTTTAAGTCAGCAACAGCTGAATTATTTTCAGCCTTCTTCTTTTCACGACACTCATCCGGGACATCGGGTAATGTCACATTCCCGTCAGTATCAACAACCAGAGACTCCAGCCACTGCTTGTCCTCTAATGACAATATGATGTGAAATTAACAATAGAAACATGAGAGAAGATAAAAAACAACGAGTAATTTACTCTGTAAATTATAAAACTATCAAGACTTAAGTAAGTGAAACAGAAGAATAAAAACAATAAGGAAAAAACCAACCAAAAATAAATGAATTAATACAAAAATTGAAGAATATGTTAAAATGATCCCATAATAAATTAGTTGACTTACCACTTGTACGTAAAACTTTAACAGAATAAAATTTGTTTTTCCATTTAGCTGAAGCATCACCATTTTTCTCAAATTTAATTGAATTGTAATTCACAATATCCCATTCGCGTGAACCACACCAAAGGACAAGAGCCCAAAGAATCATTATCAATGAAAAATAATGCAAATTAAAGAACAAGACGAGATAACCACGACTTGATTAGTTAAGAGATAATTGTTTATGTATAAATAAATAACGTAACCATGGCAATATTATAATCAACACAACAGTAATCGTAAAAAAAAAAATAAATGAACGATTAAAAAAAAAAATATTTAATAAAAAAAAAGTTGTATGTACTTAATTACAAATAAATGGGTTATAATGATAAAAAATTAAATAATAAAAAATAAATAAAAACAATAAAAACATTGGAGAGAATCACAGTAAAAAATGCCGAAGCGAGTAAAACCATTCGAGGAATATTCTAGATCTTATCGATATAAAATTATAAAATTTTTGAAAGATCAAGGAGATGAGCCGATGCAAAATGAGAACGACAGATGCATGAGTGAATCAGATAATTTGACTAGCTCAGGTAAGACTAATACAACCAAAAATATAACAGACAAAATTAACAGAAAATATATTCTAAGATGCAGATGACGAGGTCTCAATGCAGAGTTTGTCAAATAGTTTGAATTTAACAGAATCAAACGATGAACTTGAAGGTACAGAACTTGGCGAAGCTCAAAAATTGATGATTTTTAAACTGGTGGAGCTGAATAAATCAAAGGTTATAAATATTTTTGGAATTTAGGTTAGATTTGGGCTGGATTTAATTTCAGAAATTTTATTTTACTATCTTTAGAATAGAAAAAGGAACCATGTTAAGAAATTGATGATTTTTTAACTAGTAGATCTGAAGAAATTAAAGTACATAAATACTTGTAAAACTTCCCTTGTGACCTTGAGTCCACCGTGTATCCACGGTGTATACACGGTGTACGTGGAAACACTGTGTAAGCACCATGGATGCACGGTGTATGCACCATGAAATCGTGAAATTTTTACATGGTGTAGCCACCATGGATACACAGTGTATTAACAGTGTATCCACAATGTATTTCATGTATTTGTATGTCTGCATCTGTGAGTTTGGATATACAAATACATGGAGTGAGCAGGTGCTGATTCCTGAGCAGGTATTGAGGCTTTTATCTTATACCAAATTGAAGATTATTATTATTATTATTATTATTATTATTATTATTATTATTATTATTATTATTAAATTAATGTGAAGCTACACAGAAAAAACGGTTTACTTGAGTGAAAATATAAATTCTATAACATCTGTTTTTTTTTTTTTTTCAATTTTAGAAATTTGTTTATTTTTGCAACGCAAAAAAAGGATCAATTACATACAGGGTAGTTTGGACGATGTAAATCTCTACGCACGGGACTGGGCAGGTGAATTATTCAGGCAATGTAGGAAAAAACTAAAAGTTTTAAATGGTCAAGGATGAATAAAGCTAAAAGTTTAGAACTAAAGAGGGTATAAACCTAAAAAATATTTATAATTGCAAGATTCAATGTAATTGTTGAAATTTAATAAACTATTTTTGTAATGATCTAAACCCGATATTATTATGTTATTGAATGCTCAGAGGGGTTGTCCCCGAAGTCCGACTCTCCAAGGGCCCAGCCTGAGCTCCATCCATTACTGCTGGACCACTCCGCACAACAAGGCGGTTAGCGGCCACAGCAGGCCTAAGTCATTTCCCTAAGTAGACGGAGGGAACCTAATATTATTATTATTATTATGTTATAAAATGCTCAGGGGGGTTGTCCCCGAAGTCCGACTCTCCGAGGGCCCGGCCTGAGCTCCATCCATTACTGCTGGACCACTCCGCACAACAAGGCGGTTAGCGGCCACAGCAGGCCAAAGTCATTTCCCTAAGTAGACGGAGGGAACCTAATATTACAGCCTTCTGCATCCTGACAGCCAAGAACTCAGATTTTTACGTGCAAGCTGGAACTTTGGCAAGTGAGGATACAAAAGACTGTTTCATCCCTCCAAGGATGCCAACGATTAGGACGACTAGTTTGACACGGTAACCTGGGTAAAGTTTGCCAATTTGAAATAGGAGATCCTGATATATTTTTCTTTTGTGCTCTTCTTTGGCTGAGATGTTGTGTTCAGCCGGAGCCGAGAACTCAATGACATAAATGTCACGAGTGGCCTTGTCGAAGAGCACAATATCAGGTTTGTTGTGATCGATCCGCCGGGTTGTTGCAAATGGCATGTTCCAGTAAATTTTGCAACTGTCATTCTTAACAACCTGGGGAATATCTCCTGGTAGATAAGGCAGCACTGGTGTCATATCAATACCGTAGTAATGACGAAGATAGTAGTACAGTACTCTCAGGGCAGCGTTGTGACGCTGGATATATGTACCTCTCGCCAACACAGGACATGCCGACAAAAGGTGCATGAGCGTCTCCGGGTGTTGTTTACACATCCTACATGACGTGTCCAGAAGCTGCACCTGGAGCACCTTGCTACGGTATTCTAGAGTGTTAATGACACCATCTTGGCAGGCAAATATGAACCCTTCAGTCTCGGACATCAGGCCAGCTGACTTTAAGAAGGAAAAGGTCAGCTGGGTGGACAAGCTATGATCACGCACGTGTTTGAAGTACACGCTGTGCATGGACTTGTCCATCAGTTCGCCTAGGAGTTGTTTTTCCTCGGCGTTCCTGATGACACTCTTAAATTCTTCCTTTCGGAGTTCCATAAGAGCGTTTATCTCTCCAAGACCAAGGGTTCTTGCTGCATATATAGCTGCCTTATACAAGAACGACCCCTTATGCGCATTTTCATGTTTATGTACGATTTGCATAAGGAAGTCATCCTCGTCTGCAGTGAAATTGACAACCTCGAATGTTAAGCCCAGGACCAAACGATCATGCAGCCGCTCCAAACTCTGCAGACCTCTCCCACCGATGGACCGGGAGAGGTATAATTTGGCGACTGATGAATTGGGGTGCATGCTCCGATTCATATTGATAACCTTACGGGTTTTGATGTCGAGATCTCGTAAATCCTTTCGGGCCCATTTCAGGACACCGAAAGAGTATAGTAAGACTGGGACAGCGAGCATGTTAGTGGCGGAGACTTTATTTTTGCCGGAAAGTTCGGAGGACCAAATTTTCCGGAGTCTCCTAACATACTCACTACGGAGAGTTGCTCGGACTTCAGAGACCGCATGCATGCGGTGCTCTTCCATTCCTAGGTATCTATACAACTCTCCGGCGCCTAATTGTCTTAAGATGCTCCCATCTACTAACTCGACATCATCACCCGTATCAGAGCACTTACCCCTCGCCAGATGTATGACCGCACACTTGTCCAACCCAAAAGACATTCCGACATCTCGTGTGTACTCAGCTACGATGTTCAGGGCTGCCTGTAGATGATCTTCATTAGCACTATATAGCTTCAGATCATCTATGTAAAGCAGATGGGTGATCGAGTATTTTCGATCACCCGGAGGCCCCACAGAGTACCCATGGGTTTTACGGAGAGCAACAGATATAGGCAGCAGTGACATGCAAAACAGCAGAGGGCTCAAGGAATCGCCTTGGAAGACCCCTTGTTTGTACTCTACAACTCTGGTTACGTGCAGTGCGTTTCCATTTCCTATATGGAAACGCGTTCGCCAGAGCTGCATTGTACGCCGAATGCATTCCACCGTTTCGGGATTGACACGACACGGATTGATATGACACATCGATCAACTATCAGGTTCTCTTTGCAACCTGACAGGCCTCTTTTGTTGCCACGCTATTCATATATCTGTTGCCATATAGGTCCTATCTCCTGCAAGATACGGTTATTCAAAATTTTTGTAAAAATTTTATAAACCGCATTCAGGCAGGTGATAGACCTGTAATTCATTGGGTCAGACAAGTCACCTTTTTTGGGTATCAGTACGGTTCGCCCTTCTACGAGCCAGTCTGGAATCGGTTCGTCAGCTCTAATGTAGGATGTAAATATACGGGCCAAATGGAGGTGGGTAGAAGTAAACTTCTTCCACCAGAAGACATTAATGCCATCTGGTCCCGGGGCAGCCCAATTTCTGCTGCCATCTAGAGCTAAACGAACTTCATTTACACTGACTGCAGGGCTCTCTTCATCAGCATTCTCTCGACGGTGTTTCCGACAAAATGCTTTAAAGTCATGCAGAGCTGGAGTGTTGGCGTTTACGTTTGGTTGATCTCCATACAACTCAGTCCAAAAGGCTTCCACCCGCTCAGGTGCTGGATAATTCCCGGTAACAACAGTCTTTGGTGTCAGAAAGCGTGAAGGGCTAGATCGAAACAACGAATTGTCGACCAGCCGTTTCAGCCTTTTCTCTAGTGACTTTTTGGCAGTCACTAGAGCTCGCAATTTATTAAGCGACTCTTCTTTGATGACAAGAAGAGTACTTTTATTCAATGTGTGATGACGCCACCGAAGTTCAGCAGCAATGCGACGTACTCGGGGCGTGTATGCTCGTTGGGTTGTTACGAACTCAATCACACATTGGATGCGAGAGACATGTTTCCGGGATCTGTCAATTTTGTCGCCAAGTTGTGCGATGCGCTGTCTCAACCTTGCCTCGATTGAGAGACGATGTCTCTCTCTCGGAAAAGCCGAAACTGCTGCACCATACACAACCTGGTTCACAGCGAGCAGAGTGGAATCCTCCTGGATCTGTGTAAAGAGATCTTCATTGACCTTGTCAAGTTGTTGTTGGGAGTAAGTTATCTTTTTAGATATACTTACTTGCCGTCCTATGAAGGGATTGTTGTTATCCAAGGAGGAACGGCGTCGCTCTTGGTGTAATTGCGCCGGAAAGGAAAGTCTATTAGACTGCCTTCTATCCGGCACAAGCGATCGTCTGTTTCGCCGGAGATGAGCGGCATAGTTACGCAGGTGTTTCGGTGTAAAATGTGCTAGCTCCGGATGCATGTCACTCCAAAGAGTGTGCATCCGGGCTATGTAACCGATCATCCCCGGATCGCTGCGCTGGTAACACGCCAAGAGATCGACTCGCAGTTCCTCCGTCCACTTAAAGTTAGTCCTTAAAGCGCCAGTGTCATCATCATTTATCGGGTCCGGTGTGCTCCTCCCACCTGATAAATGGTCCTCATCCGAAAAGGACCGGTTGTGGGGAGCACTTCTGAGATTATGTCTCGTTGTAACTCAGAGTTTCAATGCAGTGGGTAGTTGGCCCACTGCACCTGTTACGTCGTTTGCCTACAGACCTGGTGTTCTGGTCTGCGTTTCCCGCGGTGCGCCACTTGGAGGCCACGTAACAAGCCCGCTATTATTATTATTATTATTATTATTATTATTATTATTATTATTATTATTATTATTATTATTATGTTATTAAATGCTCAGGGGGGTTGTCCCCGGAGTCCGATTCTCCGAGGGCCCAGCCTGAGCTCCATCCATTACTGCTGGACCACTCCGCACAACAAGGCGGTTAGTGATCACAGCAGGCCAAAGTCATTTTCCTAAGTAGACGGAGGGAACCTAGTATGACAGCCTTCTGCATCCTGACCGCCAAGAATTCAGCTTTTGATGAGCAAGCTGGAACTCTGGCAAGTGAGGATACTGTTTCATCCCTCCGAGGACGCCAACAATCAGGACGACGAGCTTGACACGGTAACCTGGGTAAAGTTTGCCAATTTCAAACAGGAGATCCTGATATATCTGTCTTTTGTGCTCTTCTTTGGCTGAGATGTTGTATTCAGCCGGGGCCGAGAACTCAATGACATAAATGTCACGAGTAGCCTTGTCGAAGAGCACAATATCAGGTTTGTTGTGATCTATCCGCCGAGTTGTTGCAAACGGCATGTTCCAATAAATTTTGCAACTGTCATTCTCAACAACCTGGGGAATATCTCCTGGCAGATAAGGCAGCACCGGTGTCACGTCAATACCGTAGCGGTGACGAAGATAGTAGTACAGTACTCTCAGGGCAGCATTGTGACGCTGGATGTATGCACCTCTCGCCAGCACAGGACATGCTGACAAAATGTGCATAAGCGTCTCCGGATGTTGTTTACACGCCCTGCAGGTCGTGTCCGGGAGCTGCACCTGGAGCACCTTGCTACGGTACTCTAGAGTGTTAATGACACCATCTTGGCAAGCAAATATGAACCCTTCAGTCTCGGACATCAGGCCAGCTGACTTTAAGAAGGAAAACGTCAGCTGGGTGGACAAGCCATGATCACGCACGTGTTTGAAGAACACGCTGTGCATAGACTTGTCCATCAGTTTGCCTAGGAGTAGTTTTTCCTCGGCGTTCCTGATGGCGCTCTTGAATTCCTCCTTTCGGAGTTCCATAAGAGCGTTTATTTCTCCAAGACCAAGGGTTCTTGCCGCATATATTGCTGCCTTATATAAGAACGACCCCTTATGCGCATTCTCATGTTTATGAACAATTTGCATAAGAAAGTCATCCTCATCTGCAGTGAAATTGACAACTTCGTGTGTTAAACCCAGGACTAAACGATCGTGAAGCCGCTCCAAGCTCTGCAAACCTCTCCCACCGATCGACCGGGAGAGGTATAATCTGGCGACTGATGAATTGGGGTGCATGCTCCGGTTCATGTTGATAGTCTTACGGGTTCTGATGTCGAGATCTCGCAGATCCTTTCGGGCCCATTTTAAGACACCGAAAGAGTATAGTAAGACTGGGACAGCGAGCGTGTTAGTAGCGGAGACTTTATTTTTGCCGGAAAGTTCGGAGGACCAAATTTTCCGGAGTCTCCTAACATACTCGCTACGGAGAGTTGCTTGGACTTCGGAGACCGCATGCATGCGGTGCTCTTCCATTCCTAGATATCTATACAACTCTCCGGCGTCTAATTGTCTTAAAACGCTCCCATCTACCAACTCGACATCATCACCCGTAACAGAGCACTTACCCCTCGCCAGATGTACGACCGCACACTTGTCCAACCCAAAAGACATTCCGACATCCCGCGTGTACTCTGCTACGATGTTAAGGGCCGCCTGTAGATGATCTTCATCAGCACTATACAGCTTCAGGTCATCCATATAAAGCAGATGGGTAATCGAGTATTTTCGATCACCCGGAGGCCCCACAGAGTACCCACGAGTTTTACGGAGAGCAACAGATATAGGCAGCAGTGAGATGCAAAACAGCAGAGGGCTCAAGGAATCACCTTGGAAGACCCCTCGTTTGTACTCTACAACTCCGGTTATGTGCAATGCGTTTCCACTTCCAATGTGAAAACGCGTTCGCCAGAGCTGCATTGTACGCCGAATGCATTCCACTATTTCAGGATTGACCCCCAGGCATTTGAGGAGATATAAAATCAACTCATGAGAAGTTGAGTCAAATGCCTTGCGATAGTCGATCCAGGCCATTGACAGGTTGCGTTGATAGTAGATCGCATCTTGTGTGACACATCGATCAACTATCAAGTTCTCTTTGCAACCTGACAGGCCTCTTTGCTGCCACGCTGTTCATATATCTGTTGCCATACAGGTTCTATCTCATGCAAAATACGGTTGTTTAAAATTTTTGTAAAAATTTTATAAACCGCATTCAAGCAGGTGATAGGCCTGTAATTCTTTGGGTCAGACAAGTCACCTTTTTTGGTATCAGTACGGTTCGCCCTTCCACGAGCCAGTCTGGAATCGGTTCGTCAGCTCTAATGTACGATGTAAATATACGGGCCAGATGGAGGTGGGTAGAAGTAAACTTCTTCCACCAAAAGACATTTATGCCATCTGGTCCCGGGGCAGCCCAATTTTTGCTGCCATTTAGAGCTGAACGAACTTCATTCACACTGACTGCAGGGCTCTCTTCATCAGCATTCTGTCTACGGTGTTCCCGACAGAATGCTTTAAAGTCGTGCAGAGCTGGAGTATTGGCGTTCACGTTTGGTTGATCTCCATACAACTCAGTCCAAAAAGCTTCCACCCGCTCAGGTGTTGGATAATTCCCGGTAACATCGGTCTTTGGTGTCAGAAAGCGTGAAGGGCTGGATCGAAACAACGAGTTGTCGACCAACCGCTTCAGCCTTTTCTCTAGTGACTTTTCGGCAGTCACTAGAGCCCGCAATTTATTGAGAGACTCTTCCTTGATGACAAGAAGAGTACTCTTATTCAGTGTGTGATGACGCCACCGAAGTTCAGCAGCAATGCGTCGAATTCGGGGCGTGTATGCTCTTTGAGTTGTTTCAAACTCAATCACACACTGAATGCGGGAGACCTGTTTCCGGGATCTGTCAATTTTGAGTCCAAGTTGTGAGATGCGCTGTCTCAACCTTGCCTCGATCGAGAGACAATGTCTCTCTCTCGAAAAAGCCGAAACTGCTGCACCATACACAACCTGGCTCACAGTGAGCAGGGTGGAATCCTCCAGGATGTTTGCACGGAGATCTTCATTTACCGCTTCTAGCTGTTGTTGGGAGTAAGTTATCTTTTTAGATATACTTACTTGCCGTCCTATAAAGGGATTGTTGTCATCCAAGGAGGAACGGCGTCGCTCTTGGTGTAATTGCGCCGGAAAGGAAAGTCTATTAGACTGCCTTCTATCCGGCACAAGCGATCTTCTATTACGCCGAAGATAAGCGGCATAATTACGCAGGTGTTTAGGCGTAAAATGCTCTAGCTCCGGATGCATATCACTCCAAAGAGTGTGCATCCGGGCCATATAACCGCTCCCCCCGGCTCGCTACGTTGGTAGCACACCAAGAGGTCGACTCGTAGTTCCTCCGTCCACTTAAAGAAAGTCCTTAAAGCGCCAGGGTCGTCATCGTTCATCGGGTCCGGCGTGCTCCTCCCACCTGATGAATGGTCCTCATCCGAAAAGGACCGGTTGTGGGGAGCACTTCTGAGATTACGCCTTGTTGTAACTCAGTATTTCAATGCAGTGGGTAGTTGGCCCACTGCATCGGCTACGTCGTTCGCCTACAGACCTGGTGTTATGGTCTGCGTTTCCCGCGATGCGCCGCTTGGAGGCCACGTAGCAAGCACCGCTATTATTATTATTATTATTATTATTATTATTATTATTATTATTATTATTATTATTATTATTATTATTATTATTATTATTATTATTATTATTATGTGACGGGTGGGCCTACCCTCCCGTCAATATTATGATATCCTATATATATTTTCTATAAATCGATGGGCCAATTTGCCCACCTGAATTAGTCACTGAATTTCCGTTGTATTTCTAGCCTGACTCTGGTTACCGAGAATCGCTGCTTGCACGTGTTGCTGAGGAGACGCTTTCTCATGGGAACCGAGCGAACAGGTACTCTAGCACAGGGAACCGCTTTCGGCGCCTTGATACCATTTTCTGCTGACTAGGGAACTTGACAATAACCACCTAGTTCCTCAGGGTGGAATAATCTGAGTTCAACCGCGGAATAATACAAGTTCCGCGCAGTGATACAGGTGTTTGGCGGCATCCGCGACCGAGGTTACATAAACCTGGGACCTTCAGGAGGAGCGGCCTCTTGTAATCAGTCAGTTGTTTAGTCTGTCCGAATCTATGTTGAGTCCGAGTTGTCTTGCATCGTGATTAATTGTCTCCTAAGACTCTCATTCTCGTTGCTGTCCCATCTCTCTCTCTTAGTTATAGAATCAAAAGTATTGCATCAAATGGATTATTGTACTGGATTAGATTTGCTTTCATAAATAGAATTAGTTTGTAAAAGAGACTCTCAGGGCCATTTGGGGCAACTCCCATGCTTTGAGGACTCCCAATAAACAATTAGTACCGTAATTCACGAGTATTTTTCATTCACTGAGCGACCCACCCTTTTATCAACATCTAAATATTTTTCAGTAAGACGCTGAGCTAGTCCGGAGGTCTGTTTACGTGACAGGTAAATAACCAGGTGTAGGCTCACACGTAACAGAAAAATTGGCGCCCAACGTGGTTGCCGCCCAGCTAAGTGAATTGAGTGAAGTGAATTGTGCGGAAAATTTAGTGGTGAGTACCCAGAAATCGGAAAAACTGAGAACTCTAGGAAATACCCGGGTATAAAAGTAAGAATTATTGAAGAAATGGAAAAGTGAATTGAAAAAAGAAGATAATTGAAAATGAAAAAGTGAATTGAAAAAAAGAAGATAATTGAAAATGAAAAAGTGAATTGAAATAAAGAAGATAATTGAAATGAAAAAGTGAATTGAAAAAAGAAGATAATTGAAAATGAAAAAGTGAATTGAAATAAAGAAGATAATTGAAATTGAAAAGTGAATTGAAATAAAGAAGATAATTCAAATTGAAAAGTGAATTGAAATAAAGAAGATAATTGAAATTGAAAAGTGAATTGAAAAAAAGAAGAATTATTGAAAATAGGAAAAGTGAATTGAAACAAGAAAAATAAGTGAAATAGAAAAAGTAATCCAGAAAAAGAAGAATTATTGAAAATAGGAAAAGTGAATTGAAACAAGAAAAATAAGTGAAATAGAAAAAGTAATCCAGAAAAAAAAGAAGAATAATTGAAAATAGGAAAAGTGAATTGAAACAGGAAAAATAAGTGAAATAGAAAAAGTAATCCAGAAAAAAAAGAAGAATTATTGAAAATAGGAAAAGTGAATTGAAATAAGGAAAATAAGTGAAATAGAGAAAAGGAATCAAGAAAAAGAAGAATAATTTACATAGAAAAGTGAGATAATAAGGAAAGTTATTGAAATAGGAAATTAATTGAAATAGGAAGAATTGAAGTAAAGTGCAATTAAGAAATAAGGTAACTGGAATAAGAAAAGTAATTAAAACAAGTGTCCCCGAAGAAATAAGAAATTCAGTGAAACAAGGAAATAAAGTGAAAAAGAGAGAGAGAGGTCAAACAAGTGTCTCCAGAAAAAAAAGAAATAAAGAAATAGAAGCAGCTACTACAAGGAAGAGGAACATAAGCCACGCAGAGGATAAATTAACAGCCAGCAACAAAAGAACGCGTCATCAGCAGGGCTCCGAGGAAATAGGAAAGCCGACCAATCATTTTAGAGGGCACAAAAAAAAGTCGCAAAAATTGATCATATAAAAGAATTCGTTGACGAGGATCGGCAGGCGTGGTTCGACGGGTGGCGCGATAACGAATCACACAACTCCACCCCTAGTTCTGAAAATTCCGACATTGCTCTTGACGACCTTTCATTTGACGCACTAATAAACGAACGGACATTAGAGAACGGTTCGACGAACGGTGTCCTAGACGACGAATTAGAAGAAGAATTATCAGGAAAACCAGCGACGACCATGGTGGAGACAGAAGAAGCCCGGTTGAAGCGCATCATATCACTCACGAGACACATCCCAGTATTTTCAGGAGAAGATGATGTCGAACCATTTATCGACGCCATTGAATACTGTACCCCTAGGCTTAAGGATGGGGATGAAGAAACCTTCATTTTTGAATTAGCGTCTAGACTTTCAGGCGTTGCAGTAGGCAGCATGAGGACAGTCATGAAGACAGCTCGGACAATTGACGCAGTCATAGAAAAATTACGACAAAATTTTGGGCGTACCGAAGACTTCTTCGCAATATTAAATCGACTAACAAAATTATTGCAGGAGGAGAATGAGAGCGTAGCAAGATTCGGGGCACGTTTAGAAAGTATGAGAAGTCAGGCAGCTAACAAAATCGACAGGATTACACTTACAGCGGACCAAAAACAATATCGAAATAATGATTTAAATGCAGCAGCCCTGGAAACATTTATTGTAGGTCTCACACCGCAGCTATCATTTGCAGTTTCCACCCAGAAACCTAGGAACCTTACAGATGCATTGAAAGTGGCATTGGAAGCCGAGATCCAGAGTGAAAAAACGGAGGCAATGAATAAATTAAGAGAGGACAGAGTTCGCCGCAGAGAGAGAGACCACGCTAGAATCAGGTTGGCAACATACCGTTACGAACGATGCAGCTAATATTGACCAAGGTGGCCCAAAATGTTATGGATGCGGAGAGCCAGGACATTTTATACGTAATTGTCCAGATCAAAATGGGAGACGGCAGCAAGTACGGCGAGGAGCACACAACCTTCGAGGAACCGGACAACTGTGCAAGAACAACAACCACGATAATGCCAGTAATTTCTATAACAGGAGGTCGTATGGTAACAATTACTATGTCAATAATAATCAAGTCGGTCGAGGATATCAAGGTAACTACAGGGGACAAGGAAGAGGCAACAATTATCAGAACAGAAGAAATCAATGGCAGCAACAACCAGTAGACAACCGAAGAGATGGATCAATGAGCCCGCAGTATCAACAACAATCTTGGCAACAAAGACAACGACTACCTCAGAACCAGTGGCAGCAACGACCACAACAAAGACAGTATTAACAGAACCAAGGTCAACAAGAACAAATGTATAACACAAGCCATTTAAACTAGAGAAGGCCGGGGCAGCAATATCCCCCGCTGAAACCGCCGACTCAAAAACCTCGGAAAACAGCGAACGTAAGCTAAGAGAGAAAAATATTAAACTATGTGGGAAAATACATACAAAAATAAAATTCAATGCGAAGGAAGTTAAGGGCGGAAAAGCAACATTTTTAATAGACACTGGGGCAGAAATAAACCTTATTAGGGACAGCACGCTGGGAACAGAGGCAAAAATCGACCGATCAAAGAGAACGAGACTCCAAGGAATCACATCAGGAGCAGTTATAAGTTTAGGATAGGTGAAATTAGAAATCGAAGGCCAAACAACCATCTTCGATGTCATAGGGGATGAATTCAACCTAAAAGAAGACGGAATCCTGGGGTTACCCTTCTTGGGAGAGCAAGAAGTGAAGATCGACTTCAAAAACAAAAATTTAACTCTTGGCAATAAAAACTTTAAATTCCAAGAAGAGATCATCAGAATACTTAGGAGATGCGCGCATCTGGTACATGTCAAGGTGATCAATGCTGAAAAAGAGGGGTACATTCCGCGATGCGACATAGCACCTGGCGTTTATCTAGGAGATGCAGTCGTGGCTGTCAACAACGGGGTAGCATGCATGTATGCTTACAACACAACAGATGAGGAACACATATTTACAGTGCCGTACCTGGAGGTTGAAAAATTTGAAGAGAAATTAAACGAAGCAACGATACATAGCGTTTACGAGGAAGGTGCGAATGAGGAGACAAGGCAAGAACGAGCACACAAAATACTTGAGATTATACCAACAGAACACCTTGGGGAGGAAGAATTAGAAATGGTACGTCAAAATATTTGGTACGAGCCTGACATATACATACTACCTGGGGAGAAACTTCAAGCAGCAAAAGTACCACCACACAGAATACGGACGACTGACGATATCCCAATAAATGTTAAACAATACCGAATGCCTCATAATTTAAAAAACGAACTAAAATCATAAATACAAGGCATGCTGGACGCCGATATAATCGAACCTTCCGATTCACCATATAGTTCGCCTGTATGGATTGTGCCCAAGAAACCAAAACCCGACGGATCAAAAAATTGAAGGCTGGTGATAGATTTTCGCAAATTAAATGACAAAACAATTCCGAACTCATACCCGCTACCTTATATTCGAGACATACTTGACCAACTTGGTGGCGCTACGTATTTTTCGGTCTTCGATCTCGACTCAGGATTTCATCAGATTCTATTGGCAGAAGAAGATAAACATAAAACAGCATTCTCGGTTCCAATGGATCACTATCATTATAAAAGAATGGCAATGGGACTTAAAGGAGCTCCACAAACATTCCAGGGTACCATGGAGTGCGTGTTATCAGGCTTACAGGGGGAGTTATTATTCGTATACATGGACGATGGAGTAATATATGGAAGATCGTTGGAGGAACACCGCCAGAAATACGAAAAGTTTGCTGACAGATTGAAGAAAGTAGGATTGAAGCTAAAACCATCAAAGTGTGAATTTCTACGTCAAGAAGTTACATATCTGGGGCACATTATCAGCGCAGATGGAGTCAGACCAAATCCAACGAAGGTGGAAGCTGCGGAGAGATTCAAAAGGCCAACAAACGAAAAGAAAATCCGAGAATTCCTGGGATTAGCCGGCTATTACAGAAGATTCATCAAGAATTTTGCAGGAAAGGCCAAACCATTAACGGACCTACTCAAAAAAGACACGCCCTTTGTATGGGAAGAGGCCCAGGATAGTGCATTCAAAACATTGAAAAAAGAGTTATGCGAAGGAGTTACATTGCAATATCCCGATTTCGAAAAACCTTTCATAGTCACGACAGATGCGTCAGAATATGCAGTAGGAGCAATATTAAGTCAGGGTAAACTTGGAGAAGATAGAGCAATAAGTTACGCCTCAAGAGCAATGTCATCAGCCGAGCAAAATTATAATGTCACGAAGAAGGAACTACTGGCAATAATGTACGCTATAGAAACATTTAAACCGTATATCTATGGAAGGAATTTCACCTTACAAGGAAACTCTCTTCGGTGTTCCCCTCCGATTTTGATGTAACTGAGATATGTTATTCTCCGTCAAAATCTAAGAGACACGTATTTTTTTTTATCTGCGGAAAAACATTTCTAGGGGGTGAAACTACCCCTCAAAAGTTAGCCTCCAAAGGGGTGTTTTTCAAGTTTCGCATACTTGCAGTTTAAATAATCGAATGGGACCAATTGCATGATTTTCAGGGTAAAAAATCATGAAAAATGCTTTTGGTTTTATGATAAAACTATGGATAGAACAAAAGTTATGAGGGTTGAAAATCACAAAACTTTTATAAAAAAAAAACTATTCGATGGATTTCAACGAAACCAACGGCAATCGGAAGAGGAAAAAAAAAGTAGAGAATACGTCTTTCGGGGTTTTTCCGAAAAATTAAGTTTAGGGGGTGAACATCCCTTAAGCATATCTACAGTGACCACCAAGAAAATATCGTTTTTTATATTAATTTTGATATGAATTCATCAATAATAATTTTTTCGTACATTTCTAGCATTTAGAAAATAATAATAATATTATATCTTAATATTTTACTTACTTGTTTACTTCGCATCCCAAACTTTATTTTGTGTATCGGGACATCAAATATTACAAATGTCATTTAATGTGAATCTGCTTTGGAAAAAAAAAAAAAAGAAAAAATGCTTATAATGATTTATTATAATCATAATAATCATTCATCGTTATCTCATACAAAAAAAGAGATAATTATATTTTTAGTATATATGAGTCAGTATTGTGAAAAACAACATAGTATAAATAAATGTATCATTTCGAGATTAGTTTAGTTACTGCGATGTACTTCATCTTTTATAATTCAATATTATAATCGTGTTTTTTTTTTTTAATAAGTGAATAATTTAAAATTGTACGAAAATCTTTATTTTAGTACATAGAGCAAAATGAATGTCAATCCTATAAATATTATAAGACTACTCTTAACAACATTTCAAGTCATGAACATTCCAGAATCGCCAGTAAATGACGAAGAAATACAAATCAAAGAAAGTTTTGAAAATATTTTACTCAATGCTATGAACGAATACTCCGGAGTCGAAATGGTCGAAGAAAGTTCTTTGCATTTCCAAGAACCGTATAAAGATTGGACGATGGAAGTCGTGGAAGATAAAGAGTGGGCAAATGCACTAGTTGATCAAGAAACACCTATCGACGAATGCACTAAGGATGTTGAAGATTTATCTTATGAATATAAATTGAAAGCCGTCGAGTACTGGCGTAGTGGCAAAAAAAGAAATTTAAGTTTAGACAGTGTTAGACAAAAATTTAGAAAGGTACAATCTGTGCGACAGTTACGAAGATGGGCTCATACTTTAAATCAGGGAGGGACTTATAAGGAAAAATTAGCAAGAATTTGTGAATATACATTACAACATTCAAAAGCAGCTATAGAAGCAGGTTTAACCGTACATGATTGTGACATAAAAAGATGGGCCTTACAAGCTCAAAAAGAAATTGGTGCGGAAGATTTCCGTTTTAAAGCATCAACAAAGTGGATCGCGTCATTCAAAAGAGCACATCGCATCGTATCAAGAAAAATAAATAAGTTTATCACGTCCAAAACCATTGAAAATAGTAAATCATTAAAACAGCAAGCTGAGGAATTCGTCAATAATGTAAAACAAAAAATTAAAATTTATGAATTAGCAAACGTATATAATTCAGATCAAAGTGGTTTTCAGTTGGAAATGCATTCCGGTCGAACTTTAGCTGTTGAAGGAGAGAAGCAAGTAGAATGTCTTGTACAATCTGTTACTTCTACTACTCATAGTTACACAGTTCAACCAACTGTATCCGCTGATGGAAAGCTTTTATCCCCACTTTTTTTGGTTCTAAAAGAACCAAGTGGTAAATTTCGACCAATAGTTGAAACAACACTTTTTAGACCTCATAATGTATACATAGAAGCATCAAAATCCGGAAAACTTACATCAGGTACGAATTATTCTTTATTTTTTTATCTGGTTTGCGCATAAGTTATTGTTGATACAAATAGTTCATATTTTTTAATTTTCAGATCATTTCAAAATTTGTTTGGAGAGGGTGTGTTTTCCAAATGTGGGCCCAAAATCTTTATTACTAATTGAATCATGGACTGGGCATTGTCCTCAAGTTGTACAAAGCGTTAAACCAACAAATAAAGATACTGAAGTAATGATCTTACCAAAAGGTACAACTGGGAAAATTCAACCGCTTGATGTTTTTGGATTCCGAGTATGGAAAAATTTTGTTCGATATTTTTCGGATCGTACAGTTTTGATGAATTTGGACATAAACTTGCATTTACGAAATAACATTATAAAATTACAATCACTTACACATATCCAGTTGTCATCTCCTCGGTACATAAATTTATTCAAGTACTCGTGGTACAAAAGTGGCTACACAGAAGTAAAACCAGATGAGTTTGAAAATCCTGTGGATTTTGCATTTCACGGATCATGCAATTCTCATTGTGAGGTTCCTGGTTGTCAAAATATAGCAATTATCCGCTGTTCATGGTGCAAAAAGTCGTTGTGTTTTCAACATTTTTTTCATGAACATCACGATTGCAAAACATATATTGAATAGATCTGCATATGACAAAATGATGAATTTAAGTATTAAATTTCATAAACATCAGAAATATTAAATATTTTTGTAAAAAATCATTTGTAAATTATTTTTAAATTTAATTTGATTATAGTAAAGTAAAGTATAGTAAAGCATATATTGTAAGCATTTTTTCTTTTTCTTTTTTTCCAAAACAGATTCACATTACATGACATTTATAATATTTGATGTCCCGATACACAAAATAAAGTTTGGGATGAGAAGTAAACAAGTAAGTAAAATATTAAGATATAATATTATTATTATTTTCTAAATGCTAGAAATGTACGAACAAATTATTATTGATGAATTCATATCGAAATTAATATAAAAAACGATATTTTCTTGGTGGTCAATGTAGATATGTTTAAGGGATGTTCACCCCCTAAACTTAATTTTTCGGAAAAACCACGAAAGACGTATTCTCTACTTTTTTTTCCTCTTCCGATTGCCGTTGGTTTCATTGAAATCCATCGAATAGTTTTTTTTTTATAAAAGTTTTGTGATTTTCAACCCTCATAACTTTTGTTCTATCCATTGTTTTATTATAAAACCAAAAGCATTTTTCATGATTTTCCACCCTGAAAATTATGCAATTGGTCCCATTCGATTATTTAAACTGCAAGTATGCGAAACTTGAAAAACACCCCTTTGGAGGCTAAACTTTGAGGGGTAGTTTCACCCCCTAGAAATGTTTTTCCGCAGATAAAAAAAAATACGTGTCTCTTAGATTTCGACGGAGAATAACATATCTCAGTTTCATCAAAATCGGAGGGGGACACCGGAGAGAGTTTCCTTGTTAGTCACTGACCACCAACCATTAACGTGGCTGAAATCAACGAAAAGGCCTGGTGAACATCTACGACGATGGGTCGATCGATTGGAAGAATATAAGTATACAATTGTACACCGTTCAGGTAAGAGCAACTCAAATGCAGACGCGCTCTCCAGGAACCCAGTACGAGATGAAAATGGTCAGCTCCTACCGTTAGCAGAAGTAGACATGGCAAAAAGAGGAAGGAAAGAAAACACAGCAACATCATCAACGGAGCAGGGCGGTCCAAGGAAAAGAGCACGTAGAAAAAAACGAATGCCAAAAGGAATGGAGCAGTCCAGTGAAGATTTGACATTTGACTCCGAATTCGAAAAAGAATCCCACGTAGATATGGAGCTGACATCAGCAGTGGCGGGACCCTCGGGAATGCAAACAGAAAAAAGGAAAAGGGGACGTCCAAAAGGAAGCAAAAATAAACTCAAGTTAACACCAAGGCTGGAATCAGGAAATAATCGTAATCAGCGAGAATATCAAACAAGAAGTAAAGATGCTGCAAGTAAAAGCAGAAGGAAAGAGTCACTAGAAGATTCGGAGAGTGACAAAGATACAGATTCAGCACCGGAAACGCAAGGAGGCAGGATGCAGCAGTCAGAACGAGGGGAAGTGGCGGTTAACGGAAGTAATGATGAGTCAAATAGAGTAATAGAATCTGGACCGCAAGACAAGGAATTAGAGGATCGGAATAATCTATGGGGGCAGTTATTGACGGAAAACCCAGTGACGACGAGTACAGATGACTGCGAAGCGAAAACCCAACAAACCCCAAGTTAAGTGTGCCAGAGGGAGATCGCATCGATCCAGAGGAAGAATCAAATGTAAAATACACCAAGCAGCATGTAACAGATGTCAACGACAACTTTGTATTCTTCCTACCTGCCAGTGGAGACATAAATTCGGACTTAGTCGATATACTCTTGGAAATGAAGTGGATAAATATGGGAAATATACAAGAAGATAATCTAGAAAAAGGGGATGTATTAATGATAAATAAAAGAAAAAGATGGGGGTTCGGAATGATATATGCATCCAATGCTATCGGTAGAACAGATGAAGAAGTACTGGACATGGTCGTGGCATCGTTGAAACAGTTGGCAGAACAAAAACAATGCAAAACCCTACGAATGCCTACAGGGATCGAGTTACTCAGCAAAACAATGCAAGCATACTACGTATCAAGATTGAAGGAAACATTTTCAAATACGGAAATAAAAATAATTCTATGCAGCGGAAAATTAGAAGTGCCGAAAGCCACCAATAGAAGATCACTAATAAGGGACCACCATACATCGGCTGTAGGAGGACACAAGGGCATGACGAAGACGTATCGACGTATAAGAAGCCAATTCTACTGGAGGACTATGCAGCAGGATGTGAGGGACTACATCAAGACCTGTTTTATTTGCCAACAACGGAAACTGGTACGTGTAAAACCAAAGAAACCTATGGTCATCACGGATACTCCGGAGACAGCCTTCGAGAAAATATCTATGGACATCTATGAGCCACGAGAATTAACCAGACGAGGTTATAGATACATATTAACAGTGCAGGATCTACTAACAAAGTTCGCCATTGCCATTCCGCTGAAACACCAAGAGGCTGGAGATGTTGCAAAGGCGTTAGCGGAAAAAGTCATCTGTCTGTTTGGAGCACCACGAGCAATCTTAACGGATAAAGGAACGAACTTCATGAGCGAAACGATGCAAAGCCTGTGTAAATTATTTAAAATCAGACATCTCAATACAACCGCATACCACCCGCAAAGCAACGGTTCCATTGAGAGGAGTCATCATTCGTTAACAGAGTACCTGAGAACCTTCATCGACCAAAATAGAGAGTGGGACGACTGGTTGGACTTTGCAATGTTCTCATATAACACGTCAGTTCATGAAGCAACCAATTACACACCCCACGAACTAGTATTTGGACGAACTGCAAGCATACCATCAGAATTTTCATTAGGAGCAGATACGGCTGATAAAACTTACCATGACTATTTGACGACAAAGACTGGCGAGGACTAATTTAGAAAATGCAAAAAGGAAATCAAAAGAATATTACGACCGCAACGCAACAGAAAGGGTCTTCGAAGTAGGTATGAAAGTGTGGTTATTAAAAGAACCGCGGACAGACAAGATGAAATACCATTACGAGGGCCCATATGAAATAACTAGAGTTTGTGAAAACAATAATGTCGAAATAAACATAAGAGGCAAACTTCGAGTGGTACACCAGGACAAAATCAAACTGACACAGACAGCTCCAGACTCCGAATCTGAAGACTTACTATTAAATATAAACTCTGCATGAGGATGATATAACCTCCCACCCCCATTGTTAAACAAAAACGCGAAATTATATGTTAACAGATACTAAGAAGAAAATACAAGAAGCCATGGATATTAAAGAATTAAACAGGAAGATGATCACGGCGGTCATGGACGAGGACGTCATAGGAATAATCAATATCGTGCAGGACTACGGCCTAGGATATGTGCCAGAATGGAACCAGGGATACACACTCCTGGGGAAAGCTTTAACAAGAGGAATACGGGTATCAGTGAGAGAATTAATCAGATTAGGAGCCAAAATAGATGAAGCAGATCAAAAAAATTCAACAGTGCCCTTGTGTAGAGCCCTAGGCCGAGAAATGATGGAGGAAGCCTGGCTTATTATACATCGAGGAGCACGACTGGATGCCGACAATGATGACAGTGGTAACCGACCAATACACGAATTAATAATAGATAGAGATTTTGGATCAAGACGCGTAAGAGTCACGAGCAGAAGAATGTTATACCACATGATCCGACAAGGGGTGGATCTATCAGCAAAAAATAGAGGTCAAGCAGCAATCCACCTAGCCGCAAAGCAAGGTATATGGGACTTATTCAACGTCCTGCTGGAGGAAGGCTCAACAATCAACCTAGAGGACGACAATGGAAGAACAGCACTATTCTACGCAGTAGAAGGAAGACAAAAGGGAAAAGTGGATAAACTACTTCGGATGGGTGCTGGAGTTAATCACACTGATAACCAAGGAATGACGCCATTGATGATGGTCCTTAACAAACGAGTAGACTACGTCCACGCAATGAGAAATGACTGGAGCAGTGAATACACAACTCTCGTCAATATTGTAAAAATTTTGCTAACTTTTGGAGCAAAAGTGAACCAACGCACTACAGAAGAAGGCATTACGGCATTACACATGGCCGCACATAGAGGATACGAGGAAATAACTAGAATGTTGCTAATCAACGGAGCAGATATCAACGCAAAGACAAAAAGAGGGAGGTACGTTCCGCAATTCAGCAAGTATCACAGAGAAGTAGCTGACATGCCAAGGGATTACGACCCTGGTATTCCAAAAAACACATGGAACCACGCAACTCGCGGCCAAGTACAAGTATGTGACCTAATCAAATGTTGGCTTTTGAAGTTACGAGCAGGAGGTAAAGAGATAGCGGAGGAATTGAAATCAGAAATAGCATGCGTCGAGGAAAAATACGAAGAATACGAAACCATAGTACTGAATGAAATGGAGATTATGAAGAGCGTATCTACAACAAGACAGTCGATAACCCTGTTCGACGTCTGGAGGGCTTCAGAGGAGCAGATGAGTATCTATTGTAGATGCGCGGAGTTCAGGAGCATTCTAGAGGAAAAACTGAGACACACCGACTACTTCAAAGAAGAGCTGAGAGAGAAAGTGAAACGGGCATTATGAAGGAAGAAGATGACTGACACCGTAAAAGAAGAATTAGAGAAAGTCAAATTTCTACGTCATCTGCAAGGACATGAACTAGACAGAGTCATGAGCTATTTGGAAATAGAGGACTTGGTAAAAATTATGGACCCGAAAAACATCTCAACTACGGAAGAAGAATAAATGGAGACGAAAATACCAACAAAACCAACAATACCAGGGCATGAAACGATACGCGAAGTAACCATATAGGTGACGTAATCAGATAATTATTATTGAATCTTTATATTATAGATTTTAGCACGGGATCATAGAATTTAGTAAAGAATATAGTGTTAAATATATATATAATTTTTTGCCTACTGGAAGATAATTACATAACCAAACTATAATAATACAGCATGTTAACTAGAAATACTACCCTTCGCATACACTATCTTCTATTTTTCACTCTTTCATCTCAAAATCCGGCCGGTAATTCTATCATTTATAAAATAATAACAACCCTTAAAGCTTATACTAAATAAAACTACGTTAACTAACGCAATCGGGAGTGTAATTCCTTCCAGAATAGGTTGGAAAAGATCGATTTAGAAAAGTACACACATATGTATATACACATTGATATATATGCGTGGGAAATTTCGGTACGGTAAGGGAAAACAACGACTGAGTACAAAAAAAAGGGGGAATAAAAAGAGAGGTTAAAAATAATTCAGATTTTGTATTAAAATAATTTGGAAGCACTAATAGTAGGCGTAAGTTATAAAATAGTTCATAAGGACCAGCAATTGGGACCTGACTTTAAAATAGTAATATGTTGTAAATTACTAATTTAAGAGCGAGAATCCCCACTGACCCATAAACGACCGTTGTCTCACAAGGGGAGGATACGACCTTGGGGAAACCGATTTTGATAATCTTTGACGTAGTGGTAGTACACTATGTGAGTATACTACCTCTGAAATACTAAAGTGCAATACTCAAAAATGGCTGAGAAAAACGCACTCAAAGTTTACCCAGCACTATAATATATTAATAGGTAAATAATTGATACATTAAATTATTCTTTAATAAAAAATTTTTCAATTTTAAACTTCATTTTTATAAATTATCTGCGGTGGTACAAACAAATAATAAGTCGAAAATTAAATGGAAAATTATACATTTTTTTAATTAATTAAAGCAATATTTTATAATTACGTATTATGAGATATTATTACATGATCCTGAGTGATACTTATGATAAAAACATTCAAAACAAAAAGTTTTTCTACACCAAGAACAACAAATAAATGCTGCTTTTTTACAATGACACGGTATTTTTAAACGGTCTAATGAGAAACACCCATCATTGACATTAGTAAAAAAATTTCTTGTGTCACAAAGCCCGCTGGCGAACCAGGCATATTCCATCATGTCTCGAAATATTGGCGCTGACAATTGGTGATGAATAATCGAATGAATTTTTATGCAATCCTCTCGGGAATGAATTTCATAATTCTTGTCTAGAAGTTCAGCGGTACTTTGCAATCGTTTGATAAAATTTTTCACTTGTCTATAGAAATAGACATCACATGGTTGAACTAACGGAGTACATTTTGGAGGTATAACTTTAAATGTGCATGTAGGCATTTTTTTATCATCCTGAAATATTTCATCATATAATTCTGGCTTCACTTGTCTTGTCCACGAGTCAATAATTAAAAGAAATTTATTTTTTTGAACATATGGCATTAAACATTTCTCTAGAAAATTTTTATAGAGAGTAGTTATCAGTTTTCCTGATTTTGATGATGTGACAATAACATTTTTGTATTTTTTTAAATATTCTTCTACGTTTTTCTTTATTCTTGGCCCAAAATCACCTGTAGGCTCTTGCAAACAAATAAAAACATGTGGTAGTAATTTTCCAGATAATGTTATGCTATATTGTGCAGTATATGAGTGTGACACCTTGGTCATGTCTTGTACTTTTGCAAACACTGTTTTGTTTCCTTTTTCCGTCAGTGTCCTATTAAACATTGATTGGTATTGACATCCTGAAAATATGAATTTTAAAAAATCTAATGATTAACTTCGATTAAATTTAATAATGGAATAAAAAATAATTAGTTTACCGTTAGAAAATTTATATACCTGTTTGATCTGTATTAATAACGAAGTCACTATCGAAATTAGATATCAATTGTTTTGTTTGAATGCGAAACATTTCTGCAGAGGCGATAATTTCTGGCATGGTGTGAACTTCTTTGTCTGTTACAAATTTTGTAATTTTGCGTTGACGAATGTTGTGTCTTTGTTTAAATTTTTTTACCCATGGATCGGACGCTGTAAATTGAAGATTAAGAAACTGGCTGGCTACAGCTAAAGCCCATTGCTGCAAATTTCGTGTAGTCACTTGTTGATAATTTTGTCTTGCCTCGACGAAGCGGTCATACGTCCAAGAATCAATCACATGATATTTATCAAATTTAGTTCCACCATGTTCAACATCTTTTTCCCATACTTTCAAATGATCCATTCTCTTCAAATGACTACATCCATTTTTTTGTAATGTCTCTAGTTTCCATGAAGGGTGAGCTTTTGCTATGTTTAAAACTTTAATTTTATATTCCAGAGGAATATAATCCATCATTTTTTGTTTTTTTTTTTTTTCATCTGGAACATAGTCATCAACTGAATTATCTTCTACTGTTTCAAAATTTCCGTCTGGGCATTCTTCTTGAGCATGAATCAATTCTTGATCGCTTACGAACTTCTTTTTATTTAACATATCTAACGTATTATCATATAATTCTCTATCAATCAACATAGCATCTTCAGATAGAGTGTCAGAAGATGTTTTTGCAATTAAATCACTTTCAAGAAGTAAACCTTCATAATACACTACTCCATCTTTTAGCTGTTGCTTCGATAAATCACTATGTAAGGATGTATCAGGAGTGTTTTCATCTCCATGAGAAGAACTGGCTTCACTTGATGACATTTTATAAATTATAAAACAGTTTTTAAAGTAAATTTCACTGCATAAATACGTCTGTTCGTGTCGAAATTCAGAAATTAACTGCTATAGTCAAGCTTCTGAAAAAGTGGTGGGATTAACATAGGTTCAAGGACAACAACATAACTATTCTTCCGGTGGGCCAACAGAGCTCGAATCGATGTACAGTTTACAATAACTCGAGGACAAGAATTATTGTACCCTCATACCATATTCGACCCTTCTTATTGTCTGGCGCAGGTATATATTTTTCAGTTAAACTTATAATGAATATGAGAGTTATAAGAATTATTCATGAATTACAAATATCTCATGATATACACCGTAGATAATTTATAGAAATGAAGTTGAAAATAAAAAAATATTTTATTAAAGAATAATTTAATGTATCAATTATTTACCTATTAATATATTATAGTGCTGAGTAAACTTTGAGTGTGTTTTTCTCAGCCATTTTTGAGTATTGCACTTTAGTATTTCAGAGGTAGTATACCCACATGGTGTACTATCACTGCGTCAAAGATTATCCAAATCCGTTTCCCCAAGGTCGTATCCTCCCCTTGTCAAAAAAAAAGAGAGAGAAATATTAGGTAGAGGAAATAAGACTAATAAAAATAATAATAATAATAAATAAAGGATACGATGAGGTTGTGTGATAGATACCACACGCGAGCAAAAAAAATGCTCTTACGTCAGGGCATCACTACCGCGCATTAACGATTGGAACGGCCCATCACCAGCAGCAGCAGCGGGTACGAAGAAAATCAGGAAAACGGCAACATCGAGACACCATCCAGCCAAGTGAGGAAATAAAACCTGGAAAAACATGTAATCAATGAAACACATGAATATAAAAATAGGACGAAAGGAATGAACTCACCGTCTAAGGATGCAAATCACTTAGATCAATAATGACACCACCAACAGCAGAGACATCACCAAGCAGGACGGGAAGCAATCACTCAGCAAAATAATTCACCTGGAAAAATGTAAAACAATATAGTAAACGAAGTATAAAAAGGGAATATGGAAAAAAACTCACCATAGATCACAGTAAATTAAAAACAGGAGCAACAATATCAGATGCAAGTGACGGGTACGGCAACAACATCCAAGAAATAGTGACAGCCGCAGTAACGAGAACCAGCAATCGAGCCACATCAGAGCAATCAACCTGGAAATTCTATTAATGTAGTAATGAAATGCGAAAACAAGTTAAAGGAAATAACTCACCAGTGACGGCAACGGAGCATCAACGACAGGAACAACGAAAACGGCAGAAAACCACGAACCAGTCGTCGAGAATATAGGTAGATTTACGTGGGAATCTATCTATTGTAGCCGGTCTTATGTTGAAATTTTGAGAAAATTTTGTCATAATATGTTTCATTAGTTCGAATATGAGCAAAATCGGCCGGTTAGTTTACGAATTGGGGGTGTTTGAAAATTTTTTCCATTTCAAAAAAAAATTTTTTCGAATTTCGTATATTTTATGAAAATAATTTTCCAGACGTAAAAGATGGATAAAAGATATCAAATTTATCTTAAACTTCATTTAATTACCTTCAATAATTAATGGCGTGATTTTGAAAATTTTCAAAAATTTTCTTTTTCAAATGAACGTATTTCGGCCCGTTTTTTTTGTAAATATTAAATTAAGTTATAAAAATAATGTACGTTAATGACTAAGAATTTAAAAATGATAAAAGGAGTAATAATTAAAAGCATTGTTATAATTTTATTAGTTGCGTAATCAGGGTGAAATCATTAGAAGGTATTTAAAATAATTATAATACTGTTTAAATTTAAGAAATTAGGGAAGAAACTAAAATAACTTTCTATATATATATATTCCTTTGAGGTATAACTTAAATTCTCAATTATTATTGAAGTATTTTATGAGTGACGGATTACCAAAGTGACCTTTCAGCATTTTATAAATAAATTTCAATTACCTTTGTGCTGGGTAGGACGAGGTGATATGTCGCTTAATCCGTTTCTTTAACACAATATCACACCTTTACACAAATCACACGTCAGAATTGTCAACTCCACTTAAACACGTCTAGCACAATTATACGACTGTTTCCACAATTTTTTTTTTCACAAGGTAAAAAAAAAATAATAAACACGTCAGTTTCACAAGATTTTGACATAAAGTCAAGAAAAAAACTGAGAAACAAAGGAATTTAGGAATAAGAAAAACTGAGAACATAAAGGCAATTACCATTTAGCATCCATGGGGCAACTGAGGGGTTGGGACGCTGTGGAAGAAATCGGAGCTTATCAAAATGAGATAAGCCGTGCAGCTGCAACTAAGTAGTGAACGAATAAAATTTAGTATAGGGAATACGTAATATAAAAATATAAATGCAAAAATGACGGTAACTCCTAAAATATAAATCTTTCAGAAATTTATAAGAATCCGAAATTGCAGCTTAGGAAATTTCCTATGAATAATGTTTTTATACTGTAGGACTATCTTCAATATCTTAGGGGATATAGAAACTTAGGAAGTATTATTAACATATCGAAAATGTAAAATCATGAGATTATAAATCGGCTATAAGTCCTAAAATATTGATTTTTTTTTCAAAACAACGATAAGAATTCAAAATTGTAGCTTAGAAAATTTCCTGATTGCAAATCTTGTTGAAAATTAACATTATTATGAATTTAATTGTAACCTTATAAAAGAAAGTATCGCTATAAAAACATATATAGATATACACATAAGTACTGAGTATACTTTCTAAGCGTTAAGAAACGAGTGAAAATTCAAAATTTGGCCGGAAGTACCCAATTAAATCTCCTGTTAAAAAATTCTATGAAAATCAAATACATCGTCTCACACCAAAATATCTCAGGAAATGCCCAAACGCAGCCCCTGTTAAAAGCGGAACTCAAAATTCCAATTTTAAAGGTTCTCCACGGAAGTTACATTTTGGCACACCCTAGTATAAATAATAGCTTTAAGTTTAACACCATTATTTCCAGTTTATAAAATTTACTTTTTTCACTTCAGCTATCAAAACTATGAACAATGAAATGCTACTAACAACAATTAAATATCATTAACCCAACAATGACATTTTGATAAAAAGACGACACTTATTCAGGAACAATCTTTTTTATTTATTGAAATAATAATATCAAATTTTAAAGTATCACTTTCTTGAACATTCTTTTTGAAACAACTTTTTTTTTTATAAATTACAGTAGAAAAGTCATTATAAAATAAATTAATGATTATTTTAATGTTTCTTTATTAAAATTTTGAAAACGTCGACGATGATCTTGTACAACTTTTAGAAGATATTGGAGTTGCTCCTCATTTTTCGTTAAGTAATTATTATACTGTTCGATTAATGCAATCCCGAGTCAAAATTAAAAAAAATGTGTGTATGTGCAAGTCACACACGGTAGAAGTGAAACTTTCGAAAAGTCCCTGATTAAATATACTCATTGAAAAGTATTGAAAAAATAAACAATCTCTTCATGTAAACTGTATATTTAAAATACATAAAAAAAGTATTAGGATTATTAAAAACAATTCAAATCTCATTATTTTCAATACTTTTCAATTAGTATTTTCAATCAAGAGTAGGCTACGAGAGATTGAGATAGATATAGAGTGTCAGGAGTATTAGGATAAATGTAAGGTTTATTATTTTTCACCGAGCCTAAAAATTATTTAATATTTTAATGGGCTTGTTCAAGTTTACTAAGTTTTTCGCTGGACTGAGCTTAGATTAGTATAACTTGCATTGTTTTTTTTATAGATATTCTTTAGAGAGAATGTAGTCACTTTTAGTTTTTGGTACATGATCTGCTAAGATCTCCCAAGAGCTTAGTAAACTTGAACGAGCCCAATGTAAACAATTATATTACATATATTACATTAAGTCTCTATATTTTCACATTGAACAAATGACACGAGAGGTTTATAGTAACTGAAATAGGAAACAAATGCTCTAGTTTCAATTTGATTTATATATCTTTGGGTTCATAATTTACAAGTAGGGTCAACCCCATATTGGGCCATAACTAAGTAAAAAATTAAAACCTTTTAATTTTTTTTTATTCTGCTTATTTTTACGGCACATTTAAGATAAAAATGTCGTGAAAGAAAAAAAAATGATTTCGATAGTTTTTTTGCCTTCGAAAGGAAAAAATTTTGGCTTTCATTTTTTTGGATAAAATTTCTATTTGATCTTTTTTTGATGTTTGAGATATATTTTTTTTTTTAAAGTACATAAAAAAATGAACAATTTGAAAAAAAAAAAAATTGTTCAATTTGATAAGAAACAAAAATTAATATGGCTTAGCTTGGATTGATCCTACTTACAAATAATAACCATCTTTGGAAAACAGCGTCAATTACTGTTTTTGATCTGGTAGTTTTTGGCATAATTGTAAAATTCAAAAAATTAAAATATTCACACAAATAAAAATGCATCAACAATCAACACGCTTGCTTTTTATTAAAGCTTACTCATACCCAGGCGCAAACACATGTATTAAACATATACTAACATAACACGTAGAACGCTCGGACCTGGAGCAAGTTACAGATATAGATAAACTGACTATCCCACTACACAGGAGCATGCATACATATGGACAATGTTTAGTAGACGATAGTAGGGATGCTACGAAGAGTCGCGCAAAGAGGAGACCGAGAACGTCTAATGTGTTCTATCTCATTCTCCCGCCGGCTGAATCCTATACATTTATGTGTTTGTGTCTCTATGGACTTATTTTTTCGTTTCATTGAGTTTGAAATCACAACGATTCTAAAGAAGTTTCACTTCAAAAACTAATTTCAGCCTCCAAATTCTACTCGAGGGTAAGGAGGCTGAAATCATTTTTTTAGATTGACCCAAGCTGTACAGCGAAACCTTAATTTCAGCCTAAACTTGGTATTTTTATCCACTTTTACCAAGTTTAGGTTGAAATTAGTATTACAGAACCCTAAAATGACCCTCCAAAGCCTACAGTTCGATCGAGAAGAAGATTCTCATTGGTTTATATGAAATAGGTGAGAGGAAAGAAGAGAAAGGAGAAGGAATTTAAATAAAAATGGCTGCTGGGAGCAGGAAAAATTTTAAATTTTAATTTTTTTATTTATTCATTATCCTCGTTAAATAGATGAAATATAAATAAGTGTGAAGTTAATTAAGTATCGAATTAACACAAAAATATAATCCCTGATTCCTTATTGATTTAAAAGTTAAGGGGCGTGAAGCGCGAAATTTAAATTTCTAGTAATTTATAATTCTCATATAATTTATAAAATTCGCTATGTGAATTCACAAAAAAATTGGCATTAAAAAAAAATTTGATAAAAATGTTTTCTTTATTTTATTTTTTTTTTGTTTTTTATAATTTTTCTTTTTTATTTTGATTTTTACTTTTTTATTTGGAGTTTTTTAAAGGAGGCGGAGGGGGAGGGGATAAGGTATCACATCACATTTACATTCATTCATCTTAATTAAGTTTAACGCTTGCCTTACAAATAATTTTCTAAAAACGCCTATCGCTCTAACCGAGATTCGAACAGTACACCTAACGCACGCGAGACTACAACTTATCCGCAACGCTATACGAACGTTGGAGAAATTTTAATGTCAGGAGTTTTATTAACCAAATGTATAGATCTAAAAAACTGATTTCGGCCTCCTTGCCCTCGAGTAGAATTGGGAGGCTCAAATTAGTTTTTTAACTTTGACTCGGGCGAGCATTAGCTTCACAAATAAGGAGAAGAAAGAGTCCCACACATTATGCGATCATTTTTTAAGTACGAAATGATAAATATCGAAGTCTAAATTTTTAATTATTATCTTTTAATATTTCGATATTCACATAGCGAATATTACTGTTTGAAATAGTATTTTCGCCACGTAAACAATAAATTCTAGCATTTAAGTGATAAATATTGTGAGGTGATTATTTAAATCACGATTTTACTGTTTAAAATGATAATTTTTTTCAGTAGATCATTACTTATTATAAATCGACTAAAATAAAAGCCCCGATTATTGACAGGGGTCTAAATATTGACACCCTAAATTATTTTTAAATATATTTAATTATCTGTAATAAGAATAACTATCATATAAATTTTTATTAAATTTTAATTAATTAAAAAATTGAAAAAAAATTACTGTCAGTTCAAACAAGCTTACGAGCATCTATTTTCTTAACAACTTTGGTTAGAAAAGCATTTTATTCAAACGCCGAGTTTAAATTAATTTCTTCATCTAATTATAATGATCTTTATTTTTTTAACTAACAATATATGAAAAATTTATAAAATTAAATAATCGAAATTAATTGTATGCTTTATAATATTTCAATAATGGGTGTCAATAACTAGTTGATAATTTTTAAGTTGAATCTCATATTGACAGCTAGTAGACAGCGTTATATGACGCTTTTTTTTACTTTGACCTAAAAAATTTACTTTACGAGTTTGAACTTTTCTGATTTAATGAATTATTTTTAAATTAATTTTTATATTTTTAATAGTAATTAATCACTTTTATGGAAATTATTATTAATAAACTTTAATAGTATTGATTACTTAATAATGAGTTTCGATAAATAAAAATAAGCAGATAATTTGACACATGCACAGTATAGGTGTCATTAATTGGGGCTTAGATATGTCAATAATTATTAGATCAATCAGTTTTTTAATCTGTCAATAATTGGTGTATCCGGATAATCTATTTAATTATTTAAAATTAATTAGTAAATATCACTGATTATCATTTTAAAAAAATAAATTGATTAGTAAAAACATTACTTAAGACATTACCACAAATAAAATTCAATGATATTAACATTTTATTGTTTAAAAAATGGAATCATAACTTTGTGTCTTATAGTGTCAATAATTGGGGCTTTTACCTTATTATTTATTACAGTTTACTTTTTTCCGTGTTAAAAAAAAATGAGTACTGTTTATTTGTGGTATTGAAATTACTATGTAACAGGGTAAAATTACCCTGAATCGATAAGTCGCCAGAGATCGATAACTGTTCGACGCAGCACTGGCGCGTCTCGATCTTCGGGCCTAAAGAGAGAGTAGGAGGGGGTAGTTTGGGGGTTATTATGTAGGTGAGTCATGCGTTGTAACAAGGAGAATAGTCTAGTCGAGTTGATTTCTTGCGAAAAATATTTCCAAGTCTCCTAAAAATATGGTTGATGGCTTCAACGATCCGGAATGGTGTCTAGAAAAAGGAGTTTTTGAGAAAAAGAAAATTACAATTGTTATTAAGAAAAAACCGTTAAAAAAATTAGCCGTCCAGCTTTTTGGCAAAATCTCAAAAAGTATAAGTGATAGCTCAAATATTAAAAAAGATTTTGAGAGCAGAAAATTTTAGTTAAAAAGTTCTCGACTCCCGAAATTGTAGCTCCAATGTTTATAATTTTAATTAAGCGTTGAAAATCGGCTCTTGCGCGGCAGTTTTGGCATGCGCGCGCCGTCACTCTAGTGAGCGTAGTTTTTTAATAATTTTTATATGCAATTAAATATTAATTAAAAAATTTAAAAAAATTCTGGTGTCATTTAGACACTTCAAAAAATATGATTCCGCGGTAATAAAAGTTGTATCACCATTTTTCAAAAAGTTATTCAATTGTTAATTAACATTTTTCTTACGGGTTTGTGTTATTATAAAAGGCGGTATAAAAGTTTAAATAATTAATCTATAAATTTTTTGTTTCTTGGAGCCCTTTTTATGAACTTACTCAACAAGATGGCATTATAAAAGTTTATAAAATATTATTGTTTCATTAATTATTAATTTTTGAAGTAACAAAAAAATTAAAAATTAAAATAACGTATGTTAAATAATTTTTTTTTTTAATTTTAAGTTATTACTGATTTTATATTCTTGTTAGGCATCAAATGATTACTTTAAAAATTTTTTTATACCATTTGTTTATAAATTTTTTATAAGCAAATGAATTAATTAAATATTTTTGAAAAATTCTTTTTCACCACATTGTTAGCGTAAGAAAATTATGATTAAAAAAAAAAAAATTTTCTTAAAAACAATATCTTATTGTTTATAATCGTTTTTTTCATATTTTGATTGTTTAAATAAATGATTAAAGAATCATTTTTTTTTAAATCATAATTTTCATTTCTAAAAATAATGGCGAAAGAAAATTTTTTTTTGTCAACAATTTATTAATTTATTTATTTAACAATTTATTATAAACAATTTTTTTTTATTTTAATTTTTTTCTAGAAGATAAAAAAATTACAAAAACAGCAACCTACAACAATATGGCAAAAAAAATTTTTTTCGATTTCTTAAAAAACATTTGGATTTTGAAACACGACAAAGTCCAAGCACTGACTCGATTTGTCAACAAACAAATTGCTGTAACTTTGCAACTATTGCAGATACAGCTTTCGACTTTTAAGTCGTTTTTATAGAGTATGAGTTAACCTTTCTTATAAATTTTAAACTTGACGTTTATCTCTTTTAGTTCTCTAACTACATGCATTTATTTATAAAAATTTGCATTTTGTACTTCTTACAATGCTTATATCTCATAAACTAATAATTTTATATTGTATAATGTATAATGTATAACAAATATGCTTCAGGACTTTTTTGTTACCTGATTATTAAACTATTCAAATATATTTTTTTTATATTTTTAACTTTATTTGTTTATGAGATTTTAAAATTTTTTTTTAAATCCACTCTTATAATTTAGATAAAAAATATGAAAATATATCATGTAAGCAAACTATTCGTAACGTGATTGGTCGAATATATCATAAGCATGAAAATATATGCAAACTCTAAAGTTGAATTCTAGTTAGTTTATAATTTCACTTTCATTGATAAGAGTTTCTCATTACATAGTAACTGAAACTACAAGTTTTTACTATTTATTATATTGTTAAAGTCAATCTCATAATTTTATCTATTATTATTTATATTGAAGAGTACGAGATGATTATTGGTTTGAAATTATTAACTATTTTATGTTTTTCGGAGTAATTTCTGTCTCATGCTCGATAGCTGTCTACACTCAAGTGAAATTATAAACTAATTTTAAAAAAAATTTTAAAATCGCATAAACAAATAAAGTTAAAAATATAAAAAAAATATATTTAAATAGTTTAATAATCAGGTAACAAAAAAGTCTTGAAGCATATTTCTTATAGCATTATTAGTTTATGAGATATAAGCATTGTAAGAAATACAAAATGCAAATTTTTATAAATAAATGCGTGTAGTTAGAGAACTAAAAGAGATAAACGTCAGGTTTAAAATTTATAAGAAAGGTTAACTAATACAGTATGAGTTTTTGTAGAGTATGAGTCATACTCTACAAAAACGACTCGGAGGTCGAAAGCTGTATCTGCAATAGTTGCAAAGTTACAGCAATTTGTTTGTTGACAAATCGAGTCAGTGCTTGGACTTTGTCGTGCTTCAAAATCCAAATGTTTTTTAAAAAATCGAAAAAAATTTTTTTTGCCATATTGTTGTAGGTTGCTGTTTTTGTAATTTTTTTATCTTCTAGAAAAAAATTAAAATAAAAAAAAAATTGTTTATAATAAATTGTTAAATAAATAAATTAATAAATTGTTGACAAAAAAAAATTTTCTTTCGCCATTATTTTTAGAAATGAAAATTATGATATAAAAAAAAAATGATTTCTTAATCATTTATTTAAACAATCAAAATATGAAAAAAACGATTATAAACAATAAGATATTGTTTTTAAGAAAAATTTTTTTTCTTTAAATCATAATTTTCTTACGCTAACAATGTGGTGAAAAATAATTTTTCAAAAATATTTATTTAATTCATTTGTTGCAATGAATTGTGCATGTGGGATTTGAATATTTTCAACAATTCATTATGCTCATTCAATAGAGCATCCAGCTCGCTGACGATGCGTCTAGCAAAGAATGAATCAAGGTTATTGTAGCCACAACGTGCATCCACCCGATTGGCTAGTGCGCTTCCGGAGTCCTCGCCGCCCATAAAGTAGATTTGTAAAAATTTATGTGGTTCGTTTGGCATTGGCAGCAATGAGCCTATTTTATGATAAACTTGGCCTCTGATTTTAAATGTAGAATTGTATTGTTGACCATTTGCATTAGTATTTTGAACTATTTCTGTTGCTCCGAACGATGTCATTTGAAAGCATGAGTTGAATGTTCGAATGGACTTCAGGAACACGTTAGAATCTGGATCTGTGCCGATAAGCAAACCGTTCAATGGTTCTGGTGGTGTTTCAATTACAGATAGTTGTACCTTCCCTGACGCGCAACACATCCCGGCTGGTTCATTTTTGAATTTCAAAGCATGACAATACGGGCATTCTTTGTCCATAGCACCAATTACTACTTTTGAATGAGCATAATATTCAATATCGGGCTCATACTGGAATGCTAGACGCAGAAATGATGTAGCTACAAATGCTCGATGTGCCTGTTGGCGTTGTTGGTCATTCGCTCTGCGTCTATTGACAGTAAAACGGTGTGATTGTCGTTGTTCTAATCTCATGACTTCATTGCGTTCAGCTCGTGTATCGTCTGATTGTTCTTGACGCAATTGCGCCATTCTCACACGCGCTCCAGTATTTTCTTCCTGAACTTGTTCTTCAGTTCTTTGGGCTCTTCTATTTCGAATGCTTCTAGATTTATTTGTATCACGGCTCAAATTGGCCCCTTTGCGTTTTATTGGCATTGTTCACTGTACAATACAAAACACACATGAATAGAACTGATTGAATTATTTAATTATTATATTAATCATTTATTTAATCTTTGATTATATTAAATATACATGTAAAAATAAGATAGTTTCACGAAAGCGAAAAATTTTATGTTTCTTAATTATATCGAAAATACATATTGTTAGAAATAGTGAAAAAAAAAATTTCTGTTGAAGTTAGAGCTCTTGTAAGTAAACACAAAAAAAATTTCCCAATTGTAATAAAAATCTAACTTTCACCGAATTCGTTTTTCACCATTTCTAACAATATTTTCGTTATAAATAAGAAAGAATAATTTTTGATTTTATAATAAACGTAAAAAATAATTTATACTTACAACTCAATAGCCGTTGTTTGCGGGAACTCGTGACACGTGTTGAGTATTTTAGAGGTTATGTAAGTCACTCAATTAACTGATCGTGCGATTTACACTCAAAATTAATAATTTTATTAGTTATTAATAATTAATTATATTCAATAATATTAGTTATTAATAAATAAATAATAAAGTTACTCGAGAATATATTTGATATGAGAGTTACACTGAGATAGTAAAAATGTTTAACTACTACGCTTGAAGCATAAACATTAATAATAGCCGAAAACTGTAGAGGTAACATCCCTACTCCGTGCTGTTTACAGGGTGAGAAGTGACACCGGTAGACACATGGAGGGGATAACTTACCAAGAGATAATAATTGATGTTATCGAGCGGGATAGAAAATGATAAAATTATGAAAATGACTATTAAAAAGCAAGGTTTGGTGATAAAAAAGTGCAAATTTAGAGTTGTATGTATTTTTTGATGCCACATAATAAAAAAATTAAAAAAAAAAAATTTTATCAAAAAAATAAAAAAAAAATTTTTGGGGTGAATACCCCTTATCACTTAGAGGTTAGAAAAATAGATAGTAGCCGATTCTCAGGCTTACTGAATATGCATAAAAAATTTCATGAGAATCGGTCCAACCGTTTCAGAGGAGTATGGGAACGAACATTGTGACACGAGAATTTTATATATTAGATAAAGGGGAGGGGGGGCAAAATGGGGTACTTAAGAAACCGTTATGATTTTAAGGACTTAAATATGCTGATTTTTCTCGTTTTCAGTCGTAATTGAAGGAAAATAATCAAATTTCAAGTTGCCGTAGAAAAAAAATTTTTTTTTTTGCGGACAAAATGGGGTACCCCCTGAAAAAGTGAAAAAAAAATTTCATTATCCGAAATCACCCAAAAAAGAAACATTGTTATAGTTGACGCAATATACTCCTAACAAAAATTGAGGTAGCAAAAAAAATTTTTTAATTTTGTAGTAATTTTTGACGGGTTTCGCTTGAGTAAAAATAATATCAAGATAAAAAAAAAGAGTTCCCTTGAGAAGATTATAATTTTTGGATCTCCCGGTGAAAAATTTTTTAGACATAGTTCTCACGCAATTCCAAGCAATAGCACGAAAAAAAACATTCTTAATTTTTTTGCACTCTCTTTCTTGGTTTAGGGATTCAGGAAAAATTTTTTAAGTTGAATGATCATGTAGGCCTGAAGATCTTACTTTTTAAATTAAATATCTCACAAGCCCACCAAATGATTTTGAAGAAATTAGCGGCCTCTGACATAGTTTTCTGAGCATTGATAGTTAAATTATGACATCAAAAATTATCCGAGAATAAATTTCGAAGTTATTTGAAAAAGACATTCTTTTAGAATGGTTAGTTTACACAGAAAAAAGGTTCACTCGAGCCAAGAAAATATTTTTCTTCCTAATTATTTCCTTGAGCAAAAAAAAAAATTTCTTTTTGACACAAGAAATTTCACTTATTCCAACAAAATTAACTCTCTTGTTTTAAGAAATATGTATCTTGATCCAAGAAAATTTATTTAAGTCAAGAAAATCTTCTTGTTTTGAGAAAATTCAGCCTCTTGCTCCAAAAAATTAAATATAAAGATAGAAGTAAATTTTCATTAATATTGCTTAACATATTAAATTGGAAGATCAAATAATGTTGAATCATTTTTTTTCATTCAATATGTATAATTGCACGCTAAAATAATATAAAATGGGTATCAAATATTCAAGAGGAAAATTTTCTCAAGGTGAGAAAATTTTTTTCTCAGCTGAAGTAGGTGACACTGCTTCCCTAAAGTATCTAAAAATCTTGATCAAATGTAAAAATTTATTGCATCAAGTATTTATGATAATTTGACTTAAGAAAAAATTACTTCCACCAAGAATAGAATTTCAAGAAAAATTTTTATTTCGGGCAACACAACTTCAACACAAAAACAACACAAAATTTTCTTGAGCCAAGAATTTTGTTCTCCAGTCAAGAAATTTTTCTTTCTGTGTAAGATTTTTCTTCGACACATTAGAGGTTTACACTCACATACACACACGCCGACAGATATCCTCGTAGGAATATTAAGAACTAGTTCCTAGGACCTTAAAAATGTGAAGATCAGATTAGAACTTGATTTTCGAAAACTGGCATGGAACCAATGACTCCCCGATTTTTTTTTTTTAATTATTCATTTGTAAAGCGAGAATTTAAAAATTTAGAAAAAGTAATCGTAGATGTGAAAAAAAATTTATTACGATGCACAATGACGATAAAAATGACTGTAAGAAAAGTTAGAAAAAAAAAATTTTTTTTTTTTTTAAATTGTAGGAAATGACGTTAAAATATATTTGAGGAAGCTGAAAGAGCTTTTTGGAAAAAAAAAATTTTCTTACGAAATTTTGGAGGTACCCCATTTTGCCCCCCCCCTCCCCTATTAGGGTGTGCCAAAATGTAACTCCCGTGGAGAATCTTTTAAAATTGGAATTTTGAGTTCCGCTTTTAAAAGGGGCTGTGTTTGGGCATTCCCTGAGATATTTTGGGGTGAGACAAAGTATTAGATTTTCATAGAGTTTTTTAACAGAAGCTTAGTTTAGGCATTTCCGGTGAAAATTCAAAATTTCGCCGGAAGTACCCAATTAAATCTCCTGTTAAAAATCCTCTAAATAATCAAATGAATCCTCTCACTCCGAAATATCTCAGGAAATGCCCAAACACAGCTGCTGTTAAAAGTGCAACTTAAAATTCCAATTTTAAAAAGTTCTCCACGGAAGTTACATTTTGGCACACCCTAATATATATATATATATATATATATATATATATATATATATATATATATATATATATATATTGTGACATGGGAAAAATTTTATAAAATTTGAAATTACGAGTTTTAAAATTATTAGGTTGGCTAAGCTGAGGAAAAGCAGAGATTCGACGCGCCTGTGTCGCCCCAAGCAGCCTCCCGATCAGAATGACAAGCTCGAGGTAAAATTAGTAAAAGTAAAAGCGCCGAATTGGAAAAGTATGCATGAATGAGTGTGAATATTGTAAAGAGTATGATAGAGTGAGACCAAAATAAGTTAGAGCGATCAGACGAACCCGAAAATTTCACGGAACCATCAACGACCAGCGTGACATCTGGAGGAGGACCACGGCAAGAGCGAAGCAAAATTTGAAACCGACGAATGACGACGGCGTTTGAGCAACTTGAAGTCGAGCGAGGCACCATCTGGATGCCGTAAGCCGAACCGAGTGGCATATCGACCAATCATCGATCGCAACGGAATACTGGACGCATCCCGTAATATAACGGCCGGCTAGAAGAAGCTTGTGAGCTGATTGGATGCGAGTTTTTGGAACGAACCGAAAAGAAAAAGAGCATGTGTTGCCGAGGAGGCAGCCATATTTACAATCAATTATGATCTGGACGCTGTGACTGTGGCATCGTGCAGTTCTCTTTTTGATTATTTTTTGCTGTTTATTTTTTTTTTTTAAATTTGTCGCTGACGTGAGTACAATTGTGTACATTATTGTGCAATATTTCGCCGAGTTGTTTTGGACACTACGACCCCGGACACGCCATCGCCGAGACATCGACGCTCTTCCGTCAGTTTTGCCGCCAACTTCGCCTACTTAGCCAGCATCGCCCGAGATGTCTACGGTAGCTGCAGGGTAAATCTGGTCGCTGTCTTTATTAGCCCCAGGGTGTCATCACCGCGAATTTCGTCGTGTTAAAATAATTTGTTTATAATTCGAGTTGCACGGAATTAGATAAATTCCGTGCGGTATTTTTGAAGCTTAGTGACGACACTCTGCGGCACGGTACCATTGAGTCGCGTGTTTGTGTGTGTGGAATTTTTGGTCGGGATTATAAGTACTGTTTACCTACCTCGAGCTTCAAATACCCGACAAAGCGGCTTAGTGAATTGCTTTGTAAAATAAGTTGACTAATTCGAATACTTCGCATAATTTGATTTTTCTTGTCATTGTTGAGCAATTTGGCGATTTGAATTATTTTTGGATAATTTTGAGATCTTTGTTAGGTTTTTGCGATTGAATTTATTATATTCTCTAGAAATTTGTGTATTAAAAATTTTGCGATTGAAATTATTGATTGAATTTTGCGATTGGAAATTATTATTTTTTTTAACAAAAAAAAAAAAAAACTTCTGAAATAAATCTTGCGGTTGCGATTTTTGATAAAGTTTTGCGATTGAGATTTTGTTATTAAATTTGGCGATTGAAATTCTTGATACGAACCCGAAAATTTCACGGAGCCATCAACGACTAGCGTGACGTCTGGAGGAGGACCACGGCGAGAGCGAAGCAAAATTTGAAACCGACGAATGACGACGGCGTTTGAGCAACTTGAAGTCGAGCGAGGCACCATCTGGATGCCGTAAGCCAAACCGAGTGGCATATCGACCAATCATCGATCGCAACGGAATACTGGACGCATCCCGTAATAAAGGGGCGGCTAGAAGAAGCTTGTGAGCTGATTGGATGCGAGTTTTTGGAACGAACCGAAAAGAAAAAGAGCATGTGTTGCCGAGGAGGCAGCCATATTTACAATCAATTCTGATCTGGACGCTGTGACTGTGGCATCGTGCAGTTCTCTTTTTGATTATTTTTTGCTGTTTATTTTTTTTTTTAAATTTGTGATGCCTTTTCCGGCACTGGCGTCGACAAGACCGGATCAGGTCAACAAAAATTAATTGGCCTACCTGTTTCGTTTGGTTGGGTGCCAGGAACTCAATGTTCCACGGGTCGATATCGCTGTTGATCTTCGTTGGGCGGCGGGTCGGTGGTGAAGAGATTCAAAAATCGAATAACGGCAATCGACGGACCAAGAAATCGAAATTGGACGATGGGATCGGTTAATCAGAGCAACAACAATTAAACAAAATAATTGAGGCGTGCACTTCTAATCCAGCAACGGTTTATTCAACAACAAATATATTCTGTCGGCAATGTCGCATTAATAACAAAAATTATTTTAACGCAAAAATAATTCTAACGCAAAACTAGTGCTAACGCAATGATTCAACATTTCAAAATAAAACAAATTACAAAAAAAAATATTCGAGTAACCAAAAAAAATTACAGTCTTTTCTTTCAAAAAAAAAAAAAAATATTAATTAATTCAACTCGCCAAATTTATTCAAAAATTAAAAAAGAAATAATTATTTCAATCGCAAAATTTTATCAAAAAGATTCGGAACGCAGCTCTGTAAGCACTTCGGTGGTAAACGTGCTTGTGGCGTTCCAGGCAGCTTCGGATGACAGCATTTCTTCTACTATTGACTCTGGTGTGATTTTCTTGTTCAGGATCTTCTCTAACTCATCACGCTGTAGGTTAAAACGAGGGCACTCAAAGAAAACGTGCTCCACATTTTCAGCAACTCTTGGGCAAGACGGACACTCTGGGGAATTATCGTGCTTAAAGCGATGAAGGTACTCCCGGAAACAGCCGTGTCCTGACAACATCTAGGTCAGATAGTAGTTGGTCTCGCCGTGATTCCGGTTAAGCCAAACGTCAATCCTTGGTATAAGTCGATGAGTCCATCTTCCCTTCTCCGCAGCATCCCATAGTTGTTGCCATCTTGCTATACTATGCTGTCGCTCTTCAGTTCTCAGTTCTTCAGCGCTCAGTGTAGATGACCTCTTTCGGTGGTATAGGTTCCGTCTTTCCTCAGCTAGGACTCTAAGAGGCAGAGTTCCAGAAATGACGCACACTGCCTCCTCGGATATTGTGCGGAAGGCGCTTGCAACTCTCAGTGCACTTAATCGGTAGACCGGTCCGGCTTTCCTCCATAATTCTTGGGTCTCCAGCGCGTCTGCCCAAACGGATATTCCATATGTAAGCACTGATGTGACTACTGACGACAGCAATAGTCTCCTGCTCTGCTTCGGGCCTCCAACATTCGGCATCAGTCTTGATAGACTAGTTACCATCGCTGATGCTTTAGCACTTACATGTTCGACCTGTTGCTTATAGTTCAGTCGGGCATCCAGCGTCACCCCCAGATATCGGATAAATGGTTGCGATGCGATCTCCTGCTCGCCGACATTCAGCTTGATGTTTTCTACAATCTTTCTGCTGGTGATGAGCACAGCTTCAGTTTTGTGCTTGGCTAACTCCAACTTCATCATCTCCATCCATAGGTTAATCCGGCTAAATGTGATATCGAAAGCCAGATTGATCTCTTCCAAGTGTTTCGCGACAATCACTACCGCTACATCATCGGCATATGCAACAAGTTTCACCTCTGATGGTAATGCAACTCTCAGGAGACCATCATACATGATGTTCCACAGCAAAGGACCCAAAACCGAGCCCTGTGGCACTCCTCCGGTTATTTTGTACTCCCTTGGACCGTTTTTCATGTCATATTTGAGGTCTCTGTCTGTAAAGTAGTTTGCTACCATTCTGCGCAGGTATCCTGGCACTTCTTTATCTTCGAGAGCTCGCATGATGCAGTCCCAGTTAGCGGAATTGAAGGCATTTTTGATGTCCAAGGCAGCCACTAAACAATACTTCTTTCTGCCACGTTCCCATCTCTTTCCAGCGATTGTCTCCTTAGCTGTATCGACCACCAGGTTGATCGCATCCAGCGTTGATCGTCCTTTCCGGAAACCATACTGGCCTTCTGCTAGGAGTGGATCGACGGCTGCTTCTACTCGTTGGTGCATTATACGCTCTAATATCTTACCCGCTGTACCCAGCATGCAGAGTGGTCGGTAGGATGATGGCTCGTCCGGTGGCTTCTTCTCTTTAGGGAGAAGTACAAGTCTTTGCTGTTTCCATCTTCTAGGAAAAATCCCGTCTTTGTACATTTAAAAAATGTACAAAGACAAAAGGTTTATAAAATTGATTCAAGCTTTTGTTCTAGTGAAAATTATTTAAATATTGGGAGAAAATTATTATAAACTATTATAATTATTTCCAGCTTGCATTTTTCCGGATCAAAATTTTTGGCGAAAAAACAGCGAAAGGATGCATTTGTAAAATGGCATCTGCACTGATGACCAAAAATGTTGAAAAAAATTACTCTGGTACTGAGAAAAGAATAAAAGGTGTGGGAAAACTTAATTTTAGCGCAACAGAAACATTTAAGTGTATGGAAGGTATGAAAATGATTTTTATATAATTGTGTTTTTTAATGTATCGAATTATTTATTTATTTTTTGATTACAGATGTAGTAAAAGAGAAATTTGGTGACTGTGAAGATTGCAAAAATTTTGCCGGAAAAGTTGGCCGGTGGTTGTCAGGGCAAGGAGATCGAGAACAGGGTCAAAAACAAAGATCCCTATCTTTATAATCTATTTAATATAATAATATTACAATAATATTATTATTAAAATAATTAATATTAATATAATTATAATTATTAATTATAATTAATATAAAATTAATATTAAAATTAACATTAAAATTATTAATACATAATAATCCTTATAAAAATAATGAAGCAATAATAATAATAATTTCAAAGTGAAATATAAAGTGTAAGTGATTAATTATAATAATAACTGTTATTACAGCAATCAGCGATTAAAGGACAAACGATTAAAATCATAATTGGCGCAGAACAGCTTGAAATTAGTAGACCGATAGTAGAAAAAATATTTGGCGCATTACTGTTTGCCGTTAATGGGCCGATAGTTCAAATGATGTCTGGCCCATTGCTGGTTGCCATCAATGGGCCGATAATTCAAATTATGTCTGGCCCATTGCTGGTTGCCATCAATGGCCCAATAGTTTAATGCCATTAATGAGCCGTGGTTATCATGCCAACTGTAAGCCGTTTATTGGCCATTGAAAATTGCCATTACTGTGCCATTAATCGACATTCTTGGCCCAGCAATGGCCCAGCCTAGGGCCGATTTCCAAACTTTGTATGAGATTCACTCTGAAATTACCGTCAATACACAGTAAACTTACGGTAAAATTGATTTCACTGTGATTTTACAGTAACTCCGAATCTGCGAGGGTAAGTAGGTTGTACTACACATTGCCTGAAAATGGTTCAATTGAGCTTTTAACTTCGATAAAATAACTAATAATTTTCAAAAAGTTAACGTCTTATACGTCAAATTAGAAGGAATTTCATAAGCTTTCACATAAATTTATCAAAAATCAGCTATCTTTTTGCGATTAAAAGTTATACATAAATAAAGTCGTCAAAAACGTAATTTTTACTATTTTGATCATTTTGAAGAGCTACTATTTCTGAACTAATCGAAGTATTTCGCTGATTTTAGGGCTCATGCAAGCTAATTGTCTTAGGAATCTATATACTAAATTTCATAAGGATCTGTTGAGAATTCTCGACAAAATAACATTCATAAGTCGGTTGTACTACACATTGCCTGAAAATGGTTCAATAGAACTCTTAATTTTGATAAAATAACTAAAAATGGTCAAAATGTCAATTATATACGCCAAATTAAAGGTAAATGGTCAAAATGTCAATTATATACGCCAAATTAAAGGTAATTTCATAACCTTTCACATAAAATTATCAACAATTAGAGATCTCTTTTCAATCAAAAGTTATACATCAATGAAGTCACCGAAAACGTGATTTTCACTATTTTGATAATTTTAAAGAGCTGCCATTTCTTAACTTATAGAAGGATTTCGTTTATCTTCGAACTCATTCAAGGTTATTATTCAAAGAATATGTGTAACAAATTTCATCTAGATCCGTCAAGAATTGTAGACACAATCGCGGCAACATTCCGCGTTATATTACATATATATTCTATATATATAATGAAAATGGTCTTCGTTTGAAGCTCAATCACGCCTAAACCACTGATCGTATGGACATGAAACTACGACCATTCCATGCGAAATTTTTCCTAGATGGTTTATGGCTATTTATTTTTCGAATTCCAACGTTCCTTCATTTTTTTATTGCTGTTTTACTTTTATGATTATTTATCCCGCTTGTAACGGGTTGGTACCGTCCCTTGGTCACCCCTTTATTTAAATTTAATAATTAAGGGCGCCACTGGAATTTTTATCACGGTTACCAGAACCGGTCCAAGCAAGAGAGATATCACAGGGTCGAGAGAAATCATAAAAATTTGACATAAATAATAACAAGTAGATTTGACATTGATCATGAATTTATTTTCTTAATTTTACATAATTAAATTCTATTTTAATTCTCACACACACTCACATAGCCGAAAAATTTTCTTAATCCTAACAGTACCCTCTGAAGGAGCGTCTATACTGTAGTTTCTATCATAGTTTCTTATTCCTACGATACCCTCATAAGGAGCGTCTATATCATAGTTTCTATCATAGTTGCTTATTCCTGACGGTACCCTCATATGGAGCGTCTATACCGCAGTTTCTACCTAAGTCGCGCTGTCCACAGGACCCTCACGCTCTAAGACTCTAGATTTGACCTTGGGTGGTCGCCCGGACCCCTGCCCAAGGTTCAAACCGTCCTTAGCCATTTCGCTGTCGCCCGGACCCTCACTACGGGACTAAGGAACCTGAAGTCGACTAGGACAGAGGAGGATACCATGACACTAGTCGACAACCTGCTAATACTAACCTCCTCGACAGCCCGTGAACGAGGAGTATATAATGTAAATTTAATTTTTCACACACACACACACACACAATATAATAATTTCATCCAAACACACTCTTGACTCTAATTAACAATCATTTTTAAAATTCTTAAATATTTTTTTTTCAACATGACTTCCTGGGAATCAATTTTCCCGGTCCCTAACTTGACTTCGATAAATAATTTTATTTAATTTTGGTCGCTTAGTTATTAATATCACAGCAGCGTTTTATTCAACCAAAATTTTAGATTAATTAAAATTTACTCGAATTCAAACTGCCTGAATAATCGGCTTATGTCTATTTTGAATTCCAGTAAGAATTTGAGACTTAGTCGTCAACTTGGCTAAATTTTTCCAAGGCTAAATTTTTATGTTAATTATTTTTGAAACTTATCATACTGGAATTTGACAATTTTATTTATCGAAGTTTTTGAACAATTTTGATCTATTGACAATTTTACGCTTGTAATTTTTTATAAATTAATTTACTGCTTGACAATTGTAATTTTCTAAATTAAAGAATTTTATTTTATTTAAAAATTTTTGATATTTTCCCAAAGTTAATTTTAATGAATAATTTTCATTTTAAATTTTAATTTATTTTTAATTGTTGATTTTATTAATCAATTTTAATCTAACTCGGATAAATCTCTAATTTTAATTCCCTTTAGTTTTATTTTAATTTATAATTTATAATAAATTTAATCGACAGAATTTCGCTCAGATGAATGACGCAATTTAACTCAATTTTGTCGATATTGAACTTTCTGATTTTATAAATTTTAACTTGAACTTATTTGACCAATTTTATAGAAATATTAATTTTAATTTTAACCTCTTTTATTTTTAATTTTGAAATTTTTCGACTTGTCAAATTTTCTATTTATTTAAATTCCATTTTAACTAATTTTAACTTCGACTTATAATTTAGATATTTTATTTGAATTCGGATAATTAATTAATTAATCAAGTAGGTGATTGGAAGACGGAACCTGGCCTGTGCCTAGAATTTCCGGGAGCGACGCAATAATTTACCGAGGTTAAACTTTCTGTACCTGAGAAATTTTTGGCGATTTCTTTTCTTTAAATTCGGCTTCCGTTGTCGTTTCTGTGGCCTTCGGTCTAGGCAAATTTTGTCCGCCAAATTACACAGCTCTATCAGGTATCTCGGATCTGGTTAATTGCGTCGTAGCTCGGGATTTAGTCAACGGTGAATTAAATCTGGAAATTCAGGATAGTTAGAATAATTATTGGAGGATATTTAGGCTGGCTAAATGCCTAGCAATAAATATCAATTATAAATGTTCAATTAATCGCTCTGAAGGTTCCACAAGAAACTCAGAGGAAAATAAATAATTACCTGTTTTCCAAGATCTCGTGCTGGTGTCTCGGGCTCCGGCTTCACAATGTCGCTTTTCGGTGCGCCAACTTCACTTGCCCCTGGTGTGGAATTATCCCCACCCGCGGAACGCTTATTTTCTAGGCCCCGGAACTTATGTTAATTTTTATTGTTACTGCGCGAGCATCCTAGACCACAGCGCCCTGTGATCCGTCGATAACTAACCACGGCTAGGGTGAGGACCTTCAACGGATAATGAAGGAGCCCCGTGACACGCTAATAAAAACAAAAGACAAGCATTTTCTCTTGATTCTTTTGTTTTCATGGATTTCAACGGAGTATATTATACGGATTATGTTCTTTTACATTCAGCTAAGAATCTACTCACACACTCCCACGCATCCACTCGCTCACTCCCACCCACCCACTCCCACGTATACTCAATGGAATAACTGATGAAAAATAAATTTTCTTATGAACTCCGCCGTCCATCTTATAGCATTGTTCGGTGAACAAGGCCCAGTAGCGATTAACTCGCTCCTGGGGGACTCCCAAATTCAAGAGACGCACCTGTCCACAGCTAGTTCCCGCAAAAATCGAACCACCAATAGAAAATCAGCCTCTCGATCACGCCATGAATCGACCGCTTTATTGGCTGATCGCTCCCACTAGACATGCGCAATAGCCTTCTTCCCCAACTCAACGAGGAAGAAGACGAACTATTGTTATTATCTTTCGCTTCTACGCTTTCACTGCATCAAGTCGCCATTAGTTTTTCTTTACTTTCGCTTTTCGTTAATAAACCGCATTTCGCTTATTTAATAATTTAATTTGCTTAAATTAATTGTTAATAATTCGCTTTAGCTTGTTTCAGATAAGTTGTGTTATTTGTGCATTTTTTTCACCGCTTTTTTAGTGCCGACAAAGTGTTCAACCACGTGTCAACCGGCTTCGCTTTTGCTAACCACGCTGTAATTTATAAATCCGCTTTTATCTTAACAATCCGCTATTAAACATATTAAATATTGAGTGTATTTAATGTAAATAAATTCCTAGTGTTATTTTTGATAATAATTTACGCGTTTTAATTGAGATATCCAGACCTAAACCTGATCCCCGCTTTTCCGCTCTTTCAGTAATTATTCAAGCATTAAATAAATATTTTTATTTTTAGATTAGAAATTTTATTAATTTGTTTTTTTTAATTAATTTTTTTTTTTTTTATTAATTTAAAATACCAAGTATTGTGATTATCAGAATATAAGTCAGTTCAAGACCTATACTCTGCGCAGTAAACTATAATATATGCGCTGTCACTGCCATCGACGTTTTAACACTAACAGTCAGTTTATTTGATTTATGCACTAGTAAAAATAGAATTCAACTAACATTTATTATATTAGCTTGAAAAAAATTTATTATTACACTTTTAATTTTAATTTTAATTTGTTTTGTTAGCTTTATAAGTCAATTGATTTGTCCCAGTAAAGTGAGGTTATAAACATCTAATAGTCTGTTATATTGGTATACTGATAATCAGTATACCTAGGTATTGTGATAATCAGTATACTTATTGTGATAATCAAAATACCACGTATTCTTAGAAGCACAATACCAAGTTTTCTGATTATCAAAAAAAATATCCTTCGTAGCAAAATACTTTTTTCTCAGTGTGTAAGAAAATTTTAAAAAAGTCCGCTAAGAAGTTAAAAATTTCGATGATCATCGAAGGATTCCCATCTATATAGTCACTTATCACGAAATTTCGGGAACCATAGGACTTAGAAACGTGAAACTTGGTAGGAATATTACTTTTGCTATGTAGAGGTCAGCTAGGAACGGATTTTAAGAAATTCATCCCCCAAAGATGTAGAAATAGTCTATGAACGAATTTTACGATAGCTCACCCCACAGGGGGTTGCGGGGGTGGGTATTAACAATTAAAATTTTTAATTTTCTAGCTAAAGCTCTTACAGGCTCCAAATTTTGTAGGAATTTCCTATAAGTGATGTAAAAATGATTTATAAACGAATTTTACGATATCCCACCCCAAAGAAGATTGCGGGGGCGTTAACAATGAAAATTTTCAATTTCCAAGCTATAGCTCCTATAGACTCCAAATTTAGTGAGAGTCTTCTATATGTAATATAAAAATGATCTAAGAGCGGATTTTACAATGAATCACCTCCAATAAGGTTCACGGGGGTGGGCGTTAACAATAAAAAATTTTAATTTCAAAATATAACTTCTAAAAATTCTAAATATGGTAGAAATCTTTTATTATTCATGTAAAGATCATCTCAAAATGGATTTCAATAAAGTCTCCTTCCGACAGGAATTGCGGGGGTGGGTGTTACAATCTAAAATTTTAATTTCCAACCTGTAACTTCTACAGACTCCAAATTTGGTGGGGATATTTGTGTATTTTCTTACAACAATCGTCTCTTTGGCGGCGGAGAAAAAGTCATTGAGAGGTTTGTAAAACTTAACTTTACATGTAGCTATCCAATCAACGGACTAAGAATTTTACATTCATTTTACTTTTGCAGATCACATAACCGAAGAATTCTTTTATTACGGCCCGAGTCGAAAAAATGAACTTACATGAGCTTACATCAATTGTTTTAGTATAGCAGTTAAGTTCATTTAAGTTAATTTTTTCAACTGGGGGGGGGGGGGTATTTGAGAAATGGAAAAGAAATTTAACTACTTATTTCAATAGAATTCATAAAAAACATGAACAATTAATTTTCTATAAAAAATTGATTTCACGGAGAAAATTTTAGTTAACTTAAAGAAAATTCGTCGCACTTGAACCTAGACAGATTTCAACTTCACATATGAGACTTGCAATGACTTTAACTAAAACTTTCAATGCTCATTTAAAATTTTTTTCTTCGTGTCAATTATTATTAATTTTTGGAAGAAAGCCTCGGAAATGTTATAATAATTACACATTGAAAGTTACAATGAATATTAGCTAGAAAAATCACATAGATGAAAGATACAGGCTAATTCGATGGAATTTGGAATTTGTGCAAGTCTAAACAATATCGATGCTTACAGTTCTATCCGTGAGGCATATTTGTGTTCATACAAAAATAAAAAAAAAAAGAGAATGATAAAAATATGAAAAAAAAAATTAGGAAAACGGTTGACCCTAAAGGCCATCCGTGCAACTTCCCGCTAACTCCATACCTAAACGCTCAACATTTCACTTATTTTGTTTTTGAGCTCTTCGAGCTCAAAAGTACAATTTCTGTGTTCTTTTGAGCTCTCCGAGCTTAAAGAGATAGCTTTTTTATGCTTTTGAGCTTTTCGAGCTCAAAAGTCTGATAGAAGTTTGATAAAACACTATTTTTTGAATTTTCAAACCGCAATAACTTTTGAATGAATAAACTGATTTTTACGCGGTTGGTGGCATTCGATGAAGTTTTTGAAACCTCATAACGGATCTTCAAGTTTAAATCGATCGAACGAAGAATTTCAAAGTAATTCCAAAAAAATACTTTTTTCGGTTTTCTTTCGACAACGATAACTCACGAACGAATCTACCGATTTTGACCGGGCTGGCGGCGATCAACGTGGTTTTTGATGTTAAGAGCTGATTAGTTTTTGAAATTGATTGGTAAAGCCATTTGAAACTTATTCCAAAAAAAACCACATGTGAAAAAATTTTTTTTTATAGTTTTTTTGAAATTTCTCAAAATCTACCGGTCCCAATCGGTCCAAAGTATATTCAAAATCTAAGTTTGGTCAAGCCCTTTCGAATGACACCAACCGCGATAAAATCGGTCGAGCCGTTCAAAAGTTATAAAAGGGTCACATACATACATACACACACACACACACAGACACACACACACACACACACACACACACACACACACACACACACACACATACAGACATACTGACATCACCGCGAAAACATTCAGGGAAGCTTCCTAGGACCTCAAAACGTCGAGATCTGATGAGAATTCGATTTTCGAAAGACGGGGTAAAACCAATAACTTCCCGACTTTTAAAAATTTTCAATTTTTTTAGCGGGAAGTTAAAAATTAGGAAAACGAATGACCCTGAAGACCATCCCTGCAACTTCCCGCTAATTCCATACCTAGACCCTTAAAATTGCACTTATGACGTTTTTGAGCTCTTCGAGCCCAAAAATACAATTTATGTGTTATTTTGAGCTCTTCGAGCTCAAAGAGATAGCTTTCTTATGCTTTTGAGCTCTTCGAGCTCAAAAATCTTATCTAAGTTCGATGAAACACGATTTTTTAAATTTTTAAACTGCTATAACTTTTGAATGACACAATCGATTTTCACACGGTTAGCGGCAATTGATTTAGTTTTTTAAGCTCTATAAATAATTTGCTACAAAGAAATTGATCTGAGTTATTACAAAAAAACACTTTTTTCGACAACGATATCTCACGAACGCATAAACCGATTTTGACGCTTTTGGTAGCGATCGATGCGGGTTTTCAAGGTTAAGAGATGATTAGTTTTTGAGGTCGATCGATTCAGCCAATTCGGAGATATTTTTAAAAAATGAAAAAAAAAACAACTTTTTTTTTACTTTTTTTTTTGCAATTTCACACACACACACACAGACGTACGGACATATATTCACAGTCATTTTGTGACATTTCTTCACTGTGGTTTCATAGTAGTTTTACAGTAATTTTATGGTAGTCCCATAGTAATTTCACGTGTTATTCTTTCGTGGGCTTACAATTAATTTATTGTAGTTTCATGATAATTTGATTGTCGATGAACTATAGATTTATGGTAACCTAACAATGGTAACACTGATGCTTTATAATGATTTTACAGTCAGTTTATCATGGTTTCACTATAAATTCACTGTCATTTGATGGTAATCTGATAGTTATAACTCTGTGGCTTCACAATAGCTTCACAGTTAGTTTATAGTGGTTTTACCATGATTTTTCCGTGATCCCATGAAGACCTAGTAGTATTAGTTCTGTAACTCTCTGATAGTTTCACAGTAAATTATTAGTGTTTCCTCCATGATTTAACTCTAGTTTGATGGTGATCTGATAGGGTACATCTATCATTAAACCAATTTCAAAATCAAAATTTGAATTTTTAATTTCACTAATCGATATTAAAAAAACAAAAATGATTTTTGAAAAAGTCTGACATGGCGTTTTTGAGTAATTAATTTTTCACAATTGAACTTTGTAGATGCAATTTAAAAATACCGTCTTTTAGATGATTTCACCATTATCATGATTTTATAATAATTCTTTAATCAAATCAGTGTAATCAAGTTGGAGATTCTAAAAATTACTTTATCAAAACAATATTTAAAATTACGAAATTCTAACTTGGAAAATTTTCAAACAAGACACAAATCTTTTTTTTTTACCTCGGTTTTCGAAAATCAATTTTTCTTTAGATCTCGAGGTTTTGAAGTCTTGAATTTCATTCTTTAACTTCGAAATTTTTTAACTAACAAAAAAATCAATATGTAAAAAATTACGACTGAGTTTCTTGATGGAAATTTAATGCTCTACAGAAATTATCAAAAAATATTTTTCTCATAAAGTAATATTGGATTTTCTCCTAAAATATTTATAGATAAATTTCTTCGGCTTCATGATTCAACAGTTTTGATGCTAAAATAAGATCTACAATCAAAAATAAAAAACATGATTAATAGATGTTTCATTATTAATACCAAGGGCTCAAACTTTTAGGGTTTTTAGAAAAAAAAATAATTTTAATTTATTAGAACTAAAATAAAATAATTTTAATTTATTAAAACTAAAAACAATTTAGTATATAAGCTATGCATAATAACCTGAACTGCTCAACCGATTAGAATGCTGATTGTAGCAGTCATTTGTATCGATTTAATTTAGGAGATTTCCAGAAATCTCGAAGGTAAAATTAAAAAAAAATTTCTTTTTTAGAGAATTTGTTTATAACTTTCGTATCGATTGATTTAAAAAAATTAATGATTTTTTAATAAAACAATCACGTTGATCGTTCCTATCAAAATTAAAATTCATTAATTTGTTCAAGAGACAACTGTGAAGGTGGCAATGATTTACAATTTCAAATAAATTAAATAGTCTACTAATGCGTTAGGAAAATTATAAAATTTTTATTTAGAATCATAAATTGCTCCATACATTAACAATTATTAATATTTATTACTGTGGGTTTTATGTTTTATAATAAATATTTTACAAAACCTCAATCCTACGTACAGTCTTCTATATGTCAAAATATTGAAATATATGAAAAAAAAATGTCAAAATATTTTTCATTTTGGTGTGTATTTTGTGGATTATTGAATTTATTTAGATTAACAAATGCATATGTTTTTATTTACAAATGTTTTCATTATAATAGCAACTACTTAGATAACAGTAATTGACGACACATTTATAAGTATGAAAATATTGTATTGGAATTTTAATTAGAATAATTTATGGACATTTGTGTAAAACCATAAATTCAAGAACCAAGAAGTATCTTCAGTCCATCTCCCAGCAATTTGATTGCTTGATTAAATATAAGTTCTTTGCTGTTTCGATCAAAATGGCCGGCTTTATTAACGTAGACTCTTTAACAAAAGTTAAATCATTTGAAGCTGTTGCTCGAACGATATGTTGGTTATTGAATGCATGTTAGTTATTTTGCCAAATGACCTACTTCCATCATGAATCACAGAATTACAGAATTTTAGCTTTTTTATGTTTTCGCACGTATAGTTTTGTCCATTCAATTTCATTTTTTTGAAACAATCTACATTCAAAGGATCATAACCTATTTTATTTAATGCAGTTCGTTCTTCATTTGTAGGCATTCGAGTAGTAAATTTTCCCCAACCAACTAAACGATTTCTTGCATGACCGTTATTTTGCTTAAAATTAATTTGAAGTTTTTTTGCAACGAATTTTTTTGTCTCACTAGAAACTTTTTCATTGCATAAGATATTAATTAAAAATTTCTATATGAGGAAGCGCGTTGCGACTTGATCACTTTGAGCAAAAGAACTTGTAACAAAGTCCATAATTCTGCTATTCATAGATTGTAACATCCACGTTTTCAAAAATTATAAAAATATCTATAACTAATTTATTTGTCCCCGGCTCGAAATTTGCTCGCCGGAGTCCAGGGTCATAAACGGGGATTACATTATCAATAACAAAATATAAACAAAACACTTCATTTTAAATAAATCAAAGGTCATAAAAAGGGAAACCTCTTTATTGGCCTGATCATGTTAATAAACGATATAAACAATATAAACAAATTAAACAATATATTAGAACACTCTTTTCACACATAATTCGCGGTTCAAAATTGCGAACTAACTGTCAAGAGCTGGTTCCCCGCTTCCCCAGGAGACTAGCCGTCACCCCTGGGTCTAAACCTCTACCCCGAGAGCGAATGGAGAGTGTCCTCTTCGCCCCCACCTACACGGCTTATGATCACCTACCGTACCTCAGCTGAAGGCTTCGGCACGGGGAGAAGCACTTTCATCCGGTCGGTTCATGATACTTACCTGGGCCTTGGTCAGACTCCAGGTAGAGTATCATCCTCTGGAATTACTTGGTGAAGAGTATTCGCCCGAGTAATTCTGCCGAGAAAGAACTGCTTGCTTTATCGAGCCAAATTTTGGCGTTTATCATTTTTCCCCCAACTCTCTTGTAACGAACCGGAAGGGTCGTTTTAGACACCTGTCCGGTGCCCTCGAACTAGCATTCAAAAATAATTATTTATTATTTTAATCGTAATTTCCTTCATTTTCTATCCATTCGTCTCACCAAATTCTAAGTTTTTATTTTCGAAACACAATTCTTTATTATTTTAATCGTAATTTCCTTCATTCTCTATCCATTCGTTTCGTCAAATTCACAATTCTTTATTATTTTAATCGCAATTTCTTTCATTATATATCCATTCGTCGATTTTCCATACTAAATTGTCCTCGGGACTTATAAAATCTTCGCTTACCTAAATTATTTCTTACAAAATAATAATCGTCATTTCTTTCATTTTATATTCATTCATCGCTTTCCCATACTAAATCTTGTTCGGAACTTGAAATAATTTTCCCAGTCTTTTAATTTCTTTTACAATTAATTCGTTCGGCTTTGTAATAATTTCTCACACGCTTAATTTCTTAATTTTAATCATACCTTCAGTAACAATAATATAAAATTATTAACTAAATAAATACAATAATTAAATAATAATCGCCGTACTAATAACAATAATTGTTTCTATTAATTTTTAAGTAATTAATAAAAAATAAACTAAAATACTCAAATACAAAAAGTAAAATTTGGGTCATAAGATTCAAATACGAATGCTTCATGTGCCCATAACGGGCCCCAGTTTCTAACAACGTCTACTAAATGCATTAGCAAGTGTATGTTGGATGTCATATTTTCAAGACCAAAGTATTGTTCAAACAGTTTTATGTATGCTTTTAATAACATTTCACAACGATCTAATGTTGCTGGTGAGATGCAGTCGCTATTTAAGAGATGAATGGCTTCTGCCAAAAGTGCAAAATGACTAACATACTTCAGCAATACTTCCAGCAATACTTCCTTAAGGCCAATTGGACCGTAATCTAACCAGTTACGCCATTCTGAAGCTTTCCATTTTTGATAACTTGTTATTGATCTTGGTTTACGTGAGCGACAGGATGGTGGCTTGATAGTTAATAAACATTTATCGATTAATTCAATAATTTTAGGACTCCCTACGTAATATTCAGCTTTAGATGACGTAATGAATAGTCGTGTATGTTGCCGAACTGCGCCTAAATACACTGCGTGCATAGCTTCAACAACAACCCCATCGCGTATGTTGAATAATGGCGAAGCTACTAACGACCAGATAGTTTTAATTCTATGTCGCTTTTTATTATTATCAAAAGCGTAAGCCATATTATCGCGTAATTCGTTATCAGTTCGTTGCTTTTTGTAGCATTGACTCAATGGATAAACAAATTTACCAGGTCTTAAGCTTTGTCCCTTGGCGTAACAGTATAAACATCCATAAAATCCATTGAATTGATTTAAAGACGTCACTGCAGCTCTAGCTGGAGAATCGAGGCTACACGTAGTAACAATAAATCTTGATGTTATTTTTAATGAATCTGAAGATATCCACTCTACACCTGACAAGTACAGTTTATCCATTTCATCCGTGAATGGGTTTAGAAAATTATTCATAACTGGATGATGTTGATCAACATAAATTGCTGCGAGGAGCATATGCTTCTTTTGAAGATGCGGAGGTAATTCGTTGATTTGTACATAGACAGGCCACGCACTTGAATTAGAAGATTTGGCGATATTACATCCATCGGTGTTAAAAGTGAATGAAAAATTGTGCCATTTATCTAAAAATTCTCCTGGTAAACATAAAGATTTATATTTCCGTCCGTCATATACATCTTCATAAGCATCGGCATTTGTTTTTGTTCTCCAAAATCTATATTTCAAAGCCTCCGAAATATTAAGTATTGATAGGAGTTCTTTGATTTGTGCAGTTAAACTTATATAGATAAAGTAGCCTACATTCGATTCTGAAACTTCACATACACATTTTTCTGTTATTTTATTCGTTTTTTTGCATTTTTCACCCAAGTAATGACGACAGGTTCGACAATAATAATGATATGTTAAAATATCTTTATTGCGATCCAAAAGTTTCCACAATTGTTCTTTATTCGTTGGTATACAATTGTCATGATACATTGATTTTATCCACCGCAGTTGATCTAAAGTAGCCTCGTACGATAACTTATGTCAAACTGCTGTTGCAATTGCAGCAAGTTAATAAACAGTTAAGTTTTGCTTCGGAATTAGAGGAATTTTAACATTTGGTTCAGTGTGTATATTCATAAATGGAGTCTCATGCAGCTTGTTATTACTACCTTGGACATCTATCATCAAAACCGAAAATTTTTTTTTCTCGGAGAACATTGAAAAACCGTTAGAGTACATTGAAAAAAAGGCCCTGTTTAAAGGAGAGCTCTTAATATTAATATTTGAGGTGGCGACGCGTAATTTTCTATTTCTCATTTAAATAACATGGGAAAATTTTTTTTTTAATTTTGGAATTTTGTAACACGATAACGAGATACTTTATAAGTATACCAAAAATAGTCGTTATAGGAAATTTAATGCTCTACAAAAAAGGCCTAAATGACATTTTGCGTAAGTCGAACCGTTTCGAAGATATTGAGCCTCAAAGTTCAGACTGTTTAAAATTGTACTTTTTTTTTTGTAAACGCAAAAAAATCAATTTATATGTATAAATAATGTAATATTATCAACTTAAAAATAAATTTATACATTTATTCGATAGATTACAGGTCTAAAATTCTTGATAATTTAACAAATGATAATTTTTATAGATTTTTAGAGGAAAATATTTACTTACCTAAAAAATCTGGTAGAAAATTATCATAAATTCAATTTATTATATATATTAATAATCTATTTCAATTAATAACGATACTTTGATTGACTTTTTAATCGATTAAACAGAAATAACAATAAAATATAAGATATGATAAAACAATTTTAGTAACTTCTCATCATGAAATCTACAATAAAGTTTTTTTCCTACAGTCTGGATAATTCTGCCGATGTTTTTTCACAGTTTGTAATAAACTTTGGAACTGCTCCTCATCTTTAGTTAAACTTTGATTATATTGGAAAATTAACGCGATGTTTCTTTCAGCAACATCATTTACGACTTTTAATAAATTGAAAAATTGAAGATTATTTTGAAAGCTTTCATGAGTAGGCCATAAAGTTATTTTTACATTAAGAAAGTCAGTACACAAACCGAACCGTTCAAATAAAACTAAAGATTCTTTAGATACAAAGTCGCTCAAATCTTTTTTTTAAAATTGTTTTTAAATTTTTGTCTTTTATCTGATAACGCTTCTTATTTATATTAATGCCATTATTCGATTTCAGTGCTGTAACAACTTTTTTCTTTATTTCTGGCGAGACACTCATATCAAATAATGACAGAACAGATAATTCCTCTGAGAGGTACCACAAGTGTTTAGCCATTTTTGTAGATGCATTTTTTGAAATCAACGGGTTTATTTTATCATAGGAAATTAAATCTTGAATCAGTGTCAAATCATTGTTTGGTGCTGTTATCGCTGATGTTGCTGAAAACCATACTTTTAAATAAAATTTAACGACGAAAATGCAGACCTGACGCACTCCTTTCATTTCAGAATTCGTGAGTTTAAATTGATTTCTAAATACAAATATTTTCAAGCTGTAAATCGCTTTAGCCATCCATCTTGCGTGATGTACCGCTCCAGGTTGTTTGAAAATTATTCCGCTAGGCAGTTCAGCTCCCAAAAAAATAAAACCCAATTCCAAGAGCTCTTTGTAATCACCTCTTGTTTGTGATATCTATTTATTAAAGTAAATATAATTAAATTATTATAATTATAATTATTATTATTATAATAATTATTATTATTATTATAATAATAATAATAATTATTATTATTATTTTTATTATTATTATTAATATTATTATAAAATTCCAATCAACGTTAGTTATAAAATATATTTATTCTTACTTTTGAATAATTCGTAAGAAGAATTAGTATCTGTTCTTTGTTATCACCGATGACTCCAAATACTCCCTGGTCTGAAATTCCCGTATCATACTTTTTTTGATCAATATTTTTCCAATTTTCTTTGAATCTGGTAAAAATTGGGACATTAGGACCGGATGTTGTAGGCCAATACGATTCAAATACAGATCTTAAAACCAACTCCAGAATGTGGTGACGACACGGCAAATGAGTAAGTTCTCTTCCTTATGCTTGTTCTATTAAAACACAAGTACCATTGTGTACGCCTGAAGAATATTAAAAATCAATTTTTATAAATAGATAAATTACAAATTGAACAATCAAGAAATGGTAATCAAATTTGAGGAAATCTTAAAAAGTAAAAATGGTTCTCGAAATAAAATTTTTTGAAAAAACTGCAATGATGTAAGTGAATATTACCCGTATTTGTTGCTGTAGTATCAAAGCATAGCGCTTGTACTTTGTCAGTGACAGACCAATCCCGCAATTTTGAAACAATTACTGACCCGGGAAAAAATGATCAGATCTGATCAGACATGAACAGGCATGAGTCTTCAGGTCTGATCAGGTATGAAAAATGACCGGGTCTGATCAGACCTGGCCAGGCATGTTCAGGTCTGATCAGATCTGTTCATGTCTGACTCGATCAGGTCCATAAAAAATCGGTGCCGACGGGGATTCGAACCGTACACCTCGCGCTCTTCAGACTGACACTTTACCTCTTGACCAAATGATTCATCTTAACTTGAGAGTATCTTTCGAGCTACTTCAAGTAATTCAAATTTTATACATGATTTATCCTTATAGTTAACGGAGTTATATACCTAATTTATTAATTATTAATAATTAATCATATATTACAGTGATTTATTCGGAACGGCTATGTATTTTTTTTCGCTCCATTAACATATGGTTCTACACTGAGAGAGAATTTTATTCAATAGTAATAAAACAGTTTATTTGGACTTGAAAAAAAATTTAGTTAATATTAATAAAATTATATTTCATATAAATAAAATTATATTAGTATTTAATAAAATTTCATAAGTATTTAATAAAATTTTCTTAAATACTAATATGTGTTTATTAAAATAACCACGAACGACGCTTTCGTTTGCTGTCATTAATACGAATATTAAGTCATTAAAAGAAATAATCTCAAAAAAAAAAAATTAATATTCATCAATTAATTATAATATATTCAAATATATTTTCACAGTAAAGTCTTTTAATAAATAGTATTAAGATTTTTAACAAGACATCCTAACCTAACCTATTTGTTTACTTCATGACGAATCACATGTAGAGATTTTAAATAATAAAAATAAATAAATATTCGATTGAATTTATGAAATCATAGTCTTTATTTTTAACAAATGCGTCCCTACATTGTCTGGTTTTCTGCTTCTGTTTTCATTTTATTAAATAATGTCTAACTCTTATCGATTCATTTGTGAAATTTTTAAATTTAAGTGCATAAAATTAACATCCACTCGGATAACAACAGTTGTAGACTTTGTATTTCAAAATATAGTTCCGACAAAATTCAATTTTACTTAATTATTTATTCAATTAATTACTGATCAATACTTGTTAGTTAGTTGATTAATGAATTTTCTTTATATTACATGTAGATAAATATTCATTACATACTAAGAAACATTTATTAGTATTTAATAAAATTTTTATTAGTATTTAAGGAAATTTAATTAATATTTAATAAATTTTTATTTGGGATTAGCCAAATAAACGTTTTATTAAATAGTAATAAAATTTCATTACTATTAAATAAAATTGTCTCTCAGTGTTGGCTAGATATCAGACATGGACAGGTCTGATCAGGTCTGAGCGTATTTAAGGCTTCAGACATGAACAGACATGAGCAGGCATGAACAGGTCTGATCAGATCTGAACGTATTTAACGCTACAGACATGAACAGACATGAGCAGGCATGAACAGGTCTGATCAGGTCTGAGCGTATTTAATGCTTCAGACATGAACAGGCATGAACAGGTCTGATCAGGTATAATTTCAGGCCTGATCATACATGAACAGGCCTGCTCAGGTCTAATTTCAGGCCTGATCAGATATGAACAGGTCTGCTCAGGTCTAATTTCAGGCCTGATCAGATATGAACAGGTCTGATCAGTCCTGATCATTTTTTCCCGGGGAAGCCTGATTTCCACCAGTACCAGAAGCGATTTTGGAAGCTTCCAAAAATGTTTCTTGTCCCGAAGCTGTTAACGCAATTGCCACTTTATCGATATTTCCAGGTTCTTCAATGTCAGGCATTATTTTTCCATCCCAGTGTAGAACGCAGTTATTAATTGTCAAATTGTTTTGTAAATTTTTCATTATATTTTCCCTTGCCGATTCACGACCTCGATGGATCGTCATGTGACTTATATTCGTTTATGTCATGTCCTGCACTTTTCAAAGTAGCAGCTATGATAAAACAAGCTCTTCTGTCAGTTACATTGGCACGATCAAGTGCACTAGAAAGTAAAGGTGTCATGATGTTCTTTTTTTTGTGCTGTTGCGATAACTTAAGTTCATCTTCGTAATCCGAAATTGATTTTGAAGTCCGACTAAGACTGGAATCCGTTTTTTGACTTAATAAGCCGGTATCGTTGTCAGTTGACTGAAAGTTCTCTGTAAAATATTTAAAATTTTAATTAAGTTCTCCAAGAAATTAAAAAAATTCCAGATTAAAAAGTGAACGATTTTCTACATAATTTTTATGCAAAAATGATCTAAGATTGCGAAAAAGAATAACAACACTTACCAATGTCATGTGGTTGGTTTACATCACTGTCTGATATAATATCAACTTCCATATCGTTTTGAGGAAAAACATTAATAAAACCTCGTCGATTCGGTTGCCGTTGGCCTTGCAAAAATAATTTTTTATCTTCATCAAGAAGTTTTGTTGTATTATGATCAGCAACGTCAAACAATTTTTCAATTAAAGCACAAAAATGTGACGCTTTTTTGTGAGACTTTTTATTTTTACTTTTTTCTAAATTTCTCCACAGAGTATGATAGTGAACAAGCTTTCGTATTGCAGAATTTTTTCTACAGGTCGGAATATCAGCTTCAGCCCATAACTCAAAAACCTTTTCAATCGTTAATAATGCACTTTTGTTTATTGGAAATCTCTGAGAACGATAATAATGGAAAAAAAGAGACATAACTTCTTTAATAGTTAGTAGTTTACGTCCAACAAATTTTGTTATTTGGCAGCCAATTAAATAAATTTGTTTTTCCATATTTAACACTTAGTTAATCAACTTAGTAAACTCAATATTCTTCGAAAAATAATAAACACTCTGTTAACTTAAACAATTATCAGAATAAAAACGTAATCGATAAAGCAATCATACGAGAAGAAACGTATAATATTACATGAGCTTGGAAGGTAATTATTAAGGTGGAAAAATTTAACACGAGACTGATAATATCAGTAAAACTCTTACTTGCACTGATAGCCGTATATAACAATTTAAACTGATAAGCACCAATAACTTTCACTAAAAAAAGTAAAGTAAAAAAACTAATAAATAGTTTTTAATAGCAAGTATTTGATACATTAATTTTTTAACTTAGAGCGCATTCGAGAAGAAAATTTCCTCGACGCCATCTATGATGGAAAAGACCAAATACTTTTATTGTATCCAGCGTAATTAAATGTTTACCGCTGAAAAAATGACTTTCAATTTAAAAAACTTGCAATTTTTAGATTAAGATATGACTACATAATCAGTAAATATATTATTGGTACATAATAAAAGTAAATTTATGATAATCTTCTACCAGATTTTTTAGGTTAGTAAATATTTTTCTCTAAAAATCTATAAAAATTATTATTTGTTAAATTATCAAGAATTTTAGACCTGTATTCTATCGAATAAATGTATAAATTTATTTTTAAGTTGATAATATTTTATTATTTATACATATAAATTGATTTTTTTGCGTTTACAAAAAAAAAAGCACAATTTTAAACAGTCTGAACTTTGAGACTCAATATCTTGGAAACGGTTCGACTTACGCAAAATGTCATTTAGGCCTTTTTTGTAGAGCATTAAATTTCCTATAACGACTATTTTTGGTATACTTATAAAGTATCTCGTTATCGTGTTACAAAATTCCAAAATTAAAAAAAAAATTTTCCCATGTTATTTAAATGAGAAATAGAAAATTACGCGTCGCCACCTCAAATATTAATATTAAGAGCTCTCCTTTAAACAGGGCCTTTTTCTCAATGTACTCTAACGGTTTTTCAATGTTCCTCGAGAAAAAAAAAATTTTCGGTTTTTTTGAGACACTCTAATATATATATATATTGTGACGTTATTTTATCAACCGAGGTCTATTTAAAATGAACGTCACTAGCGCCAACGGATTTTTTGTGATTTTAAGCCGATATTCCAAGGCCAAAATTTTATAGAAAATAATTGTGAGGATTAAAAGTTAGTCTTTAGCGAACCTTCAGTGAGTTCTTAGCGAGTCTTTAGTGAGTAGAGTCCGAGTGTAGATGCCGAGTAACGAGGAGCTACAGTTTTAGTGTGAATTTAGAGAGTTACAGTTACAGTCGAGCTTTTGAGATTTTTGAAATTAGAGTCAGTTTTAGAGTCAAGTTTTTGAAAAATATAGAGGTCGAGTTATTTATGGGTTTTATTGAGTTATTTTGAGTTTGTGGGTTTTGAATTTTTAGTTTTGAGTTTCGAATTGTAAGTTTTGAGTTATTGAGTTTGGAGGTTGCAGAGTATGTGGGTAAATCAGCGTTACCGAGGAGCGGGACTATAAGTCACCCGGTTTCGTTTGATGTGAGACGCTGGTCTAACCCTTTGAGACTTCCGGGTGGAATGCCTAGGTCTGGTTGAGCCGCCAGCGCTCCAATGTAGAGGAACATGACGAAAGCATATGGGATCAGTTTGAGTTACGTTTACGTTTACGTTTTTCGTTAAGTTTTTGTTACGTTTAAGTTACGTTTTTGATATTTTAATTTTGAGTTTAAGTTACGTTTCGAGATACGTTTTTGGTTTCGATCCGAGCAGTAGTCAGTTCCCGGAGAGCATCCACTAAAGGAATATCCGTACTCTGAGCCTCAATTGTTTGATTTAGAGATTAAAATGTTTATGGGGATTAATTGAATATAGAAATTTTAGTTGGGAGTGAGTCACGTTTAAGAATACTTGAGTTTTAGATTTTGTTAAAGATAGTTGGATTTTAGATTTTGTTAAGGAGAGTTGAGTCTTAGACCTCGTAGAGGACAGTCGAGTTGGAGAGTCGCCTCTGATCACTTCAAGTGATCGGATGTGCGTATTATTGCAGCTACAGGTTAAGAGTTTAGTCTCTTGCATTTTAGTTTACGTTACAGAAATGAATATAGTTATGAGGTTTATTTAAGTTAGTATAAAAAGTTACTCAGCATCGGCATTGCTTATATCAAGTATGATTTTAGTTTATTTATTGTAATTTGAGCGTTAATAATTTAGTTTTTGGTCTTGAGATATCGGATAGTCTCGTTTATAGTAAACTTTTGTATTATAAAGAATTTAGAGTTTTGTTGATAGATTTAATTGAGATTGTTATTCGAGTCATTAAGATTTATTTATTTATTTGTTTTATTTTATAAGAATAAGGTACTGTAACTTGGCTATAGCGTTGATATTGTTAGCTATATCGTTCTAGTAATTTTATATGGATTTGAGATTAAGTTTTTTAATTAAGTTTACGGTTTATTGAATAAATACCGATTTTGTTTTAATGATAAATTTTTAGTGTTGCGTATAGAATTATTACAATTATGGATCCTCTCTACCCGAACCACCCCCTCTCTCCACAAACCAGCACACTAAGTGACCCCGAGGTGTTCCGTTGTCTTTCTGATTTTTGGTCTTTATTTTGTTAAGTTTTCTGTATTTTCGATTTAGTTTACGTTTTAGCTAGTTTGATAATTTCTAGCGAATGAAAATTATCTAATTACGTTTGAGTTTAAGTTTGAGTTCTGATATTGCTTGAGTTTGCGTTTAAGTTTAGCTAGTTTGAGAATTCCTAGCGAATAAAAATTCTTTACGTTCCGTGTTCACTAGTTTGGTAATTCTAGTGATTAAAAATTACCTGGCGCCCTATTTTATCGAGACTAGAGACCAAGAATCGGAAAGATAACGAAGTATAATCCAGATTTTATTCTTAGAATTAAGTTTAGTTAAGTTCCCTTATACCCCCCTTGAAAATTTGGTTATAATATATACATATATATATATATATATATATATATATATATATATATATATATATATATATATATATATATATATAACCAATATAACCATATATATATACATAAATACATATATAAACTTTTGAGCCAATGCCATTTTTCGACATTACTCGATGAAATGGAACATACTATGACAGAATTTTATAAAAATTACGATATGAGACCGGCTAAAATAGATAGATTTCTAAAGAAATCCACCTTGAAATCGTACATAATCTATGATGAATTGAATGAGTTCTCCGAAGAAGATGTCTTGGTGCAGAGTTTATAACCCTTGAACAATTGTTTTTATCTGATCCCACACTTATTTATATAAAAACGATTTTTTTTATTAATCACTTCGACTACATTTTGAATAATAGTTTAAATAAACACGCTTTAATATAAAACCAAACTAAAAAGTAGGAATAAATTTTTTGGATAATTCAATTCTTATTTTTTAATTTTTTAATTCGGAAAATAGTGTATTTTTTTTTGTTTTCTTCAATGAGAGATGTTCAAATTGAGAGATTTTCGAATTTTCTTGTCCATAATTAGAGATGTTCATTTGTAAAGCGTTTCTATATTCAGAGTTGTTCATTTGTGTATATGTCAAATAACCTTGATGTCTTTTAATCAAATTGTCTGAATTTAGGTTTTTCATTATTTTTTAATATCCTTTGTATCTTCTTTTTATAATTCCATTTTTTAAAAATTTAAATTGTTTCAATGGACTATTTTCTAATTTTAGGCCTTTTCAATTTTAATTTTGTATGATAATATGATCTAATAATTTAGTAAATGTCTTTATATTGAGCTATAGTTATTTGATTTTGTTTATTTTTAAGACTGTAATTATAAGGAGACTAATATTTTATTTATTTTCTTTTCATTGAAACATCAAATTTATTTGAAATATTTTATTTGTATAGTTTTTAATATTCAAATTATTTCTCTGGTGATTTACCATGTAGGAAATTTTAATCTTAAATTATGTTTATGCATAGTAATTTGTATTTGGATAAATTTATATAATTATGTTTGTCTGAGCTTAAAATTATTTATTTTATGTGAATTTTCTTCATAGTTTCGTATATTTTTTTAACTTCCCGCTAAGAAAATTGGAAATTTTCAAAAATCGGGAAGTTATTGTTCTCATTCCGTTTTTCGAAAATCGAGTTTTCACCAGATCTCGACGTTTTGAGGTCCTAGGAAGCTTTCCTGACTATTTCCGCAGTGATGTCACCGGGTCTGTATGTGTTTGTGTGTGTGTGTGTGTGTTTTTCAGAGGGGGGAATCCTTTTTGCGGAT